>NC_063362.1:6445746-6468483 GCF_021869965.1 Rhincodon typus
CATTCCTGCTCCTCTGATGCTGCCTGGCCTGCTGTGTTCCTCCAGCTCCACACTGTGTTATCTCTGACTCCAGCATCTGCAGTTCTTGCTATTGCCCAATCTATCCAATCTTTCTCCATAGCTAAAATCCCTCATACCAGGCAACATCCTGATAAACCTTTTCTGTACCCTCGCTAAAGCATCCACATCTTTCTGGTGGTGTGGTTCTATAAAATTGCAACATAACTTGTCGATCCTTAAACTCAATGCTCCTTCCAATGAAGGCAAGCATGCTATAGACCTTTTCTACTACCTTATCTCCCTGTGCTGCCACCTTCAGTGATCTGTGGACCTGTGCACCCAAATCCCCCTGCATATCAGTAACTCTAAGGATTCTGCAATTCCCTTTATAATTTCCACCTGTACTTGACCTTCCAAAATGCATCACCTCACATTTGTCCAGATTAAACTCCATCTGCCATTTTTCTGCCCATGCCCCCAACTGATCTATATCATGCAGTATCCTCTGACAATCCTCCTCACTATCCGCAACTCCACCAATCTTTGTGTCATCTGCAAACGTACTAATTAGAGCAGCTACATATCCTCCAAATTACTTATGTAACATACTTGTAAATTTTTTGCCCCTTTTCCAGTCTAATAATATCCTTCCTATTTCAAGATGACCAGAGTTGTACACAGTACTCCAAATATGGCTTTGCCGATGTCTTGCACAGCTGTAACATGAAGTTCCCAACTCCTGCACCTGGTGCTCTGAAGGCAAGTGTACCAGACACTGCCTTCAACATCCTGACTACCTGTGACCCTACTTTCAGGGAACTGTGTACCTGCAGACCTAGATCTTTCTGTTCAACAACACTCCCCACGCCCCTCCCATTAGTCTGTAAGTTGTGCCCTGGTTTTTCTTCTCAAAATGCAACACCTCTAATTCAGATGAATGTAACTCCATCTGCATTTTCTCAGTCTACTGCCCATTGTACACTGAAATAACCTTCACTGTCCATTATGCCCTCAATTTTGGTGTCATCCGCAAACTTCATATGCTTCATATATACTCCTCCAAATTATTTATATAAATGACAGACACCAGTGGACACAGCACCCGTGCTTGTGGCAAATCAAGGTAATAAGACCTCCCGTGTGAACAATAGCCTGCACCACCACCTTCTGTCTCCTCCCATCAAGCCAATTTTATAGCTGTCTACCATGCAGAACGTCAGCAAGGCGTCCCAACAAAGTTCATATAGACAACATCTACCATTCTGCCCTCATCTATCTGCTTGGTCACCTCTTCAAAAAACCTAATCAAATTTCTGAGTAGATCGTAGATCATAGAATCCCTACAGTGTGGAAACAGGCCCTTTAGCCCAACAAGTCCACACCGAACCTCAGAGCATCCCACCCAGACCCATCCCCCTATAACCCACCTAACCTACACATCCATGAACACTATGGGCAATTTAGCATGGCCAATCCACCTAGCCCGCACATCTTTGGATTGTGGGAGGAAACTGGAGCACCTGGAGGAAACCCATGCAGACACGGGGAGAATGTGCAAACTCCACACAGACAGTCGCCCGAGGGTGGGATCAAACCTGGGTCCCTGGCGCTGTGAGGCAGCAGTGCTAACCACTGAGCCACTGTGCCGCCCCAAGTAGTTTTGAGAGTTTTGGCAGTAATTCACAGCAAATTGTACTTGGTCAGGAAATCGGTCCCCCCAGATGTAACTAGCTTCCTAACAAACATTTGGGGTTGTGTTTGCAAACACTGAGAACACATGCACAGCAAGTTCCAACCAGATCTACACAACGATTGGAAATGGACCTGACAAGTATAAGACAAGTCCATCTCTGGTCCCACAATAATAATTCGGGGTGACGTGCTGGCCCAGGACCCCACCCTCCCCATCAGAGGCTGTTAAGGCCAGATTGAGTTTATTTCATGGTCTGAGGTCACACCTTGCCCAGAGGTGACTTTGTAGGTACTGTGAAGTTGCTGCAATTCCCACTGCAGGGAGCTGGTGTGCCCAAACGCACAGTTTACAGCCAGTCTGCATGGACAGTCTGGTACTGATGCCTCCCCAACTGGTGATTTTGACCCTTAACCCCCTGAGCTTGGTAAAGCAGTGGCCAGTGCCAGTTTCTTGCCCCTTCTGCAGCAGCTTTGATGTGAAGGGGTCACCAGAATCGTTTTTTTTCTAATCCTTATCCTGCTGTCCTTACCTGGTCTGGCCTACATGTGACTGCAGACCCACAGCAATTTCAATGACTTTTACCCACCCTATAATGGCCGAGCAAGCCACTTGAGGGCAATTATAACTGGGCAACAAATGCTGGTCCAGGCTGTGATGCCGATGTTGCATGGATGAATAAAAACTATCATTATACAATTACAGAAGATTTTCCTGAAGAGAATCTGATCACCACCCCTTGACATTCAACGGCATCACCATCACTGAATCCCCCCATTATCAACATCCTGGGGATTACCATTGACCAGACACTGACCTGGACTAGCCAGATTAATTATGTGTCCCCTAGAGCAGCTCAGAGGCTGGAAATCCTGCAGCAAGTAACTCCTGACTCCCCAAAGCCTGTCCACCTTCGACAAGGCACAAGTCAGGAGTGTGATGGAATACTCCCCACTTGCCTGGATGAGTGCAGTCCCAATAACACTCAAGAAACTTGACACCATCCAGGACAAAGCAACCTACTTCATTGGCACCACATCCACAAACATCCACTCCCTCCGCCACCGACACTCAGTAGCAGTGTGTACCATCTACAACACGCACTGCAGAAATTCACCAAAGATCCTTAGACAGGACCTTCCAAACCTGTGATCACTACAGTGTAGAAGAACAAGGGGCAGCACATACATGGGAACACCACCCCCTGCAAGTTTCTGTCAGTCACTTAGTATCCTGAATTGGAAATATATCATTGTTCCTTCACCACCCAAAACCCCAGGGCACCGTGGGCCTATCTACAGCACATGGACTGCAGCGGTTCAAGAAGGCAGCTCACCCCTACCTTCTCAAGGGGCAGCTAGGGATGGGCAATGAATGCTGTCCCAGCCAGCAACGCCCACATCCTGTGAGTGAATAATATAAAGCAGACATTCCCTGCAGCATATTCACAATCCAAAAACCACAGTTTAAATTTCTGAAATCAAGTAAAGTCCTGGTTAATACCCAATAAACTGCTGAGTAGAATTATTCACTAATTAGTTAACACCACCTGAGGACCTTCAAAATCAAGGTCATTGAACTCATCTGAAAATGTAGAAAATTCAGAAGCTCAGAATTGTCTTGGTGCAGAAAAAGGCCATTTGGGTCATTGTCTCTGCACTGGCTAAAGTTCAGAATTCTTGAGAGGTGACACTCATTCCCTGCAAAAAGACGGAAGCTCATCAGCGCCAGAATGTAATGCAGGGGAGAACCTTCCATCAGTCTCTGAGGTGCCAGGCCCAGAGTTTCCCTGTGCTGGGCAGCTTTGCCAGTTTGCCAGCTCAGTCCCACCTCTGGACCCTTTTCCAGTGGACCGTTTGGAAATTGAATGCTGAGCCACATCCCCACAGTGGGTCATCAACTCCCCCGTCCTGACTGGAATTTTCCTCTCTGAGGGTGAGTGTCCATCTCCACAGTTGCTGAATGCCTGGTTTGCAATAAACATACGTTCCAGTTCTGCATTGGCTGAGGTTACCATGAAGGACTCTCCTCAATCTGTCCGCTGGCTTCAGCTGTGGTAACCGTCAGGTTAAACCACCACCAGTCATCTCTATCTCTAACGAGAGAGCAATCCTATGATTCTCTGGGATAATGACGACATTATGTTTACTGAGAGGTGGCATCATCACAATGGGCACATCCTGTGGCCATCAATTGGGCAGTAGTGTGACCGTTCCTGACACAGTGTTGTGTTGGGATCATCATTTGATCAGGTCCTGAACATCTGAACAAAAATCCTGCCGATCCTCCCCACACCAAACACACACACACACAGACACACACAGATACGCACTCACATGGACAAGTACAGACAGATACAGAGACACACAGACTGACACAGAGATAGACACACTGATGCACGCTCACATGGACAAATACAGAGACACACAGACTGACACACACAGATGCACACTCACATAGACAAATATAGAGACACAGACTGACACGGACACACAGATGCACACTCATATAGACAAATACAGACACGTACAGAGACACACACAGATACACACTCACATGACAAATATAGACACACAGACAAATACAGAGACATACACAGAAACACAGACTCAGACAGACACACACACATAGAGACACACCATGTTGGAGATTAACCTCACGAATGGATGCACAATTTAACATGGTCTTTGGAAGGATCTGGTAAAAAAGTAAAAGGAAGCCACTGTTTTCAACCTCTTAAGTTGTTAGTGAGTGCAATTAGTTTTATTTTTAGTTGGTTTAGAGTAACACAAACCCATGTTTCCTCAACCAGCACATGGTCAAACCTCTTGTGCAGCAATGTAACCTTCTCATTACTCTAGTCCACTCCCTGCCAGCACTCAATCTATTAGAACTGCTCAGCAGGATAAATAGCGCAGGATGGAAGTAAAGTTAATTAAAGCAGAACTACGGATCGGGTGGGAGTGATCACAGTTAATGTGTCAGTTGACTCGTTCCTGGTGGCTCTGGGCACAGGCTCTCATGTTACAATGCAGCAGCTCAAAAGTACGATCAAGGCATTGACAATGTTGCAGATCGAATATCAGTGCCTCAGTTTGAGTGCCAGCAATCTCCATGGTCAGTACAGGGAGTACGTTAATTGTAACAAGTTAGTCCTGTTCCTGTATGGGAGTCTCGAATGAGAGAAAGAACAGAAAGAATGTGCAGTTCTTTACAAAGCATTTTCATGACCCTGGGGTGCCGCTGAGCACTGTGCAGCCAGTTGAAGTGCTTTTTGAAGCTGGTTTGCACACAGCAAGATCCCACACACTGCAACATGATGACAGCCAGGACAAGCTGTATAAGGATAATGTATGCTGTAAATCAGAAACAACAACAGAAGTTGCTGGAAAAGCTCAACAGGTCTAACAGCATCTGTAAAGAGAAATCAGAGTTAACGTTTCGGGTCCGGTGATCCTCCCTCAGAACATTTTAAGCTAAGACCTTTGCTGACTGCAGAACGTTCAGCATCGGAGAGTGGGAGGTTAGGAGGGATGGTGAATACCCGGCAGGAGGTGGGGTTGGGGGAGGAGAGGAAGTTTCCAGAGGGTCATGGGTATCCTGAGTTGTTGCATCTTGTGGGCCTTGATGCCTGAAAGGAAAAGAAAAAGTTTCTTGTTAGCATGACGAATGAGCCGGAGGATGAAGTGGAACTGCGGAGTGGTGCAGCCCTGAGCCAGCACGTTGCGATGCTGTTGGAGAGAGAGGTTGAGAGTGTGCATGTGACGCCGCATGGCACTGAGTGTGGATCTCAGGATGCGGCGAGAGCAACTGTCTGTGGAACGTTGAACATCATGGAGATACCTGTGATCCTGGGTGGATTCAAAACAGGAGGGAGGGACCTTCAGTTGGAATCCACGTGGGGTGAGTCTGAGCCGGAGGCACGCACTGAGGAATGTGATATGGCCGTGGAAATGAGTTTTAGCAAATATCTGGTCAAACACCAGGAGAGACAGTGAAATTAAAGTCGGTGGGCAAGAAGAGAGATTGGAACGGAAATCCCATCGGAGAGAGGAGCAGAACTTCTTCAAGGTGGGCATGCCTGGAAGAAGTGTGGCAGTGATTTAAATACTAAATAAAAACAGAAAGAACTGCGGATGCTGTAAATCAGGTACAAAAACAGAAGTTGCTGGAAAAGCTCAGCAGGTCTGGCAGCATCAGTGAAAAGAAATCAGAGTTAACGTTTCGGGTCCAGTGACCCTAGTTCTGAGGAAGAGTCGCCAGACCCGAAACGTTAATTTTGTAGATTTGTTTTGTTTAAAAATTAATTTTGTTTAAAAAAAATAAAGGCGGCATGGTGGCTCAGTGGTTAGCACTGCTGCCATCACCAGGGACCGGGTTCAATTCCAGTCTCGGGCAACTGTCTGTGTGGAGTTTACATTCAGAAAGTAAGGAGGCATGGGATAGGGGGAAATTTGGCCGTCTGGACACAAAACTGGCTATGCAACAGAAGACAGGGGGTGGTAGTAGATGGAAGGTATTCAGCCTGGAGCTCAGTGACCAGTGGTGTTCCACAGGGATCTGTTGTGGGATCTCTGCTCTTTGTGATCTTTATAAATGACTTGGATGAGGAAGTGGAAGAGTGGGTTAGTAAGTTTGCTGATGACACAAAGGTTGGTAGAGTTGTGGATCATGTGGGGGGCTGTTGTAGGTTGCAGTGGGATATTGACAGGATTCAGAGCTGGGCAAAGAAATGGCAGATGGAATTCAACCTGGAAAAGTGTGAAGTGATTCATTTTGGAAGGTCGAATTTGAATGCAGAATACAGGGTTAATGGCAGGATTCTCAGCAGAGTGGAGGAACAGAGGGATCTTGGGGTCCACATCCAGAGATACCTCAAAGTCACTACCCAAGTTGATAGGGTTGTAAGGAAGGCGTATGGTATTTGGCTTTCATTGGCAGGGGAATTGAGTTGAAGAGCCGCGAGGTTATGCTGCAGCTAAATAAAACCCAGGTTAGACCACACTTGGAATATTGTGTGCAGTTCTGGTCACCTCATTATAGGAAGGATATGGAAGCGAGTATGCGGGGTAGTTTGATCTTAGAGTAGGATAATAGTTCGGCACAACGTCGTGGGCTGAAGGACCTATACTGTGCTGTACTGTTCTATGTTCTATGTTAACTTTGATTTCTCTTCGCAGATGCTGCCAGACCTGCTGAGTTTTTCCAGCAACTTCTGTTTTCACAAGCTGTATCAAGGATGTTAGGTGGGGATCAGGCTTTGCTACAATTGACTGGGGAGAATATCCTTGCTCTTTGCTGAAGTATATTCATGCCACAGGAACACTTGTATTCAGCCGAGAGAGTAAATGGGGCGTCGGTTTAAACTTTTCCAAGAAGCAGAAAGAAGAGTGTCGAGAAAGAAAAGGCAGTCGTGTAGTGGGTTGGTTGAGCTGCTGGACGTAGGATGGTCCTTTGTGCTCTGATAAAATCTGGCCCTTTTACAGACAGTAGGAACTATTAAATGGAAATGTGTCTACAATCTACAGCAAGTGAGTTTCCACAAAGACAACTAGAAATGTAGAAAATAGGAGTAGGCCATTCAGCCCTTCAAATCTGCTCCACCATTCAGTGTGAGCATGGCTGATGAAATTGTATTTTTTTTATCACACCTTAAAGCACTTCATATCGTATTAGATAAGTTAATCCTAAAACTTTTCCTCACTCCAGTCCCATTTTGTCATGACCCCTCATTGACATTGTTATAGGAAGAATATTATTCAGCTGGAGAGGGTTCAGAAAAGATTTACCAGGATGTAGCTGGGTATGGAAGGTTTGAGTTATAAGGAGAGGCTGGATAGGCTGGGATTTTTTCCATGGAGTGTAGGTGGTTGGGAGGTGAAATTTCTTTATAGAAATTTATAAAATCATGAGGGGTTATAGCTAGGGTTAGTGATAGGTGTCTTATCCCTAGGATGGGAGATTTCAAAACCGGGGGCATATTTTTAAGGCATGAGGAGCAAATTTTTTACACAGAGGCTGGTTCATGTACGGAATGAAGTGCCAGAGGAAGTGGTGGGTGTGGGTACAGTTACAACGTTTAAAAAACATTTGGATAAGTACATGAATAGGAAATGTTTGGAGGGGTATGGGCCAGGAGCAGGCAGGTGTTAGTTTGGGATTATGGTTGGCATGGACTGTTTGGACCAAAGTGTATGACTCTATGACAGAGACCCATAGCGGGGGAGGGTAGGGTGGCATTGGTAGGGAGAGACTGGTGAATGGTGAGGGTCTCTCTTAGTATGCGTGTTATAATGGGCACACAGCTCAGAACTCACTCAGAGCTCCACAGCGGTCTTTTGAACTGACAGCCCAAAAAATTTCAGGTCATGACCCCACTTTGGGAAGGCCTGAATTAGCTACTCCAAAGTGACAATTGATGTCACATAGGCAAATGGAGTAGCCGGTTTATAGACCGAAATATCCTACATCAGACCTGGTAGTTCCCTTTTCACTGCTGTTGAAACAGTCATGGAATGTTTGATCCCACGGGACAGGGAAACAAAGTGATGGACCTTTATTTAATCCTGAGGACAGCTCCTCTGACAGGCCAACACTCCCTCAGTGCTGGGGTTTCAACCTGCTCAAAAACCTAGGAAAACAAAGTTAAAGGGTTAAAGAGTGATATGCTTGTTCTTCAAATCTTTAGATCTTTAAAATGTCACAAACAGGTGGAGAATATAATCAAGGAAGCTAATGGAATGCTGGTCGTTATGTCAGGAGGACTGGAGAGCAAGGATGCAGACGTTATGCTGCAGTGAAACCAAATCCTGGTTAGCCCCCACTTGGAGTAGTGTGAGCAGATCTGGGCACCACATCTTAGGAAGGATGTTGTGGCCTTGGAAGGAGTACAATGTAGGTTTACAAGAGTTGATACCAGGACATCAAGGGTTAAATTAAGAGGAGTCTTCAAGATATTAACTAGCGAAGATAGGGTAGATAATGATAAACCATTTCCACTGTTGGGGATTCTATAACAATGGGGCATAGTCTAAAAATTAGGACCATACTGTTCTGGAGAGATGTTAGGAAGCACTTCTACATACAAAGGGTGGTTGAGATTTGGAACTCTGTTCCACAAATGACAGTGGATGATGGATCAGTCTTTAAGTTTTAAATCTGAGAGAGAGAATTTTTTGTTAAGCAAAGCTATTAAGGCATGTGGGCCAAAGGCAGGTATATGAAGCTAGGCCACAGATCAGCCATGTTCTCATTCAGTGGTGGAACAGACTTGAGGGGCTGAATGGCCCACTCCTGTCAATATGTTCTTGAGTTGTTCAGCCACAAAGTGTTGTTAGAGCCTAACAAAATAATTGCACAATTATTCCCAAAATGAGTAATGCTTATGGTAAAGCCTGTGTAGTCAGAGGATTGATATAAACAGAAAAGAGATTGAGAACAAACAAAAGCAGAAATTGCTGGAGAAACTCAGCAGGTCTGGCAGCATCTGTGGAGAGAGAAACAGAGTTAATATTTTGAGTCTTAGAAGATTACAGCATGAAAACAGGCCCTTTGACTCAACTTGCCCATTGCTGCCCAGTTTTCACAATTGGATTGGTCCCATTTGCCTGCATTTGGTCCACATCCCTCCATACCTATCCCATCCATTTACCTGCCCAAATGTTTCTTAAATGATGAATTGTACTTGCTTCCACCAATACCTCTGGCAGCCTGTTCCAGACACTGACTACCCTCTATCTGAATAAGATAGTCCTTCTGGATCCTTTTGTATCTGTCCCCTCTCACCTTAAACCTATGCCCTCTAGTTTAAGACTCCCCTACCATGGGGAAAAGCTGTTGGCTATCCAACTTATCTATGCCTCTCATGATTTTATTGACCTCTATATAAGGTCAACCCCTCAGTCTCCTACGCTCCAGGAATAAAAGTCCCAGCGTATCCAACCTTTCCTTATAACTCAAACCTTCCAGTTCAGGTAGCATCCTAGTAAATCTTTTGTGCACTCTATTTAGTTTAATAATATCCTTTCTATAGGAGGGCAACCCTTCAGAACAGAAAGTATTGGGCCTTGTTCATATAAAAAATACACTGTAAAATGCACTCTGCTACTAATCATTTGACTTCCTAAAATAGAATAACTGTGCTATTGACATGGAATTATTATTGCTGCAACTAATTGAATGGAAAATAGGTCCCAAACAGTATGCTATATTTCCTTACTTCAAGTAAAATATGTACTTAAGGAACAAAAGTCATTGTTCATATTCAGACTGCCAAAGCTTAAAACACAATGTGAGGCATACATAGACTAACGTTTAACATTCCAGGAATTTCAGTTGCACTGGAAAACAATAGGACTGTAGGAAAAGCACTGTTTGGAATTTGGAATGCTAAACATTTATCTGAAAGTTGAAGGAGAAAATCACTCTGTACTCAGCAGAAATCCAGATGATTTTGTCACAGTCCAGCGTGTGCCCTTGAGGTGAAAGGAGACGGAGTCTGCAATGCTCAGCAAATGATTAGTTTCAATAAGTGGAACTAAATAACCTTCTGCATCTCCACATTGTTGCTGATGGTTCAGAGATTTGACTGTTGTGAATAGTTTCTGAAAAGATCAAAGTGTTTCTTTCCCAAATGCAGCCCCTTTTGTGTGTCAGCACTGTGGTGTTAAAGGTAAACTTGCATTTATAGAATGCAAGTTTATCATAGAAAGGATGATTTCGATCCTTAAATGTCCACATTAGTAGTATCGTGATCGTGAAGGTGAGTAGGAGATGAAACTGTGGATGTGATAATGTGAAGATGCTGGTGTTGGACTGGGGTGGACAAGGTCAGAAATCACGTGACCCTATGCGTGTGTTTGGCACAAGGGAACCATGGGAATACTCCATTCACTAGGGTGCAGTACTGCTGGGGACAGATCTGTCTCTGTATAACACTGGGATACAGTACTCGCTGGGACAGGTCTTCTCTGTATAATGCTGGGTACAGTACTAGTGGGTGCAGGTCCATCCCTGTATAACACTGGGGTACTGTATTGGTGGGGACAGGTCTGTCTGTCTAACATGGAGGTATAGTACTGGTGGGGACAGATCAGTCACTGTATAACTCGTAAGTACTGCTGGGAACAAGTCAGTTCTCTGTAACACTTGGGTACAGTATTGGTAGGGACAGGTCTGTCTGTATAACATAGAGGTATAGTATTGGTGGGGACAGGTCTGTCACTGTATAACGCTGGGGTACAGTGGTGGGGACAAATCTGTCTCTTATGACATGGGGGTGCAGTAATGGTGGGGACAAGTCTGTCTCTGTATAATGCTGGGATACAGTATTGGTGGGTACCGGGTCTGTCTCTGTCTAACACTGGGGTACAGTACTGGTGAGGACAGGTCAGTCTCTGTATAACACTAGGGTACAGTACTGGTGGGGTCCCATTATCCAGTTGAACACTTTAAGTACAAAGTCTGAATAACTGCTGCCATTAACTGGGTGCAGTGATAATCACTTGGCACAGGCATGTCCATACAGAAATGCTAAATTGTTTAATTGCTAAAAGATAAGCCCTCCTGTAACTGAGTAAAGACCAGAACAGGAAAGATAATTGATCCCGATTAAAAATGGAAAACAGCAACATCACTGAAACAAAAAGAGAAATTGCTGGAGAAACTCAGCAGGTCTGGCAGCTTCTGGGAGAGAAAGCAGAATTAATGTTTTGGTCCAGTGACTTTTCTTCAGAACTGATAGGAATGAGGAAAAGGTGGTACATCACTGGGATGTTTCAGAATTTTAAAATATTGTTGGAAAAAATGAGACACAAAGTTAAGAGATTTCCTCTTGCTCTCATCAGGACACAGTCACAGGAATGCTAATCTCAAAGGACTGACAATTCATAATCTATAAGAAGAGAGGCTGATTGATTTGGCCTGTTAGAGCTATTGTCATGGAGAATACATGAGAGAACAGTTAACTGTCAAACTTTTGTTTGAATTCGATGAGTAATGTCGTATTAGAGGCTGTATTCCAGTGTGATGTCAGGTAGACCATATATTCTATTGACTAGTAGATGATACCAAAGGGTAGGTTCCTGCTGCTGTTCACAACAGACAGTGTATTGACTGAACTAAACCAGCACATGCCTTAAAGCTTAAAGCATGGTACCCAACAACAGGTGCAATCTCATGATTGGATAGCATTTACTAAATGATTCTAAGTGTACTAAGAATTACACTAACAATCATTTTAAGATTGTCAGTGACTGGTGCAGCTTGCTTTTACTTTATTCATTCATGGAATACATTAATTGTCTGTCCCTAGATGGCCTTGAGAAGGTGGTGGTATGACTCATGTGACTCATACACTGATGAGTACTAAATAAAAACCGGAAGAACTGTGGATGCTGTAAATCAGAAACAGAAATAGAAATTGCTAGACGAGCTCAGCAGGTCTGGCACCATCTGTGGGGAGAAATCAGAGTTAACATTTCGGGTCGAGTGACCCTTCTTCAGAACTCCAGATGCTGCCAGACCTGAGTTTTTCCAGCATTCTCTGTGTTTGATTCGAGCAGAATTGCATTGAACGCAAATACCCTTATCTATCAAAACAGTGTGACAGATAGTCCCTGTGCTGTGTGAGACACTGCAGCATAATCAGCTTGTAGAGCTCAAGGTTTACATTTTGAATACACCACTCAGCTGCAAATCGTACAGCACTGAACTTAATGAAAATCAGCCTGAATTTAAACTATGTGTTACATTATTTTGTGAAATAGTGCAATCTGAACTCTCTTGCCCTCACAGTTTGGCGCAGATACAACAATGGGCTTTTACCTTCAGAAGCATATTTGTACCTGATGAGGCAACAACTGTGTTAGCTCCCATGATGTAAAAACTAGACAATGTACTGAAAGATTCAATAGACTTTTATCACCCCTCTTGGTATCTACATATATACAATCACAGGCACTACCAAGTATGAGTTAGTACTAAACAATTTGCTCAGTGTGCCATGCTGCAAGTGGCCCCACCAAGATGGAGTCTGAGACCATTATGCCATCAGGTCATTTGCTTTGATCCCAGGATAACATCATGAGCAAGTCTCCTAGTAGGTATATTGCATACGAGATGGGAGATGTTACAAAACTTTACCCTTTCTCATTGGGAGATAAAAATCAGAGCATTTCTTCTCTTGAAGATATTTGTTTCTATTGGATGTGTGAGACATCAGCAACAAGTGGAGATGGATCAAGCACGTATGACTGCAAAAATACTGACAGCTAACCTGTGGTCTTAAGTGAATAACAAATTGGAACAGTTTAACCAAGCTGTCTGTCATGCTTTGAAAATTCATATCAGCATATTAAAGAAATGGTAGGTGTCATTGAATGGCAGCTCGTGACTATCCAGTCTCAACTTAAAATCACATTAATTAATTTATTTGATTTTGTTTAACACCGCATTCCCATTTTGTTGTATTATTCACACTGCCAAGTTTAAATTATTGATAATTCGGTATATTTTAGCACAAATAATGTAGTTGAGTCTTCAGCAGTAGATGAAGCCAAGGAATGTCGACAACATTAAGAGACTTTCTGTTGTCAGCAAGTGTCCTCAGACTTCATCTCCCAAACCATGACCTCAAGCATCTAGAAGAACAAAGACAGCAGATAGGTGGGAATACCGTCACCACCAGGTTCCCCTCTAAATTAATACATTTCTAGATTTTAAAGGCATCAGGGGCTATGGGGAGATAGCGGGAATATTGCATTGAGATAAAGGGTCAGCTGCAGTGGCCCTCTGTGGTAAAGAATTCCACAGATTCACAACCCTCAGAGAAGACATTTCTCCTCATCTCTTTGGTAACTGTGCCGAACCATTTATTCTATGATTATGCCGGTCCAGTTATAGACTCTCCCATAAGGGGGAAACAACCTGTCCACACCTACCCTGTCAACTCGCAGTCATAGAATCATTAGAGATACACAGCACAGAAACAGATCCTTCAGTCCAACTCGTCCATGCCGACCAGATATCCTAAATTAATCTAGTCCCACTTGCCAGCGTTTAGCCCATATCCTTCTAAACCCTCCCTATTCATATACCCATCCAAATGCCCAATAAATGTTGTAATTGTACCAGCCTCCACCACTTTCTCTGGCAGCTCATTCCATACATACACCATCCTCTGCATGAAAAAGTTGCCCCTTATGTCCCTTTTAAATCTTGCCCCTCTCACCTTAAACCTATGCCGTCTAGTTATGGACTCCTCCATCCTAGCGAAAAGACCTTGTTTATTTACCTTATCCATGCCCCTCATGATTGCATAAACCTCTATAAGGTCACCCGTCAGCCTCTGACACTAGAGGGAAAATAGTCCCGTTCAGCCTCTCCCTGTAGCTCAAACCCTCCAACCCCGGCAATGTTCTTGTAATCTTTTCTGCATCCTTTCAAGTTTAACAACATCTTTCTTGTAGCAGGTAGATCAGAACTGAATGCAGTATTCTAAAAGCGGCCTAACCAATGTCCTGTACAGCCACAACATGACCTCCCAACTCCTATAGTCAATGCACTGACCAATAAAGGCAAGCGTACCAAACGCTTTCTTTACCACCCTGTCTACCTGCGGCTCCACTTCCAAGGAACTGTGAACCTGCACTCCAAGGTCTGTCTGTTCGTCAACACTCCCCAGGACCTTACCATTGATTGTATAAGCCCTGCCCTGATTTACCTTTCCAAAATGCAGCATCTCACATTTATCTAAATTAAACTTCATCTGCCGCTCCTCAGCCCATTGGCCCATCTGATCAGAATCCCGTTGTTCTGTAAGGTAACCTTCTTCGCTGTCCACTACATGTCCAATTTTGGTGTCATCTTCAAACTTACTAACCATACCTCCTATGTTCACATCCAAATCATTTATGTAAATGATGAAAAGCAGTGGACACAGCGCCCATCCTTGTAGCACACCGTGGGTCAGAGGCCTCCAGTCTGAAAAGCACGACCCTCTGTCTTCTACCTTTGGGCCAGTTCTGTATCCAAATGGCTCGTGCTCCCTGTATTCCACGTGATCTAACCTTGCTAACCACTCTACGATGAGGAACCTTGTTGAGCACCTTACTGAAGTCCATATAGATCACAATTACCACTCTACCCTCATCAATCCTCTTTGTCATTTCTTCAAAAAATCCAATCAAGTTAGTGAAACTTGATTTCCCGCACATAAAGCCATGTTGACTATCCCTAATCAGTCCTTGCCTTTCCAAATATGTGTAAACTCTGTTCCCCAGGATTCCCTCCAACAACTTGCCCATGGCCAATGTCAGGCTCATCCAGTCTATAGTTCCCTGGCTTTTCCTTACCACCTTTCTTAAATAGTGGCACCATGTTAGTCAACCTCCAGTCTTCCGGCACCTCACTGGTGGCTATCGATGAAACAAGTATCTCAGCAAGGTGCCCAAGCCATGCATATTTCAATAAGGTCGCCTCTCATTCTTCTAAAATCCAATGAGTACAGTCCCAGGGGAAAAGAAATTGGAAGAGTCAATTAAATAAAAATTAAGGAGTTGAGATAGTGGGGAAATTTTTGTGGAATTGAATGCCTACAGAAGAATAGTGTTGATTGAAACTTTGTTTTGCTGCTTACTTTAAGATCTTTCTATCAATCTTGCAAATAGCTTGTTTCCTTTGTTTTGTGTAATAAAACTATGTTCTGCTATTAAAAAAGTTCTGCAGCCTCCTTTGATTATGTTTCACTGACCAACTTCCAATTTAACAACTGCAAAAAGTAAACATATGATGGATGAATAAAAGCAAGATGCAGATGCTAGAAATATGAAATAAGCACAGTTGCACCAGACTCGAAGTGTTAACTCTGTTTCTTTCTCCACATATGATCTATCAAGCCAGGCTTATCCAGTATTCCCATTGGGTAGGATCATAACAATTAAGAAAATAAAATATTCCGGATGCTGAAATAAACACAGAAGATGTTGGAAACATTTGTGGAGACAGAAGCAGTCAACATTTCACACTATTGATTGAAATGAGAGTTATAAATGAAGCTGAACAGAAACTGGTTGGACAATAGTTAAACACCAGGCATAATTGTCCATTCCAGCATCTCATTAAATTGTCCCCACTCTCTTTGCAAGTCCAGGACAGGATTTGAATCCAACCATCCTAATGGGATGGGAGTCTCCTCATGCCCACTTGTTGGAAGTGTTCACATCCATATGAAGTGAATTAGCTTAGCCCAGTGCCTACTGAGTGCAAACCCATGGCAGAAAATGTCTTTAATTTGGCACTAAATTTGTAACGGCTCAGGAAAGTTATAGGGATGCTTAGTTTGAGCAATAAAGCAAATTTAAATCGCTTTAGTGAGGTTGATATTAAAACGTAATTCTAGTCAGTAAATAAAAAGTTTACCGTTGCCTTGGAGAGTGTTCATTCATTCAGCATTGTCACTGTACCCCTTCAGTGAATGGTAATACAGTGGAAAATAGTTCTCAACAAAACTCCAGAACTCAAAAAAAATGACTTTAGCTTTAAAGGACTGATGTGTGATTGTGGGTGGGAGGGGCGGTTATGTGTGTTTGTAGGTGTGTTTGTGTTCATGGTTAGGCGTGTGTGAGTTTGTCGGTGGGAGTTTGTGTGTGTTGGGGGGGGTGGGGTGGGGATTTTGTGTGTGTGTGTGTTTGTGGGTGGACGTGTGTGTGTTTGTCGATGAGGGTTTGCGTCTATGTGGGTGTGGGGACTTTGTGTGTGTTTGTGGTTAGATGTGTGTGAATTTGTCCTTGAGAGTTTGTGTGTGTGTGTGTGTGTGTCTGTGTGTGTGTGTGTGTGTGTGTGTCTGTAGGTTGTGGGGACTTTTGTGTGTGTGGGTGTGACTGGGTGTTTCTGTGGATGAGTATGTGTGTGTGTGTGTGTGTGCGCCTGTGTGTGTGTTTGTGTGAGTGGTCTTGTGGCTGTGAAGGTGGGTAGTGTGTAGGGCACTACTGAATTTGACAATATTTCCAAAATACTCACAGTAGGTCCAAGTGGTCCCTTTGATAGCAGATGCGAGGTCATTTGAGGAGGGACACCACATAGGTTTGAATGTTAGTGTCTTTGCAGATTCCTCACATCGGATGGAAATTGCACAGGCTAATGTAATAAGTTAAGATAAAATCCACATCATCATTTCTCACAGAAAATAAAACACCTAGGTGAGGAGTTTCCAAAGTCAGGGTTGGGACCCCGACCACTCTCACAAGCTGAAACTGTGTGGTCACAAGCTCCAAGGTAGCAATAAACAGGACATTGGTTAGGCCGCTTTTAGAATACTGCATTCAGTTCTGATCTCCCTGCTACAGGAAAAATGTTGTTAAACTTGAAAGGGTTCAGAAAAATTTACCAGGACATTGCCGGGGTTAGAGGGTTAAGCTAGACTGAATAGGCTGGGTTTTTTTTCCCCTAGAGTATTGGAGGTTGAGGGTTAACCTCTTAGAGGTTTATAAAACGATAAGGTCATGGATAGGGTGAATAGCTAAGGTTTTTTTTTCCAGGGTAGGGGAGTCCAAAACTAGAGGGCATAAGTTTAAGGTGAGAGGGGGAAGATTTAAAAGGGGCCCAGGACAAGCTTTTCCACGCATAGAGTGGTGCTTGTATGGAATGAGCTGCCAGAGGAGGTGGTGGAGGTGGGTACAATTACAACATTTAAAAGACATTTGGATGAATACAGGAATAGGAAGGGTTTAGAGAGATATGGGCCAAATGCTGGCACATTCACTTAGGATATCTGGCGGGCGCGGACAAGTTGGACCGAAGGGTCAAGATTCTATAACTGACCTAGTTTTCAAAAGGAGGATGTTTATCTCTGCTGGCCATACAAACACTCGACAAGCTAATCCCACTCTGCAACTAATTAAAGCTAAATACAATGGATGCTTGAAACCTGAAACACAGGAATTGCTGGAGAAACTCAGCAGGTCTGGCAGCATTTCTGCGGAGAGAAATGGAGTTAACGTTTGGAGTCCAGCAGGACTGTTCTTCAGAATTCTCCAGCTGTCGGCTCATTGCCTACAGGTTATGATACTTCATAAGCCAGTCTTGAAATAGTTTTTAAAAATAATAATTCCATTTAATTGAATTATCGCAATCAAAACTGGATTGAATCATGTCAATAACCAAAACTTGAAGACTGTATTTTGATCTTAAGAAATTTTTGGAATTAATTTTTACTCATTGAAAATGTTATCTTCGTGAATTGAGCATACTCTCAAATATCAGATTATTACCCAAATGTAAGAATAATATTGTTTCACAAGCGAGTGTTCAAGGTACTGCATATCTTTAGATGAATTTAAAGTTTGTCATAAATAGAGTTTTATTCTAAGCTGCCAACTACTCAAAACACCCTCAACAGCAATTTCAATAGAGCTGAAGTTCTTTATTCTCTGAACTTGTTCGTTAGCAACAAATGAATCAGTTTGTCAGTGCCATTCTTCTGGAAATATAATTTATCGCTTAAGGAAAACAGTCATTCAACTGAGGTTCCAATTCAATCTTTCCAAGAAAGTGCCGCATTTAAGCCGAAAGCAATCAGGCCTCCTTGGACATTTAGAGCTCTCCAGAGAAATTTCTCTCTGAGTGGAAAACTAAAGTCAGTTCCATGAATCAGTGATTCCTGAATTGGACTGTTTACACAACAGGAACCTTGACAACCTCCAGAGGTACACTTTGAAGCTTGTGCAGTCCAACTTAGTACTGAGAAAGCACCTCAACTTTCAGAAGGCACACTGATTTTTTGACTTAGAACTTGGGAAAGATTGGATTTCTATAAATTTCTAAATGATGGATAACGTAAAGTGGATCTGACAGCAGACATAGAACACAGAATTCTGCACATTGATGCTTTGCCCATTAAGATGACGACATAGGAGCAGAAATAGGCCATTCAGCCCATCAAGTCTGCTCCACCATTCAATAAGATCATACCTAATCTCATCATCCTCAACTCCACTTTTTCACCACTTCCCTATAAACCTTGATTCCCTAGCTGATTAAAAATCTGTTTAACATACGATTGAGCTTTTATGAAGTTTTCAGAATTTACTAAAACAACTGACTTGTTAAACCATTATTCTCGATGTGTGTATATAAAATAATATCTATTCTGTGCAGTTTTGTCTAATATGCTATCCATGAGTCTTATAACTGTAAATGAATCCAAGTAATTGTTTTAGCTGCATAAAAAGTATCTACCATTCCCAAAGTGCAGTACTAAAATGATTCTGTTGAGAAGGTTACCACCAATGGGTGTTTGCAAACAATTGATTTCTAGACTAGAGCAGTGACAATATATTGGCTAGTTAAAGAAGGAGCTCACTTTGGATACTTATCCGAAATTGGTGCTATGGGTTTCAGATTACACATAGGTATGAATCAACAATATTGATAGAGTCACAAAGACTTTTTTTTCTGCACAGTCCATTTTGCCAAATTGACTATATGGGTGTTTATGCCTCACACCAGCCTCCTCCAACCTGATTTCATTACAATCCACAAGGATAACCTCCATCCCTCTGTTACATAGTGTCACAGAGTCATCGAGATATACAGCACGGAAACAGACCCTTCAGTCCAACGCGTCCATGCCAACCAGATTTCCTAAATTAATCTAGTCCCATTTGCCAGCATTTGGCCCATATCCCTCTAAACCCTTCCTACTTATGTACCCATCCAGATGCCTTTTAAATGTTGTAATTGTACCAGTCTCCACCACTTCCTCTGGCAGCTCATTCCATACATGCACAATCCTCTGTGTGAAAATGTTACCCCCTTAGGTCCCTTTTAAATCTTTCCCGTCTCACCATAAACCCATGTCCTCTAGTTTTGGACGCTGGGGAAAAGACCTTGATTATTCACCTTCTCCATACCCTTCATGATTTTATAAACCACTATAAGGTGGCTCAGTAGTTAGCACTGCTGCCCTCACAGCGCCAGGGACCTGGGTTCGATTCCAGCCTCGGGCAACTGTCTGTGTGGAGTTTGCACATTCTCCCTGTGTCTGTGTGGGTTTCCTCCGGTTTCCTCCCACAGTCCAAATATATGCAGGTTAGGTGGATTGGCCATGCTAAATTGTCCATTGTGTCCAGGGATGCATAGCCTAAGTAGATTTGCCGTGGGAAATGCAGGGTTACAGGGATAGGGAAAAAGGGATGGGTCTGGGTGGGATGCTGTTCAGAGGGCGGTGTGAACTGGATGGGCCAAAGGGCCTGTTTCTACATTGTAGGGACAAAAACAAAGTTGCTGGAAAAGCTCAGCAGGGCTGGCAGCATCTGTGAAGGAAAAAAGAGAGTTAACCAGACCCAAAACGTTAACTCTGATTTTTTCTTCACAGATGCTGCCAGACCTGCTGAGCTTTTCCAGCAACTTTGTTTTTGTTCCTGATTTACAGCATCCGCAGTTCTTTCAGTTTTTATCCACACTGTAGGGATTCTATGAAATTCTAAGCTCAGCCTCTGACACTCCAGGAAAAATAGCCCCAGTCTCTCACGAAATCTCAAACTTTCCAACCTTGGCAACATCCTTGTAAATCTTTTCTGAACCCTTTCAAGTTTCACAACATCTTTCCTATAGGAGGGAGACCAGAAATGAATGCAGTATTCCAAAAGCGGCTTCACCAATGTCTTGTACAACATGACTTCCCAACTCCTATACTCAGTGCAGTGATGAATAAAGGCAATCATACCAAACGCCTTCTTCACTATTCTGTCTACCTGAAACTCCATTTTCAATGAACTATGAGTGTGCTCTCCAAGGTCTGTTTGTTCAGCAACACTCCCCAGGACCATTCCATTAAGTGTATAAGACCTGCCCTGATTTGCCTTTCCAAAATGCAGCATCTCACCTTTATCTAAATTAAACTCCATCTGCCAGTCCTCGGCCCATTGGCCCATCTGATCAAGGTCCCGTTGTGCACAGAGGGAATCTTCTTCGCTGTCCACTACACCAACAATTTTGGTATCATCTGCGAATTTATTAACCATACCTCCTGTGTTCACATCCAAATATTTATATAACTGACGAAAAGCAGTGGACCCAGCGTCGATCCTTGTGACACATTGTTGGTCACAGGCCTCCAGTCTGAGAATCAACCTGCCACCACTACCCTTTGTCTTCTACCTTCAAGCCAATTTTGTATTCAAATGGCTAGTTCTCTCTGTATTTCATGTGATCTAACCTTGCTAACCAGTCCACTATGAGGAGGAACCTTGTTGAATGCCTTATTGAAGTCCACATAGCTCACATCCAATGCTCTGACCTCATCAATCCTCTTTGTCATTTCTTCAAAAAACTCAATCAAGTTAATGAGACACGATTTCCCGTGCACAAAGCCATGGACTATCCCTAATCAGTCCTTGCCTTTCCAAGTACCTGTAAATCCTGCCCCTCAGGATTCCCTCCAACAACTTGCCCACTATCGATGTCAGGCTCACTGGTCTATAGTTCCCTGGCTTTTCTTTACCACGTGTCATAAATAGTGGCACCACGTTAGCCAACCTCCAGTCATAGGCACAATCAATGATACAAATATCTCAGCAAGGGTCCCAGCAATCACTTCCCTAGCTTCACACAGAGTTCTAGTGTACACCTGATTTGGTGCTGGGGATTTATCCACCTTTATGTGTTTTAAGACATCCAGCACCTCCTCCTCTGTAATATGAGCATTTTTTTAAGATTCATTATTTATTTCCCTGAGTTCTCTAGCTTCCATATCCTTCTCCACAGAAAACACTGATGCAAAATACTTCTTTAGTATCTCCCCCATCTCCTGTGGTTCCACATATAGGTGGCCTTGCTGATCTTTAAGGGGCCCTATTATCTCCCTAGTTACCCTTTTGTCCTTAATGTATTTGTAGAATCCCTTTAGATTCTCCTTAACCCTGTTTGTCAAAGCTATCTCATGTCCTCTTTTTGCCCTCTTGATCTCCTTCTTATGTATACTCCTACTGCTCTTATACTGTTCTAGGGATTCATTTGATCCCAAGTGTCTATACCTGATATATGCGGCCTCCCTTTTCTTGACCAGAGCCTCAATTTCACTAGTTATCCAGCATTCCCTACACCTGCCAGCCTTGCCTTTCAAACTAACAGGAACATACTGTCCCTGGACTCTCATTACCTCATTTTTGAAGGCTTCCCACTTTCCAGCCGTCCCTTTACTTGCGAATATCCATTCCCAGTCAACTTTTGAAAGTTCTTACCAAATACCTTCAAAATTGGTCTTGCTCCAATTTAGAACTTGAACTTTCAGGTCTGGTCTATCCTTTTAAATCCCTATTTTAAAACGAATAGAATTATGGTCACTGGCCCCAAAGTACTCCCCCACTGACCCCTCAGTTACCTGCCCTGCCTTATTTCCTAAGAGTAGGTCAAGTTTTGCTCCTTCTCCAGTAGGTACATCCACATACTGAATCAGAAAATTTTCTTGTACACACTTAACAAATGCTTCTCCATCCAAGCCCCTAACTCTATGGCAGTCTCAGTCTATGTTTGGAAAGTTAAAATCCCCTATCATAACCACCCTATTATTGTTACAGATAACAGAGATCTCTTTACAAATTTGCTTCTCAATTTCTCGCTGATTATTATTGACAATCTCAATAAAGTGATCATCCATTTCTTATTTCTCTGTGAATAACTTCACTTGATTTACTCCCCAGAATATCCTCCCTAAGTGCAGTTGTAATTCATAGCATGTTACCATCATTGGTGATGATTCATCGTCAGGTCCAGAATAAACATTTTACACAGACAGACCAGCGCTTTCTCGGAACTTAACAACGTAAAATTAATGTTGAGTATTCAGACAGAACAATACTCTATTTATATGAAGGAGTTATTTCTTAAGCTTGCTGTGTGCAATGGTAATTTCAATCTTCTCACTGCACAGCCTCATTTTAAAGGACAGGTTCGTTTCCAATAGCCAGAGGGAGACAGCAAGAATGAGGCACTTACAAAACATACTGACCTACCACTGCCCTTCCTCTCTTTCAGTCCCTGTATCTGTT
>NC_063362.1:6468983-6482923 GCF_021869965.1 Rhincodon typus
TTGCATGTCCTCTGAATGAATAATAATTAAAAGGCAGGTTTCCCAGACTAATACCTGGAAGGGTGGGGGGAGGGCAGGTGTTATGAGGAAAGTTTGGAGAGACTGGGCTTGTAACCACTGCAGTTGGAGAATTAAGAGGTGACTTGATTGAAACATATAATAAGATCTTGAGGGGATCTGATGGGCTGAATATGAGGAGGGTCTTTCCTCTTGTTGGAGAATCTAGAATTAGGAGTCACATTATAAATATAAAGGGACACCCGTCTAAACCAGAGATGAGTCAGATTTTTTTCACTCAGATGGAACTTTCCTCCTGAAAACAGGGTGGAAGCAGAGTCCTTTCATATTTTTTGAGGCAGAAATGGATAGGTTCTGGTTAACAAAGGGGGTGGAAGATTATTGAAGACAGGCAAGAATGTGGATTTGAGGTTACAATCAGATCAGGCATGATCTTATTAAACAGAGTAGCAGGCTTGAAGGGCTGAATGGCCTACTGCTGCTTTATTCACACACTAATCACCCAGACAATAATTTTTTTGTGTGATGTTGATTAAGGGATTTATACTGGCCAGTGATAACTCCCCTCCTGTTATTTCAGAATACAGGAAGGAGATAGAATCAGAGAATCTCTCCAGTGTGGAAACAGGCCCTTTGGCCCAACAAGTCCACACCAACCCTCAGAGCATCCCACCCAAACCCATCCCCCTATAACCCACCTAATCTACCCATCTCTGAACACTATGGGCAATTTAGCATGGCCAGTCCACCTAACCTGCACATCTTTGGACTGTGGGAGGAAACCAGAGCACCCAGAAGAAACCCACGCAGACACAGGGAGAATGTGCAAACTCCACACAGACAGTCACCCGAGGGTGGAATCGAACCCAGGTCCCTGGTGCTGTGAGGCAGCAGTGCTAATCATTGTGCTGTCCCATAGAATGCTTGGTGTCATGGTGCAATGATAACAATCTCTCTCAATGTCAGCTAAACTAAAGAACTAATCATTAACTTCAGGAAGAAAGGAGGAGGACAGGTCCCTATCTACATCAATGGAGCTGAGGTGGAGAGGGTCGAGAGTATCAAGTTCCTAGGAGTGACGATCACCAACAATCTGTCCTGGCCCTCCCATGTAGATGCGATAGTCAAGAAGGCACAACAATGCCTCTTCTCCCTCAGGAGGCTTAGGAAATTCAGCATGTTCATAAGGACCCTCTCCAACTTTCACAGATCCACTACTGAAAGCACACTATCCGAGTGCATAACAGCTTGGTACAGCAACTGCTCCGTCCAGGAACTGTAAGAAACTACAGAAAGTTGTGTGCACAGACTAAACCATCACCGAAGCCAAACTTCCATCTATGGACTCTATTTACATAGCTCACTGCCGTGGAAAGGCTGCCAACATCATCAAAGACCCCTCCCATCCCGGTAATACTCTCTTCCAACCATCAGGCAGAAGATACAGAAGCTTAAACAGACACACCAACAGGTTCAAGAACAGCTTCTTCCCTGCTGTTATTAGACTGCTGAATGGACCTCTCTAATTTCAAATCTAATGTTGATCTTGCATTTGTGCACCTCCTGTGCAGCTGTAATCCTGTATGCCTCACTCTGTCTATGCACCCTCTAATTTGTATGTCCCTGTATGTTATCACCTGCCTGTAATGCATGTAAAAGAAACCTTTTCACTGTACTTAGGTACATGTGACAACAATAAATGAAATCAAATCAAAATTATTTTGAAATAGTCCCATGTTATCTGTTGTGCCTACCTCAGACTGCAGACTAACCCTGAGTTTAACAGCTCATCTGAAAGACGGTGCCTCTGACAATGCAGCACTCCCTTAGTAATGAACTTTGTGTTCAAGGTCAAGAATGGTTAAAATCCAGCCCAGGTGTAGTTACCCAGCTTCCTTTAAGTGCTCCCGAGTGTGGCCATTTCTCAATAAACTAATAAGGAGATACTGGTTTGTTCCAGTGCCATCAAACATGAAACATTTCTGAAACTGTGCACAAAAACTCACTAGTTCACATTAACTCCTGCTCACCTTGTTACTTCCTTTATTGATCAACCAGGGTGACCTCAGGTTACTTAGAGAAACAGGAACACATACAGGTTCCTCTTCATTGCACAGTGCAACTAACAATTGGGACATAATCTCTAATTTAAAACAACGGGGAAACTTACAGTTGCGCACCTTTTGCAGGCTTGAATGCAAATCTGTGTGTCCCACGTTGATGAGTCTTTCTGACAGAAAGCAAATGTTGGGAAAAATGGTGAAGCAATCATTTTGGAAAGGGTATGCAAAAGCAAAAGTGATATATAGTGACAAAAGGTATATAGTGTGTAGGCACATAGTTCTTCCTGTTTGGATTCACTCTGACCTGATTCATCACCAAGATGTAAGATGGCAAGAGATACTGATAATGTGACAGTGGCAGAATGTGTTTCATGTGATAGCTCCTTTCACATAAAGGACAGGATGTGGGTTACATAGTACTGAAATATTAAATTAAATATTTTTTACAGCCCCTAGCATTTATACACACTACATTTTGGCATGTCTGGGCTTAAGCTAAGCAATCTGCAGGTACTATAGCACAGGTCCTTTAGCATGTGAAGTGCAAGAGAACAAGGCTTGGTAAGTTGAAGGTGGAGAGTTTTATCATCATTTGTAAAGCAATCTGTTCAGGCATATTATGACACAGCTCCAGGGGGTGCAACCTGGACCTTCTGGCTCAGAGGTAGGAACATACCACACTATCACAACACCACCTCCTGAGAGCTTTATAAAAAAAATCTATTTTTTCAGACAGTCATAGAGTCAGATGTGCTGGGGATTGTAGACTACCATTGCTTTATTTGTCCCCTTGACCATTTCCTACCCAGCAAGGAGAAGGGCCATACAATGCAACCACTTTGACTTCACTACTGTTGATACTTTTTAATCAACCTGGTCAGAAATGTTATTACACACCTCTGGAACAGGTGAATCTTGAACACCGGCCTCCTGGCCCAGAGGCAGGGACACTGCCACTGCACCACAAGAGCCCTCCTGACAGCTTTATACCATTAGCTCACATGTCATGGTACAGTGATGACATTATGAGCACGTCCCTTAAAGGGGCATACCACACGTCTGCTGGGAGATGTAACACAACGCACCTCCAAGTTTCTTTAGTTCACCGTTAGAAATTTGTCCAGGTAAATGTACCTCTTAACTTGAGAATGGTTTGAGCAGCTACTTTTGAGACTTCAAAAACACAGTGTAACTTCATCCCAGACCACCTATGTTGCTCCTCCTGAATATACTAAATCATCCTGTCACTATTTTTTAACAGCTTTCTGGCACCTCCCTCATGTGGCTATTCTTCCCTGTGAGCCCTGGCATTTAGGTTATTGAACTGTGGAAGGCTTTACCGCAGACCGCAGTGCTGCCTTCCATAGACTCACATCTGCACCTTTTACCATCAGGAACAATGCAGACTCTTCCCACCTCTTCCATAACCTGGGCAAACTGAGTCCAACCATTAGCAAACTACATCTTGACTGAGGATCATAACATGGAGATGGAAATGTGACACCGCTCTGTTCTGTCCAGCTAATCAACAAAATAAATCTACCCAGGTAACTGGTGAGATAAAAACTCCATATTTAATTACCAGGCATTCATTTAGTCCTTTGATGATGGGATATTGAGCCACATTTACCATTTCCATTGAGAAAGTTTCATTAATAGTTCCTGATTGTTCTGATTTTGATTGCTAACTTCCTTGCAGGCCTTTCCCATATTTCTTACACGTACTTTAATTCAGACATTATGCACAAGGAGTTAAAAAAAACATTAACATTCACAAAAATCATATCTAGATTTACAAAGTGTTGCAAACTTGTTTGTAGTTGCCAAGTCAGCTGCTTGCATGAGGAGACACAAACTCTGACTTCATGATAATGTGCTCCCTTTGGGATGTAAATGATTGCCAGATTTTCTTTTTTTGTTTTTATCAGATGGGCTAAATTCTTGCTGACTCCATTTCTGATTGTAGATGCTTTTTGTAGACATACCTACTGGAGAAGGAGCAAAACTTGATCTTCTCTTGGGAAATAAGGCAGGGCAAGTGACTGAAGTGTTAGTGGGAAGCACTTTGGGAGCAGTGATCATAATTCTATCAGTTTTAAAGTAGATATGGAAAAGGATAGGGCTTGTATAAAGGGGTTAAAGTTCTTAATTGGAGTAAGGCAAATTTTGATAGTATGAGACACAAACTTTCAAAAGTTGATTGAGGTAGTCTGTTCACAGGTGACGGGACGACTGGCAAGTGGGAGGCTTTCAAAAGTGAGATAACAAGAGTTCAGAGGCAGTATGTTCCTGTTAGAGTGAAGGGTAAGGCTGGTAAGAGTAGGGAGCAATGGATGAATAAAGATGATAAGGCTCTTGTCAAGAATAATCAATACAGTGTGGAGCTGGAGGAACACAGCAGGTCAGGCAGCATCAGAGGAGCAGGAAAGTCAACATTTTGGATCGGGATCCTTCATCAGGACTGGGGAGAGGGAAGGGATCAGGGAGAGGGGAGGCGATGGCCTAGTGGTATTATCGCTGGACTGTTAATCCAGAGACCCAGATAACATTCAGGGGACCCGGCTTCAAATCCTGCCTCAGCAGATGGTGGAATTTGAATTAAATTAAATATCTGGAATTAAGAATCTAATGACAACCATGAAACCATTGTCAATTGTTGGGAAAACCCATCTTGTTCACTAATGTCCTTTAGGGAAGGAAACTGCCATCCTTACCTGGTCTGGCCTACACGTGACTCCAGACCCACTGCAATGTGGTTGACTCTGAACTGCCCTCTGGGCAATTAGAGATGGGCAATAAATGCTGTCTGGTCAGCAATGCCCTCATCTCGTTAATGAATAATAAGTAAAAGGAGGAGGGGTGGGGTTGGGGAAGGTAGGTGGGATGGTGGTAAGTGATTGCAAGGAGGCAGTGGTGGGGATTGTTCAGTGGGATGGGAGGGGTGGACAGGTGGGAGAGAAGATGAACAGGTTGTGTCAGGTCAAGGAGGCAAGGATGAGAGGGAGAGTTGGACATGGGATGAGGCCGAGGATGGGGAGATTTTGAAACTGATGAATTCTATACTTCAGGACGGAGGAGATCACCAGAGGGTTGCAGTGGGAGAGAGATCCACTGAGGTCTTTCCGGAGGGAGCAGGACAACTTCTTCAATGTGGGGTATCATTGGAACAGGCTCCGCAGTAGGGCTTTCAGTCACTCAGAGATAGCAAGAACTGCCGATGCTGGAGTCAGAGTCAAGTCACACTCTCTCTGGTCAAGAATAAGAAGGAGACATAGGTATAGATCAAGTGAATCTCTTCAAGAGTATAAGGGGTGTAGAGGCATTCTTAAGAGGGAAATCAGGAAGAGGGGATATGAGATAGCCTCGGCAGATAAGGTTAAGGATAATTACAAAGAAATGCTACAAATACATTAAAAGCAAAAGAGCTGTTAAGGAGAAAATATGGTCCTTCAGAGATTAACGAGGTTGCCTATATGTGGAACCACAGGACTTGGGAGAGATACTAAATGAATATATTGCGTTAGTTTTTACTGTGGAGAAAGACACAGAGGCTAGGAAACTCAGGGAAATAAATGTTGATATCTTGAAAACAGTCCATATTACAGAAGAGGAGGTGCTGGAGGTCTTAAAAACCATAAAGGTAGATAAATCTCTAGGAGCTGATCAAGTATATCCCAGGTTATTATGGGAAGTTCGGGAAGACATTGCAAGGCCCCTGGCTCAGATACTTCTATCATCTACAGCCACAGATGAGGTGCCTTTATTTAAGAAAGGCTGTAAGGAGAACCCTGGAAACTATAGACCGGCGAGTATGACATCAGTGGTGGGTAAGTTGGTGGAGGGGATTCTAAGAGATAGGATTTACATGCATTTGGAAAGGCAAGAACTGACTAAGGACAGTCAGCCTGACTTTGAGCATGGGAAATCGTGTCTCACAAACTCAATTGAAATTTTTGAGGATGTAACCAAAAGGTTTGATAAGGGCAGAGTGGTAGTTTTTGTCTACATGGTCTTTAGTTAAGCCTTTGACAAGGTTTCGCATGGTAGACTGAGATTAGTAAAGTTAGATCACCTGGGATTCAGGGAGATCTTGTCAATTGGATAGAAAATTGGCTTGACGAAAGGAGAGAGAGGGTGGGATGGAGGGTTGATTTTCGGACAGGAGGCCCGTAATTGTTAAAAGAAAATACAAAAGAATTGCGGATGCTGTAAATTAGGAACAAAAACAGACGTTGCTGGAAAAGCTCAGCAGGTCTGAGGAGGTTCTGAGTAAGGGTCACCGGACCCGAAACGTTAACTTTGGGCTTGTAATCAGCGCTGGGTCCACTGTTGTTTGTCATTTATTTAAATGATTTGGATGAGAATTTAGGAAGCATTGTGGTACGTTTGTGGACGATATCAAAATTAGCGGTATAGTCGACAGTGAAGAAGGTTATCTAAGATCAATTAGGCCAATGGGTTGAGGAGTGGCAGCTGGAATTTAGTTTGGATAAATATGAGGTATTGCATTTTGGTAAAGAGAACAAGGGCAGGACTAATGCAGTTAATGGTAGGGCCCTGGGTAGCGCTCGCGAACAGAGAGACCTAGGGGTTCAGGTACATAGTTGTCTGAAAGTTGCATCATGGGTGAACAGGTTGGTGAAGAAATAACTTGCCTTATTGCTCAGACCATTGAATATGGGAGTTGGGACGTCATGTTGAGCTTGTACAGAACATTGGTGAGGCCACTTTTGGAGTATGTACAGTTCTGGCTGCCCTGGTATTGGAAGGATATTATTAAATTGGAGAGAATTCAGAGAAGATTTACCAGGGCATTGCCAGGACTGGAGGGTTTGAGTTATCAAGGGAGGCTGGATAGACTGGGACTTTTTTCACTGGAGCATAGGAGGCTAAAGGGTGATCTTATAGAGGTTTATAAAATCATGATGGGCATAGATAAGGTGAATAGCCAAAGTCTTTTCCATAGGATGGGGGAGTTTAAAACAAGGGGGCGTATTTTTAAGGTGAGAGGGGAAAGATTTAAAAGGGACTTGAGGGGTAAACTTTTCACACAGAGGGTGGTTTGTATGTGGAATGAACTGCCAGAGGAAGGAGTAGATGCAAGTAAAGTTACAACATTTAAAAGATGTTTGGACAGGTACATGAATAGGAAAGGTTTAGAGGCATATGGTGCTAATGCAGGCAAGTGGGACTAGTTTAGTTTGGGAAACTTGGTTGGGCTGAAGGGTCTGTTTCCATGCTGTATGACTCTATTTACAGGATGCTTAAATGTTTACCACAAAGTTGTTTTGGATTTTCAGAAATTGATTATAAAATTGATCACTTAGTGTTGAACTTGTCATGTACTAACTGAAGTTACTTTTTATTTAGCCGCTGTAAAGTTTGATGTAGTCAGGTGCCTGTTAATTATCTGTCCATTCCATAAATCTGATTGGCAGTATGAGCCAAGAACAAAGTGCTGCTTCTCAAAGAATCTGTAACTACAGTTACTCGATAAAAGATTTGCTGTTGCTTATCCCTGTCAAATGATTTAGGCATCATAGAATTTTACAGTACAGAAGGAGGCCATTCATCATATCTGTACCAGCTTCCAAAAGCGTCACCCAGCCAGTGTCATTCTCCAGCCCTATCTCAGTAGCCCTTTTCACTTTCAAATATATATCCAGCTCTGTTTTGAAACCTGCTATGGAATCTGCTTCCACCGGTCTCCCAGCCAGCGCATTTCCAATCCTAACAACTCTCTGAGTAAAGAAGTTTCTCCTCATCTCACTCCGAGCTCCTCTGCTGACAGTTTTGAACCTGTGACTCCCTCGTACTGAATCAGGATAAATGCGATATTTTTTTGAGAGTGGAGCGAGGAAAGCTCCAACTTGTTGATTTTTGTTTCTTACAGGATGTGGGCATTGCCCGTCCCAAACTGCCCTTCAACTGAATGGCTTGTTAGGTCATTTCAGAGAGTTAACCACATCGTTGTGGTCTGGAGTCATATGTAGGAAAGAGCCAGGAAATAGCAACAGTTTCTTTCTCTAAAGGACATCAGCGAGCCAATGAGTATTTATGACAATTACTTGTTTGCCATTAGGCTGGAAAATTCTATATTTTCATTAGATTAAAACTGAACAATCTGCTGTGGTGAGATTTGAATCTGCCTTATCCCACAAGTTTGGGGGAAGGAATGGAAACCAAACTTGTGAACTGCATATCAATTAGGCCCCCAACACTTTCCTACTTTTGGGGTGGCCTTTCTGGAGGTGGGTTCAACATGATAGTGGGTGCCTACGTGGCAGGAACAGGTAGTTGCTTATACCAATGAAGTGGCCAATAGGGGGCTTATCATTGATGCCTTTGGGATCTTCTGCTGAGTTTGGAGGCCAGCACCAACTTCTGGCTGATAGGCTGAAAGGAAGGTGACCAGAACCTTCTCTCTCTCTGGCCCCATAAATGGGCCTCCAAAGTCCGCAGCATCAACCCTAATTCTTCAGGGAGTGCCCATCCGCACTGACGGCTCTATGAGTTCTACTGCAGTGAGGGAGGTGGTGAAAACCTGGGACAGCAGGAAGAGGGAACACGTCTGCCATTGCAGCCTCCGAGCTCACAACACAGAAATCTAAGATTGCAATCCAACTTGGGGTCCCGAGCCCTGCTTTGGGAAGCCTTATTCTAGGGAAGGAACAACAGCGTAGACATCACGCAGTGCTACAATGTACATAGCGAGGTGGAAATAAACAATTGCTTTAGAAGGATGCCCAGGAGTCAAGTCACCTAGCTTAGACTAAGACACCACAAAATTTATCTGGAATTCCATTCAGCAACAACAGAATTTTAAAAATGCACTGATTTTAGAAGAAGTGCAGAAATGTACACATATAGAAAACACCTCATACAATACAGCTAAAGACACTTTGTGAATGGCTATTTACTCAAGGAATACCCAAAAGCATTCAAACCGAAAGAACTGCGGATACTGTAAATCAGGAACAAAAACAGAAGTTGCTGGAAAAGCTCAGCACGTCTGGCAGCATCAGTGAAGGAAAAATCTGAGGAAGTGTCACCAGACCCAAAACGTTAACTTTAATTTGTTTTCTTTACAGATGCTGCCAGACGTGCTGAGCTTTTCCAGCAACTTCTGTTTTTGATCCAAAACCATTCTGTCACCAAAGTAAAGGAGTCATTAAGGTTCAGAAAATACTCGCACACTTTGCTGTCCATCTTACCATTTCGTCAACCAACATGAGGAGGCAATGGTAATACCACTGCACTGTTAATCCAGAAACCCAGGTAATGGTCTGGGGACCCAGGTTGGAATCCTGCCTACAGTAGAGGGTGGAATTTGAATTCAATAAAAGTCTGAAATTAAGAGTCTATGGTGACAATAAATCCATTGCCAATTGTCAGGAAAAACCCAACAGGTTCATTCATGCCCTTTAGCGAAGGAAACTGCCATCCTTACCTGGTCTGGCCTACACATGACTCCAGACCCACTGCAATGTGGTTGACTCTGAACTGCCCTCTGGGCAATTAGGGATGGGCAATAAATGCAGCCTAGGCAGCGATGCCCTCATCCTGTGAAAGAATAAAAGAAAACCAACACACAGAAAAGATTTAAGTGCATGTGCAGATACAGTATGAATATAAAATTGGGAATGACATGACGAAGAAAGTGTTTATCATTCATTGTTAATTTATTGATCAGAATTACCATTCACCATGCCTGGATTCCCAATGTATCTCACCTGGTTCCCATATGTGTAGAGGTGAATGCATTAGGTAAAACGGAGCCAGGTTAAAAATTCTAATATGTAATGGTGAATGACATTTATCGGTGTGCGCAGCAATACAGCAGGATGATGTGATTGGTCACTTTCAGAGTAGGAATACACTCAGTTAAGGCCAGGAGCGGATACAAATTCTCCAGTCCAACTGCTGGAAAAGATTGCTCTTCAGATTTATTGGTTGCAGTTTGGTTAACATCAGTTGTGTATCATCAACAAGGGTCTTTTGGACAAGAGGAATTCTGGATGGGAAGCCACAGTGGAAGGTGTCCTGCACGTCTTCCTGAAGTGGTTCATTCACAATGGCTTTGGGTGAAGCAATAATAATCCCCTTACGATAGCCTTTAGCCAACTCAACGAAGGTCTTGAGCAATAGTATGGTGTTATAATGATGAAGACAAGAGGAGGAAGACTAGTGGGCAACTTAACGCTCAGAAGATGTCAGTGGTTGGCAAACAAGCTACTTTGTTATGTACTTACGGGAGTTACCTGGGTTTTTGTGAAGTAAGTAATGAGGAGCAATGGTTGTATTGCTCACGTACTCTGTGTGATATGCCCCTGTGAATGGTATTGACTCTGTTGACCACCTGTGTTAGATTGCACCCTGCTACCTGTCTCCAACATCTAGCCCCCAGATCCTTACAATGGGTCCACTGCCCCCACTTAAGCTTCTGCTCTACCAGGTGCCTTTTACTTAGCTGTTTGATTCAAGACACAATTTTCATCGAAAAAGTGGAGCTGCGGGCCAAAAATCTTAAAATTCAGTCCAATATTCATGAACAAAATGATGACTGACTTTTTCTTTGTGGAAAAAAAATCACTGTTTCCTAACGCAATCTGCATTAACTGTCCAACTTGGGAAGTTAAATCAGGAGGTGAGATATTGGCCTGAGGATGGAGGTTTTGATAAACTATCCATGGAAATACAAGAATGGTAAAAGTTTTATTTAACTGAACTTGTAATTCGAGTAAATTGATGGACCAGGCTATTAATGTGTACAAAATTGAGATTAGCATACAATACCGCTTTTGTTGTTTTAAAACCACAACTTGTTATGACCCATGAAGGCTTCACATGCTATGAAAGCAATTTTTGTATCAACTTTTTGTCTTTACTTGCCCAATTCTGTTTATGTCGGAGCCACATATTTAAAATTTTAAATTCACAATCCCATTAATTTCCATAGAGCTTAAATTGTGGATAATTATTGACCTCAGTATTCTGATTCAACACTGACTCATCAATGAGATAAAAGGACCAAAAATAGTCCTTTCAGTCTTCCTAATCCAAAATATTCAACCACGGCAAATCACCAAATCCAGAATGTTAAGTGCAAATCGAACTGAATTGGCTAAAGCTTCAGATTCATCAAGTCATAGAGTCATACAACATGGAAATAGACCCTTCGGCCAAACTCAACCATGCCGATCTGGATTCCTAAACTGAACTAGTCCCATTTGACTGCGTTTGGCCCATATCCCTCTAAACCTTTCTTATTCACATATCTGTCTAAATGTCTTTTAAATGTTGTAATTGTACCTGTATCTATCACTTCCTCTGGTAACTTGTTCCATATACGCACCATCCTCTGTGCGAAAAATTTGCTCTGGAGCTCCCTTTTAAATCTTTCCCTTCTCACCTTAAACCTATGCCCTCTAGTTTTGAACTCCCCTACCCTAGGGAAAAGACATTGGCCACTCGCCTTTTCCATGCTCCTTGTGATTTTATAAACCTCTATAAGATCACCCCTCAGCCTCCTATGCTCCAGGGAAAAAAGTCCCAGCCTATCCAGCCTCTCCCTATAACTCAAAACTTCTAGTCTCAGTAATATTCTTGTAAATCTTTTTTGCATTCTTTCTAGTCTAATAACATCGTTCCTATAGCATGGTGACCAGAACTGTACACAGTACTCCAAATGCAGCCTTACCAAAGCCAGAGAACCAAAAGAGGCTGTAGGCTATTAATTATGGAGCCCAGCTTTAAAACACTTCCTTACTGCACTGCATATCCAACAAGGAAAATTTTGAAAATATTTTTTAAAAACCTATTCAGAGACAGAGGTGGAACTTGAACCAATGTTTCCTCCAGCTATCTTTTCTGAGTGAAACTCCACGGGAATGCTGACTTCAACCTTGTCCTTCCAGGTCAGAGGTAGGGGCACTGCACCACAAGAGCCCTTTCCAAAGTATGATAATGATAGGTTATAAACAAAGTAATAGAGATTGGTCATGAAACAAAAGTGACTCCACCTCAGGAGTGTTTCAGAGCTGAAACTGAGTTTTGACAGTTCCTGACCTGGTGGACAATTGCAATTTAAATCTGAGTACAGATGGGTTAGATGATGGATCCCATCTTTGTTCCACAAGTTGACATTTTTATTCATTTACGGTGTTGGAGTCTGAGCCAGCATTTATTGTCCATCCCTAATTGCCCTGGAGAAGGTGATAATGAGCTGCTGCCTTGAACCGCAGCAGTCCATGCACTATAGGTAGATGTACTTTGGAGGGTCAGTGCTGACCCAATGGGCTGAATGGGCTCTTTCTGCACAGTTGGGATTCTATGATTTAATTAAGTGTAAAGTCTACCTTAGTGTCTGAACCCAGTTATGTTACTGGAAGTGCAATGCAATCTCTCTATCCATATGGGGATGGGGCTGTGTTGCGTGAGGGGGTGGTGAAGAAAGGGGAGATGTCCAGATCACACTGGAGCAAGGCAGCAGCAAAATGGTGGAATAAGCAGATTGGCCAAATGGTTAAGTTTCAGTGTCTTGTCTGACCTTGACCTGCATGAGGACCGGGAGTAGCAGGACTACACATGCTTGTTCTGTGCATGCTTCCTATCACTTCTGTTCATTGCTGAATATTGCTATTATTTTTATTAGTCTTTATTAGTGAGACAGGAAACATCAGGCATTACTAAAATATTGTCTTCCCCAACACCACCCCTCGCTGTAATCAAAATGGATTTGATCTGGGACGGATCAAACAAGTGTTTGGCCAATGAGCAAGGGTATTGTGGTTCGCTCAGATCACTGCCACAGACAGAAAACACCTGAAGAGAAATTTGAGACACTGTGACTAACGATAGAAAAAGGGAGACTGAGAAAGGATTGATTCAAGATGTCAAAAATCAGGGAAAGTTTTGATAAGGTGCATTGGGACAGACAACATTTTTTCTCCTACTAAGTTGCAAATTCATTCCAAGACAGTAGGAAGAGATTTGCTGCAGATAGAATGGTTTTCCCCAAGAAGTTATTAATCCTTTTTTATTTGAAAATTCAATAACTTAAAGTAGATGAAATGACAGTGAAACCATAGGATAGTGGAATTACGTTTGATCTGATAAAGATTTAGTTCTATAGGCTGAATATTTACCAGTACATTGCAATCATGTTGCAGTGCAGGAGGCGCATTTACTTATTAATTTCCACCAGTACAATTAGGATCTCAAATAAAGGAAAGACTTTCACTTATATAGTGCCTTTCACAATGACAGGATACGCTAAAGCCCGTTATGACAAATGAAATACATTTTTATTTGTAGCAATTGCTCTCTGATGTGGAAAACGTGGCAGCCAATTTACAGACAGCAAGCCCTCATAGATAATAATGTGACAATGACCAGTTAATCTGTAAAATATTGTGAATCAGGTGAAGCCTGACAAGGGGGCTACACTCCAAAAGTGTGCGATTTCAAATAAACCTGTTGGACTATAACCTGGTGTCATGTGACTTCTGACTTTGTACCCCCCCAGTCCAACACTGGCACCTCCACACTGAAGTGATTTGAAGGAACTTGAAAAATGAGGGCAGTTTTTCAATGAAAGTGAAGGCTTTTGAATAGAATCAGATCAACAGATTGAAAGAATTTTCTCATCTGAACCTTGCTAAAGCAGAGAAAGAAGTAGCCTTTCCCTCTTCCCAGAATAATTCTGAAAGTTGATCTTGAAGGAATGCGAACAAAAACAAAGTTGCTGGAAAAGCTCAGCAGGTCTGGCAGCATCTATGGAGGAGAAAACAGAGTTAACGTTTCAGGTCCGGTGACCCTTCCTCAGAACTGATGGTGGCTGGGAAAACGTCAGTTTAT
>NC_063362.1:6483423-6487236 GCF_021869965.1 Rhincodon typus
GAAATGTCAGCTTTCCTGCTCCTCTGATGCTGCTTGGCCTGCTGTGTTCATCCAGCTCTACACCTTGTTATCTCAGATTCTCCAGCATCTGCAGTTCCTACTATCCCTAGAATATTGAATACAGTTTTGGTATCCTTATTTTAAAAAGGGATATACTTGAAATGGAGGCTGTTCAGAGAAAGTACATTAGGTAGATTCCTGCATACAAGAGGCTTTCTCACGAAGAACAATTGAGCATATTGAGTGTACATTACATACACATTGGTGAGAATAGTTTATGGAGACATGTATGATTCTAGCTGAGAACTCTTGTAGCACTGCGGTAATGTCCATACCTCTGGGTCAGGTGGCCTGAGTTCAAACCTCAACAGCTCCAGAGGTATGTCATAACATGCCTGAACAGGTTGATTTGAAAATATCTGGAAGATTTTGGCAGGACCCTACAGGGAAAATGCTGAGATATTTCCCCTTGTGGGGAAATTTAGAATCAGGATCCATAGTTTCCAAATTCAAGAGAGAGAGAGATGAGGAGGAATTTCATCTTTTAGATGGTTATTAATCTTTGGAATTCTCTGCCCCAGAAAGCAGTGCTGGCTGGTCATGGAATTTGTCCAAGGCTGAGGCAGATTTTTGAAATATAGTGAAATCAAGGGTGATGTGGAAAGTAGACAAATTTGAGGCCAAGGTAAAATCGGACACATTCATGGCCTAGCACTGCTACTATTCCATTAGCCTCAGCATTGCAGAGCTTCAGAAAGAAAAAATCTCTCAGTAGAATTGGTCAGTGCATTGAGTATAGCAGTTGGGAGGTCATGTTGATGCGGTAGAGAACATTGGTTAGACCACTTTTGGAATACTGCATTCACTTCTGGTCTGCCTGCTATAGAAAGGGTGTTGTAAAACTTGAAAGGGTTCAGAAAAGATTTAGAAGGATATTGCTGAGGTGGGACGGTTGGAGCTATAGGCAGAAGCTGAATAGACTGGACAGTTTTCCCTGGAGTGTCAGAGGCTGAGGGGTGACCTTATAGAGTTTTATAAAATCATGAGGGGCATGGATAGGGTGAATAAGCAAGGTCTTTGCCTAGAGTAGGAGAGTCCAAAATTAGAGGGCATAGGTTTAAGGTGAGACGGAAAGATTTAAAAGGGACCTAAGAAGCAAATTTTAATGCAAAGATTGGTGCGTGTATGGAATGAGCTGCCAGTGGAAGTGGTGGAGGCTGGTACAATTAAAAGGCATCTTCTACATGAATAGGAAGGGTTTAGAGGGATATGGGCCTAATGCTGGCAAATGGGACTAGATTAATTTGGGATATCTGGTTGGCATAGACGAATTGGACTGAAGGGTCTGTTTCCATTCTGTACATCTCTATGAGTCTAAACTTGTGCTGAATTCCAACAAGGTCTAGGAAGGGATAACACAGTGTGGAGCTGGAGGAACACAGCAGGCCAGGCAGCATCAAAGGAGCAGGAAAGCTGACGTTTCGGGTTTTCTGAAGAAGGGTCCCGACCCAAAACATCAGCTTTCCGGTTCCTCTGATGCTGCCTGGCCTGCTGTGTTCCTCCAGCTCCACACTGTGTTATCTCTGACTCCAGCATTGGCAGTTCTTACTGTCTTGAGGAAGGTCTGTTTTTGGTGAAACTTGCTGAGCAATTTAGTGAGATTCACAGGACAGCTTGTCATACTTATGTCCTTAAAATTAAAATCTCCTCGTGGCAGGGAGAAGGGTGATAAAACAATCAGGTTGACCCATGTTCACAGGTCTGAAAGATGAATGAATCAGGATGGGCAGGAGGACAATAGTTTGTGTTCACTTTCCTGTTATATATGTGCCATTACATAAATGCAATGAATGGCTTGCTGAAGGGAGTCTTCAGCAACAGTTTATGAAAGCAATACTTACTCATGCATTTGGTTTAGGATTGACTAGCCTGCTTGGGCAGCTTCTTTGACACACCCTCAGATGACCACCTGCGTCCAACTATACTAATACCCCTCCCCACTGCTGCCCTGCCCTCCGTTGCCATTGGGTGGTCCAACATGCCCATTTTGACAGCACAGTTCTCCTTAGAGTTAACTACCTCTATCAGCTGGGTGCCTCATACAAATTTGTAGGTTGTGTTTTTGATTCCAAAGCCTAAATCAATGTCAATTGTGCACAACCGTGGCTCCAGCATTGTTTGTGTAGACAAACCCATTCTATCTGAATTGCTTCCTGGTCCTGAATCAGTCTGTCTGTGTGCAGATTGGTCAATATTTTGTGAAGCAGGAACATCCAATAAGTGGGGATTTGTACTCTTCTCAACAGGATACCAACTGGTTCCTGATTTCCAGCACAAGGCAGAAATGCAGTCATCCGTAAATATTTTATTGACATCATTATTTTGTTGCATTGGAGAGCAGCATCATTTATTCATGCATGTACAACTTTATTCCTTGGCCCTCACTGAGATACCTTCTCTCATCACCATTCAATCTAATTGTTTTGATGTTTTTTCCATAAAATTGGATGTTCCCTTCTGTGCTGGCACCAGATGGCTTTTACAATGTCTTCAAAATCAAAATACATGTCAGGACCAGTGATTCAGAGAGAATAAATCAGTGAACATTGTAAATTGTATGTACAATTGCCACTTTCATCATCTTTTACTTTCATGATGGAAGCAATTGTCACTATTACTACACTTTGACTAGCAATTGTCAAACTGTTTTGTGAACCTCTTTGGTGCTTGCGGTGACACATCACAAGCCACACAGAGGGATCAGAGAGCTTCAGTATGATTGTTCAGCAGTTACGCTTCTAGTAATCCAATCGAGCTAGGAGTTCAAATCCCAGTATGGCAATATAAGATCCAAATTGAATTGGCAGTAGCTAGAAAAGTAGACAAACTGCTGAAACTGTTCACCTTCTGCTCATCAGGACAGAATTGCAAAATAACAAATCTCAAATGAAATACAATTTATACCACATGGAATGAGAGTTGGCCAGTGGACCCTGATTGATTGAGGTGCTGTCATGGAGAACACACCCGGAAATAGTTAACTGCCACGTTTTTGTTTAAATTTTGCCTTCTTTTGGAAATCTGAATTCAGTTTTTAGAAAGAGGTTGGGTCCAGGTAAAGTAACTGCGAAGCTGTCAGATTGTTACACAAATTCAACTGGTTCATTATGGTCTTTGTTTAATGAAGACCATTTTTACTTGGTCAACCTGTGTCTCTAGCCCTACATTAATAGGATTATTTTTAACCATCCTCTAATGTGGCCTGGGTGTATCAAACCACCCTCTGTGGTTAGAAAATGAGGAGCTACCACCACCTTCTCAGGGCAAGTATGGATGGCAATAAATGTTGGCCTTACCCACGATGCCCACATCCTGAAAATGAACCAGATAGAAACCTAAGATGCTGAATGCCTGAAATGTCAACATTTTCAATGCAAGTGCTCAGAAAACCAAGACGCTTGTTGCATGCTAAGAAGGCCTTGTGACTTTTTGCAAATTTGTTTCATGGGACATGAAAGCGACTCACAAGGACAGCATTTGTTGCCAATCTACATTCCATGAAGAAGGTGATGGTGAGGTGTCTCCTTGAACCACTGTAGTCCATTTGGTACCACTTTTAGGGAAGAAGTTCCAGGATTTTGACCAGGATTGTGAAGTAGAGGCAGTATCAATACCTTCGGGCCAGAAGTTCTGGTTATCAGGAACTCCTGGTTGTGGTAGTCCCAGAGCTGGGGGATCCTGGTTATCGGTGAATCAATGACAGAGCTGGGGGATCCTGGTTATTGGTGAAGCAGCGACAGAGTTGGGGGATCC
>NC_063362.1:6487246-6495999 GCF_021869965.1 Rhincodon typus
GGTGAAGCAGCGACAGAGTTGGGGGATCCTGGTTATTGGTGAAGCAGTGACAGAGTTGGGGGATCTTGGTTATTGGCGAAGCAGTAACAGAGTTGGGAGATCCTGGTTATCAGTGAATCAGCGACAGAGTTGGGGGATCCTGGTTATCGGTGAATCAGCGACAGAGTTGGGGGATCCTAATTATCAGTGAATCAGCGACAGAGCTGAGGGATAACAAGGTGTAGAGCTGGATGAACACAGCAGGCCAAGCAGCATCAGAGGAGCAGGAAAGCTGACATTCCGGGCCTAGACCCTTCTTCAGAAATGGGGGAGGGGAAGGGGGTTCTGAAATAAATAGGGAGAGAGGGGGAGGCGGATGGAAGATGGATAGAGGAGAAGATAGGTGGAGAGGAGACAGACAGGTCAAAGAGGCGGCGTTGGAGCCATTCCTGGTTATCGGTGAATCAGCAGCACAGCTGGGTTTTCCTGGTTTTGAGGCAAGTGTGGGTCTAATACAGAACCCAGCATCGGTAGCCTGTTGGCAAGGTGGGCTCAGTGACGAAGAGATGGCACCTGGAGATTGGCAACTCCGACATTGGTGGATTTGGTGCAGGTGTTGTCAGTCAGTCAGCTCAGGGCTCTTGGCGGTGGAACAAAGTCAGATTCTCTTTCAGCTTTATCTTTTTATTCTTAAGATGTTCAAAATGGCACCAGATTGTGGTGACAGTTGAAGCTTTTCACTGTATTTTACTGCTTCATTCATTGTAGAGAACAAGCGGCAATGAATCATCGTTCATTCATTCATCTGTTCCAGATGTATGTCACAACATGTCTAAGCAGAATAATTAAAATAACTGATAGTTCAAGATGGAATGGTCTGTGACTTGGAAGACAGATTTCACATGGCTGTGTTTTCATGTGTCTACTGCCTTTGATCTTATCGCTGGTATCATCTTATGGTTTTAGCAAACGTTATTGAAGGAACCTTGGCAAATTGCAATAGTGCCGTAGGGCTGATTGGATATGCCTTCAACAAGCATAATCAATTTGCCTTGTGCTAGTTATAGCGTATGAGCATAAGAATAGGAATAGGCCATTCAGCCTATCAAACCTGCCTATCATTCAGTATGAACATTGCTCATTGAACACTTCTATGTCTTTTATTCACCCCCAACCTCCTAATCCTGTTAAGCCATTGATAATCAGAGATGTATCAACCTCTCTCTTAAACATGTTCAAAGACTGAGCTTCCACAGCCCTTTGTGGTAGAGAATTACAGAGGTTCACCACCATCTGAGTAAAAGATTTCTCCTCAAATGGTATCCCCCTTATTTTCAAATTGTGCTCCCTGGTTCTAGGAAAACATCTGCATCGATCTTCTCTATCTCCTTAAGTATTTTGTAAGTTTCAATGAGATCACCTCTTATTTTTCAAACTTCTAGACAATACAGGCCCCATTTCCCAATATTTTTTCTCATAGGACAGTCCCACGATGCAGGGAACAAGACTGGTGAACCTTCGTAGCACTCCGTCTACGGCCAATAATATCATTCCTGAGATAAGGAGACCAAAACTGTACACAGTACTCTAGGTGTGGTTTAAATAAGCTCTTAATCAATTGAAGCAAGACTTCACTTACTTCTGTCCTCAAATCTTCTTGCAATAAAGACTAATATTTCATTAACATTCCTCATAGCTTGCTGCACCTAGAATTAAAAGTCTAGGGTTGACTGTGATACTATTGCCAGGAAAAGCCACCTATTGATTTAACTCCTGTCCTTTGGGAAGGCAACTGCTGTCCTCACCTGGTCTGGCCTACATGTGACTCCAGACCCACAGTAATGTGGTTGACTCTGGGCAATTAGGGATGAGCAATAAATGATGGCCAAGCCACTAATGTCCATATCCTTTGAATGATTTTAATAATGTAATTTCAATAAACGGTGGTAATATTTTACAGTGATGATAGAAATAAAGTGTGAAATAAAGTGCAGCTGTTATTTTAATGGTCTATATTTGTCTTAATACTGTGCATATGTGTGTGTCATGTTTGTGTCTGAGTTGTGTGGTGTTGGTGGTGTGTTTGTACCAGTTGTGTGTTGGCGTCCTTAGTGTGTTGGAGTCAGTGGTTAATTAATGCCAGAGTTTTTTGGAGTCAGTGCTTAGTTGCTGTCAGAGGTGTGTTGGTATCAACAAACAGATCCATACAAAGATAGCAACTGTTTGTTAACGATTTGATCCAAACTGGTAGGAACCTTATTTTAGCTTGTGGAATCTTTCAGTGATATATTTGACCAACTCTAGGCTTCCCAGGGCATTGTCAGTCATGGTTAGTGAACTGTTTCCCAGCACCGTCATTGCTACTCAATAATTAGATGAGGGTTCCAGTGATTTAGCTCCCATTTTCCTTTCTGATCACCCCAAGGTTCAAGCAGCCTCAATTTCAGTTACCTTGCTTCACGTTTCATTGCCATGCTCCAAAACTAGCCAGTCGTACCTATTCTGCCTCTGGCATCAGGCCATATTGCTGTGGAAAACCCCCTAATGCCTGTCCCTCATAGCATGTATTTTGTGGGCAATGAAGATGGATTGCTAGCAAACAGGAATACAAACTGCCTGTTTTCTCAGGAAAGACTGCAGCTGTGGTCATGACTCAGAGGTTCTGCTTGGTTTTGGATGTTAATTTAATTATACGGAGAAATGAAATTACTAAAACTTCATTTTAAAGAACTCACGCAACAGGAACATGAAAATCTCTCTCTTAAATTTATATGACCCTTCAAATGCTCTAAATACACAGTGTTTGTAAAGAATATATCGGCTTGCTTCTCTGGTATACACCATTCACGGCTGGGTTAAAGGGAATTTTCAATTAGGATGCAAACGAGGTGGTAAGGTCTTCGTTGACTCAGATTTTCCACTTCCTGCCCCAGCACCCAGCTCCCGACTATGACTGCCACAGGATATCCTTTATCCACCCACCTTCCTCCTGTCCCATTTCCTTTCGGTCGTCCACAGTTGTTGCTCATAAAAGGGAGTCACGATGGAACATTAGTAAAGAGCTCAAGGCCTTCAGCTGCAGAGGAAAGGGTTAATAGAAGTCTCCTGTTTGCCTGGTTATACCTGAAATGCCTCTTTTTGTCGACTTCTGACTTGGGAAGGACTCCTTTTTGATGATGTGAATCCAAATCGTAATTCTGTCTTTTCCCTGTTCAGATCAGAAAGGACAGGCTGCACTTTCCCAATATTTTTGTTCTTTTTACCCCAACAATCTCCCCTCCCCTGAGTTTATTTTTACTGCGATAGATAGAGCTCAGACCTCTGAGTACAGGAGTTATGTTGAGGTTGTACAGGACGTTGGTGAGGCCTCTTCTGGAGTGCAATGTCCGGTTCTGGTCGCCCTGTTATAGGAAGGATATTATTAAGCTAGAGAGGGTTCAGAAAATGTTTACCAGGATGTTGCAGGAATGGAAAGTTTGAGTTATAAGAAGAGGTTGGAAAGGCTGGAACTTCTTTCACTGGAGCATAGGAGGTTGAGGGGTGACTTTATAGAGGTTTATAAAATCATGAGGGGCACAGATAAGGTGAAGGGCGAGTGTCTTTTAGATAGGATTGGGGATTTCAAGAATAGAGGGCATATTTTTAAGGTGAGAGGAGGAAGATTTAAAAAGGACATGAGGGGTAACTTTTTACACAGAGAGTGGTTCATGTGTGGAATGAACTTCCAAAAGAAGTGATGGATGCGGCTACAGTTACGATGTTTAACAGACATTTGGATAAGTACATGAATAGAAAAGGTTTGGAGCGATATGGACCAAGTTGAGGCAGGTGGGACTAGTTTAGTTTGGATTATGGTTAAAATGGACTGGTTGGACCGAAGGGTCTGTTTCAGCGCTGTATGACTCTATGCATCAATGAACAGAAAGCTTCAGTCTGTTCATAGATTAATGACCACCAGGTTCCTATCTACAGCTCATTACTCGAGAACAAGACTATTAATATTCGGGACTCCAAAGCCTCAATGGCAAATCAAACCATTCTGCATCATTAAGGTAGAAAATAATTCTTTACATATTTGTTGAATTAGTTTCTGAACTGCATAGGTTGCTGACAGTGCAATTGGCAATCCCATACAATGGTTGAATTAGTAACTAAATCAAAATTATAGTGCCTCATTTGTTTGCATCATTAATACAATAAATCTGCTTAATGTCATCTCTGAAATTTTTATCACATTGACTGAAAATTATTGCCTGCTTTTTTTTCCTCCCTCTCTTACTGTTGTGTAAATCCTTGCATCAGTTCAGTTCACAATCAATAAACGTGAGGGAGCTCCTAGCCACTTCTTCAACTATCAGAGAAACAATTGGGGAGTTATCAAATTCACTTGTCACATAGGAAGGAAACAAAGAGGAGGAAGCCTGGTTTGGGTCCACTCTGAGATTGCACCCTTCCACTTCCTCAAGGGGATAACTAGACCTCCACTCAATGTTTCCCAGTCCTAATCTCATTCCTAAAGCTAACCCTAACACCCAGCCCGATAAATCAATCATTGAACAAGGAGGCAATGGGTTCATGGTGTTATTGCGAGACTATTCATCCAGAAACTCATCTAATGTTTTAGGGGCCTGGGTTCAAACCCTGCTTTGGCAGATGATGGAATAAAGAATACCTGGAATTATGAATCTAATGACTGTTTTGGGGTAGCTCAGTGGTTAGCACTGCTACCTCACAGCACCAAGGACCCGAGTTTGATTCCAGCTTCGGACAACTGTCTGTGTGGAGTTTGCACATTCTTCCCGTGTCTGTGTGGGTTTCCTCCGGGTGCTCCAGCTTCCTCCCACAGTTCAAAGATGTGCAGGTTAGGATGGATTGGCCATGGGAAATTACCCATAGTATCCAGGGATGTGCAGGCTGGGTGGGTTAACCATGGGAAATGGGGGGAAAGGATGTGATGCTCTTTGGAGGGTCGGTGAAGACACAATGGGCTAATGGCCTCTATCTGCATTCTAGGGACTGTATGCTTCAATGATCTCATCTACGTCCATTGCCACCTCCGGCTTTGAGACAACAGCAAAAGAGAATCTACCGCCCAGTGTCAGCATTTGAAGTAGGAGATGGGAATGCTGGGCTCCCTCTCCTCCCCCAGGATTCTCGCTACCATCAATACCATGAGGAGCCAACTCTGTTGCTGCTGCCGTTGCACATGCTCAGAAGGCTGAGCCTGTTCTCACTCATTGTTTTTAGATCATTGAGATGACATAATAAGGTCCTGTGTACACATACATTCCTTCTGTAAAACTGGTGATAGGAGAATCAATAGATTCGGGGACTATTCAACCAGGATTTGTGGATGAAGGCTAGAGAAAGTGCAAAGTAAAAACAGAAGTTGAACAACTGCAAAAATGATCACATGAAAACTTTGAGTGAAAAAGGGTCTTGTTTCACATAAGCCTTTCAGAGTTCTAACCAAAAGTTTCTGGTCTGGAATTGTCAAATTAAAGCCTTCGCACTGAAGTAGTCTATACCCTAACCATTATGAACTAACTTCTTTCTCCTGAAGAAACCTTTTTCTTTGTATTGATTTTCTTTTGTTTGCCCAAAGTGTTGAATAATAGCCTAATTTACATCATAAACCAGTCAACAAGAAAAATCATCCTTGACTGATGCAAGGAATCGATGTATAATTTCGTCATTTAGCTTTTATTTGTCCCTAGATTTTTTTAAAAAGTGGACCTGTGTTGTGACCTAGTGGATTCTGTTGCCTGTAATGTTTTATTGTTAGTATGAAAATTTAGACCCCATGTAAATGCAGGTGCAGGACTATTTCCATTGTTAAATCCCTGAGTGCACCAAACACTTGGTCAAGCTTCGGTTGCTTGTGAAGACTCGATGCCTCCAAGTGGAAGCTCAACAACCTGAGACTGCCTCTACTGGTTGGAGGAGATTACTGTAGGTTCATATGCCCCCTAGTGATTCCATCATGGAATGCAATCTTAGCATCTCAGCAAAACTTTCTTGATTTCTCTGAATACAGATGCTGAGTCTCTCCAGCGTTCTCTTTGTTTGTCACGATGTGGAGGTGCCGGTGTTGGACTGGGGTGGATAAAGTCAGAAGTCACACGACACCAGGTTATAGTCGAACAGGTTTAATTGAAATCACAAGCTTTCGGAGCGCTGTTCCTTTGTGAGGTGACTTGACGGAGGAGCAGCGCTCCGAGAGCTTGCGATTTCAAATAAACCTATTGGACTATAACCTGGTATCGTGTGACTTCTGACTCTTTGCTTTGTAACAAATTAGTACGACTGCTGTTTTGTTTTCCCCTCCAGTTGGTGAAATCGTCTCCCGGTCAAAAGGGGGTTTTTCGCTGACAGAGGGAACATTGAGGAAACAGCCATTCTGATGCTCACTTCACATTCCGACGGCGAGCCTGAGCATGAATAAGGCAGAGTCAGCCAAGACGAAGGAATAAATGGCGAGAATGGAAGCACTTGGGGAATGTCAAGGCGTATTTGTGGTTTCCAAAGCAGCTGCTGGGTCAGACATGAGATCCCAGTTCCGCAGTGATGGCTGCCAGCTCAAGTGAAGTCACTAACAAAACCAGCTGCTTCGCCCCATTATGTCCCAGTGTCAATAACAGCTGATGAGCTGGAAAATGGCAGAAACATGAATCATGTCCATATCCAGCGAAGCTTGTGATGTAAATGGAAATTGAGGGAGAGGGGTTACTGTGGGAGGCCATGGGAGAGAAAACAGGTCATCACATGCTAAAGTTTCCATCAGGGTGGATTCTTATCAAGAGGCCTATCAGAAGCAGGCACAATGGTGATGCGTAGAAAACAAAATACATAACTCAGGTTCTATCACTCCAGCAAATGCATCCTTAAATGTCCAAACCATGGATCAGACTCTAAGGCCACTGTTCTCACTTTTCCATAACTCCATGCCAAATCGTTCTGTAACTGGGCCTGCGAGGTGATTTAACTTTCCGAGTATTGGCACAACTAACAATAAAAATAAAGAGTTTGCATTTACATAGCAACTTCCACAACCTCAGGATGGCCCAAAGCTTCACAAAGCCAGTCATGTTATTTTGAAATGTAGGCTCTTTTGTAATTTAGGGCAATGTAGTAACACCAAAAGATGCTATTTCCAAACATCTATATTGCAAATTGGCTCCCTTCCTGTCCAATATCAAACCTGCTCTCACTATTCTACATTTCATGGCCTCTCATGCTGACACTCTGGATATTGCCTTGGCGATCTACATGATGCTTGTTTCATTTGTATCAAGCTGTGATCAGTTGTTTTCGTGCTTGGATTGTCAAACAAGCACACTTTGTGCTCTCAGAGATAGTAAGAACTGCCGATGCTGGAGTCAGAGATAATACAGTGTAGTGCTGGATGAACACAGCAGGCCAGGCAGCATCAGAGGAGCAGGAAAGCTGACGTTTCAGGTCGGGACCCTTCTTCAGAAATGGGGGAGGGGGAAGGGGGCTCTGAAATAAATAGAGAGGGGGTGGAGGGGCTGGGGAAGGTAGATGGGATGGTGATAGGTGAGTGCAGGTAGGCAGTGGTGGGGATTGGTCAGTGAGGTGGGAGGAGCGGATAGGTGGGAGAGAAGACGGACAAGTCAAGGAGGTGGGGATGAGAAGGAGGGTTGGTCATGGGATGAGGCCAGGGGTGGGGAGATTTTGAAGCTAGTCAAGTCCACATTGAGACCATTTGTGCACTGAACTATCATTTAACCTATTCCCAAATGCCCTTGGGCAGTCGTAGCCCAAGTGCTGAGGTTTGCAAAAAGGGGAAGGTGTGCACTTTGGTGTTGGATCTGTTGGTAGCGTTAGTAACGTCATTCAGTTAGTTAGTAACTGAATGTCACGTGCCCGGAGAGAAAGTGCCCAGAGTGTAGCAGCTCTCAGAGGAGTTTACTGCTCCAGTCATGGAATTGGGACATAAATGGTTAATCAGCCACATCCATATGCAGAATAGTGATTTTGTAACAGTGTACAGTTCAGGAGTGTCTGAGGGATCACAGTGTTTTAGTCTGGAGGATATGAGTTAGTTGGTGACAGTACAAGGGGAATAGAGGATATTTTTTTCGTAGCTGGTTGCTATGACCTGTAATGCAAGACCTAAAAGCACAGTGGAAACAGATTCAGTAACAATCCTGAATAATGAATAGAACATATGCACAAGAAGGCAGAAATTGCTGTTAGGACCAGCAGGGGAAGTAAAACTAATTTGATAAAAAATTTTTAAGGGATGTGGGCATTGCCAGCTGGGCCAACATTTATTGCCCATCCCTAATCACCCCACAGTGGTGGATATTCATCCTTTTCTTCTTTTTCTTTTTCTTTTCCAAAGAGTAGATTGTTTTACAGACAAAAACAGAAAAGCTCAGCAGGTCTGGCAGCATCTGTGGAGAGAAAGCAGAGTTAACGTTTCAGGTCGAGTGACCCTTCCTCCGAACTGATCATTTTAATTGCCCTGGAAATGGTGATAGTGAACTGCCTTCTTGAACAACTGTGTCCTTTTGGTAAAATTACACCCACAGAACCAGTAGGGAGGAATTTCCAGGATTTGAACCCAGCGACAGTGAAGACACAGTTCCTTTAAACACATGATGGGCTGAATGGCCACTTTCTGTGCTGAATGGCACTGTGATTTTATCAATTCTATCTAAACTGGATTAGCTCAGTGAATTACTTCCAATGAAAAAGTCCCAGGCCAGATTTCTTTTTGTATGTGAGACAACAAGGTGCAGGGCTGG
>NC_063362.1:6496499-6532926 GCF_021869965.1 Rhincodon typus
TCAGCATTTGGCCCATATCCCTCTAAACCCATCCTATTCATATACCCATCCAGAGCTAATGAAGTATAGTCACTGCTGTGAGGTAGGAAATGTGGCAGCCAAGTTGTGCAAAGTAAGCTTCCACAAACAGTAATAAAATAAGTGACCAGATGATCTGTTGTAGCCGTTGACTAAGAATAAAATGTTGGCCAAGACACCAGCAGAACAGAGTCATAGAGTCCTACGGCACAGAGACAGGCCCTCTGGCCAAAACTGGCCCATGCCCCAAACTCTCTATCCACACTAAACCCATTTCCATGCACTTGGCCCGTATCCCTCTAAACCTTTCCAATCCATGTATTCGTCCAAATGCCTTTTAAATGTTGTTAATGTCCCCATCTCAACCACTTCCACTAGCAGCCTATTCCATATGTGCACCACCCTCTGTGTTTTTAAAAAAAAAAAGTTGCCCCTCAGGTTCCCATACGTTCCTTCCCCTCTTACCTTAAACTGATGCCCTCTAGTCCTCGATTCCCCTGCCCTGGGAAAAAGACTGAGTGCATTCACCCTATCCATGCCTCTCATGATCTAAACACTTCTAGAAAATCCCCTTTCAGTCTCTTACGCCCCAAAGAAGAAAGTCCTAGCTTGTTCAACCTCTCCAACGTTCTGTACAACAGCAACATAACTTCCCAACTTCTATACTCAGTGCCCTGACTGATGAAGGCCAGTATGCCAAAAGCCGCCTTCGCTGCCATGTCTACCTGTGACTCCATTTTCAGACAACCATGCACCTGAACTTCAAGGTCCCTCTGTTAACACTCCCTAAGGCCCTACCATTGACCATGAAACTCCTGCCTTCATTTGAGTTTCCAAAATGCAACACCTTGCACTGTCCACGATACTGCCTATTTGAGTGTCATCCACGAACTTACTACTCACACCTTATACATTCTCATCCAAATCATTGATCTTGATAACAAACAGCAATAGGCCCAGCACTGACCCCTGAGGCACACCACTAGTCACAGGCTTCCAGTAGGACAAGCATCCTTCCACTATTACTCTCTGCTTCCTACCATCAAGTCAATTGTGTATCCAATTTGCCAGCTTCTTTCCTCCTTGTAAGTAGTATGGTGGAATCCTTTTTGCTTTCACCCATGCAGACAGATGGAACCTTTTTGTCAAACATTTCATCTGAGAGGTGGCATTGACCAGCCCTTTCTCACTGCTGTATGGCAGTGTCGCCTATATTCTTGAGTTGACCTCAAGTCTTTGGAAAAGATCTTGAAACATCAACCTTCTGATTTGGGGGTGGTGGGGGGAGTGCAGTCATTGAGCCCAGGCCAACTCCTGCAATGATGGTAAAACATTGTTGTTTGGTTATTACATGGATCTTTGGTGTTAGCATTGTGTAAGTGTGTGTTGAAAAACAAATTGACTCCCCTCTCCAGAGGCTTGGTGACCCATTAGTCATCTCTGTCTAATGAGAGGAGCTGCCCTAATGGTCCAGTGGGATTATGACAATTTTACAAACAAGGCCACTTTCTGTCCGTGTGCTATGTAACTACCTTCCCTTGATGTTTGCAGTTGCAGTGATTGAAACAAGATCAGCCGAATGGACCTCATAGAATATGAGATCCCTGATTGGGGCTGTTAACCTGGTCCAATCTGGGAGCCCAGGCTGATTGATGTAAGCAGGAGTGTCAGGGGTTCTGTTCATTTTAGGAGTTGGCACTGACCTAGGTGGGCCAGTGTCATGCACTGTGCACGTGTGAATAAAGGGTAACTTGGTTACAGGATACTGGCCTCCGTGGAGTTATTTTAGCAGTATTTTCAGAAAATGTTTAAATGGCTTAAATGTTTACTGTGTAAGTTAACGCTGCTTGCACATCTCCTTTTTATTCATTCATTCGTAGGGATGTAGCAAGGCCAGTATTTATTACCCACCCCTAATTACCAAAATGGCAATTAAGAATCAACGAAATGACTGGGGTTTGGAGTCACATGTAGACCAGATCTCAGAGATGGCAGTTCCCCTTCCCTGAAGGGAGCCGGATGGGTTTTCTCCAAAAATCATTATTAAGCTCTTGATTACAGATTTTTATGAATTCTGATTCCACCATCTATCATGGCAGGATTTGAACCTGTCTCCCGGAACATTACCTGGGTCGAGCAATAATACCACTAGGGCCATCTACCTGCTAGCGTACAATAACCTGTACAGCAAGTGGTATACACGCTCTTGTTTATGAATCAGCTGTGTTTTGCAAGCTCATTAAAGAATTCTTCCTGAAAAGTTTATTCCTGTAACTGCAGGAATGTCGCTGAAGGTTTTTCTGGCTTGTTATCTGGATGTTTGCAGTAAGGCATGTTGATGTGTTTCATAACAGTGCAAGTATGCCATTTCTGCTAAAACTTTCCCTTTTAAACAACAGGCAGGGCTGACAGTGTTGTTCCTGTTGACTCAGTGCAGTCCAGGTCACATCTTGCCCCCACCTGAGAGATGGGGCTTCCTGTAACCATGGATTGTTTAAGTTATTGTGGTACTATCCCTGAAGATTAAGCCAGTGAATGAGTTGGGGAAGGAAAGTGGTTGCTGGTGTTTCTGATGCAAGATAATCTTTGTGTTTTGCAGTTGGCTCGTACCTCTCCTAATCACTGTGGCCGCAGTTAGCCTGCAGAAGATAGGCTATGATGCATCAGATGTGTCAGTAGGCTGGTGCTGGGTCAGTATCCAGGCAGAGGATCATGTCTTGTGGATGTTGCTAACTGGCAAAATTTGGGAATTTATAGCTTACATCACCCTGCCAACTCTCTACATCCTCATCAAGAAGCACATCTACAAAGCGGTAAGAAGGGAAGTTTTGTGATGGCGCTGTGCAGAGACACGGGCAGATTTGACTTCTAAAAGATTGAATTTCTTGTCCCAGCTACTGATAAACATCTCAGTTATGGAGCTGATGGTTTGATGTGGGAGGAATGAGAGCCCAGCTGGAGATTTTTATTTCTAATCCATCTTTTCAGCGATATGATGAGATACCTCTGGAGTATGTGGGACTTGAATCCAGATCTCCTGCTTCAGAGGTAGGGACATTACCACTGTGCCATAAGAGGTTCTAGCTGAATTACCACTGCTTAAAGCCAACCACCTGACCATGATATATATCAACTATTATCAGCTACTTTAGAAATGGTTGGTAATTTATGTTTCTAATGCAGTTAATGTTTCTGTGAAACGGAAAGGTGCAGAAGGAGGCCATTCAGCCCATAATGCTGCACTGGCTCTTCAAACAAGCATCGTCATCTGGTGCCAATCTCCTGCCTTTTTCCCTGTACCCTTGCACATTATTTCTCTCCAAATAATCATTCAATGCCCTAATTGAACTTGTCTCCACCACATTTCCGGGCAATGCATTCCAGACCCAAACTACTTGCAGAATGAAAAGTTTTTTTTCTCGTCACCGTTGCTTCTTTTGAACATTACTTTAAATTTATGACCTCTTGTTTGAGTGGGAACAACCTCTCCCTATTTACTCTATCCAGCCTGCTCATGATTTTGTAAACCGCTATCAGATCTCCTCTCAGCTTTCTTCTCCTTAAGGCAGACAGTCCCAATGTCTTCCATCTATCCTCATCGCTGAAGTTTCTCATTCCTGTAACCATTCTTGTAAATCACTTCTGCACTCACTCCAAAGTGTTCACATCTTTCCTATAACGTGGCACCCAGAAGTCTATAATATTCTGGCTGAGATCTGACAAGTGTCTTGTACAAGGTCAGTGTCCTCTCCTTACTTTTGTACTCTGTTAATGAAGCCAGCGACGCTCCATGTTTGACCTGCTGTTTTCTCCACTGTCCTGTGACTTTGAATGATCTGTACACATAATTTTCCTTTTAAGTATTTTTTTCCTTTTTCAAAGTTTTATTTTCTATCTCTGTCAATATTTTGGTACTTTTCCTGGACACTCCTTTTGTGAGAGGGCATATATCATGCATTATTAATTGAGGAACTTTAGCATAAATTGGTATCTTGCACTTTCTACATTTCGTTTTTTTTTTCAGTTAGCCATCTTTTTAAGATTTGAAGAAATTTGCAATCATGTACTTTGTTTTTATACCTGGATTTGAGAGGAAACTTTGTTCTATCCACAACTCCTTTGGCCTGCACCGGAAATCTGTTGTGGGCAGAAGGACAGTGAGATGTTGTCAGGGTATACAGAGGCTACACCACAGGAGAACCAGCAGTACAGGGGATTATTCCAACAAGTTACAATCTCAGTTATATACACTGCCAGTTGTTGGCAGAGCTTGGTCAAACTGCAAGTGACTTCTAAATAGTGTTCAAGAATGTCTGCAGGTAAGGGATCTAATGAATAAGATAATTGCATTATAAATTTTAATACAATTGGCAATGGAACCAAAGGGGAAATGAGCCCTTTTTAATGCAATGAATTATGATCTGTAATAACAATGTCAAAAAGGGTACTGGAACGGAACTGAATAATTTGCAAAATAAAAAGAATCAAGAAAAATGTAGAGGTAGATGGGGATGGAAAGTGGTATTAATAAAACAGTTTTTGTTTTTGCAGTGAGTGTGTACAATCTCAATGGATCAAATGGCCTCCAGTCCTTTAAGATTCTAGGTGTTTGTAACCCCCCAACTAGAGGAATGCCCCCAGAACAACCTTAGGAGAGCTGTGTATTGACAGTCTGCTCATCAATTCAATGTTTTTTTTGAGCATTGTCAATTAGTCCATGTGTAAGTGTACAGCCAGTGGCAGGGCTCACTCAATATGAGGCCTGAAGAATCTCTACAATGTGGAAACAGACCATTCAGCCCAACAAGTCGACACTGACCCTCTGAGGAGCACCCCACACAGACCCACCCACCTTATCCCTGTAACCCTGCATCTGCCATGGCTAACACCTACACATCCCTGAACAACTTCCTATGGCCAATCCACCTAACCTGTGCATCTTTCAACAGTGGGAAGAAAGCAGAGTGCCCGGAGGAAATCCACACAGACACAGGGAGAACGTGCAAACTCCACGCAGACAGTCGCCCGAGAGTGGAATCGAACCCAGGTCCCCAGTGCTGTGAGGCAGCAGTGCTAACCACTGAGCCACTGTGCTGCCCAAGCTCTACAAGCCTGACTATAGCTTGACAGAAGGCACTAATCCTGTTGCTTCTACTTGCCAATCTATCTTTGTGCACTTTTTAGTTGCCCTGTGACAATTGCAGGGTATTATGAGAAAAAATTTTAGTGATCAGGTTTAGAGTGATAAAAATAATGTGCGCAAGGCTTTTTAACTGGGGTTTAGGTAATCTCATGTGAAGTATCAAATGTTTGCGAGGTCTATTTATATTGTGACTGTAATAACTACTTTGTTGTCATGATCCCAGCTGATGTTACTACTGGACAAGGCAGATCTCAGATTGAAAACTGGCTTGCTAGATCTTGTTTTCTTTCATTTTTAACGTGGTGATTATTCACTGAAACATAGACAAAGGTTTTATTTTGGTTTAGATTAATTGTGGATTGATTTAGCTTGGGAAACTGAGAGGCTGATAGCTTTTTTGGGGCAGTTTTGGAGGAGACCTTTCTGAGGCAGAAGCAAATAGTTTCTCTCCTAGAAAAGAGTATAGAGGATTTCTGGGAAAGCACAGACTTTTTTTTTCCAATTCATTCACTGGACATGGGTATTACTGGTTATGCCAGCATTTATTGCCTATCCCTAATTCATAGCATCATAGAGTCCCTACAATGTGGAAGCAGGCCACTTGGCCCATCGAGTCCACACTGACCCTCCGAACAGCATCCCACCCTCTTACTCTATCCCTGCATTTCCCATGGCCAATCCACCTAGCCAGTCTTCGGACTGTGGGAGGAAACCAGAGCACCCAGAGGAAACCCATGCAGGTGCACAGAGGGCGATTAAAAGTCTAATATCTTTATTGCTATTAAACAAAATGTTTTATTTTTCTCTCAAAATAATTTATTTAATTTTAAGTACAAATTTGAACCATTCCACTGTCTCTTAAAAAGAGAAAATTGAAAATAAAAAGCCAACCACATTGCTGTGGGTCTGGAGTCAGCTATAGGCCAGACCGGGAAAGGTGGGCAGGGAACCTGCTGGTAAATATTTAATAGCTGCAGCTCGTGGCACTCACTAAGGCCCAAGTAAGGTTTCTGATTATGGAAGTGATGTGGGGACCCCTGTGTTTTAAGGGTTCGACTTGTGCCACAGGTGGATTTGGGACAATGAGTACCTCGCAAAAGCCACAGATTATGCATTTAGAACCAAAGCTAATTCTTTAGTAAAAACAGAGAAACTTAGCAGTTCTAGTAGAGCCTGTAGGCAGAGAAACAGATGTAACATTTTGAGTCTGGTATGACCCGTTTAGGGTGGAACATGAAGGGTTTCATGCTGTTGACAGTGGGGGAGGCGGAACAAGTGGATACAGATTGTAAGGGTGCTCAGAGCAAAAGACAAGGGGAGTGGTAAAGGAGTGATAGAGATGTAAAATGGGTGTGAATAGGAGACAGTAGTTTGCTCCACTGAAGCCAATGTGCTTCAATGCTGTAGCCTTGCAGAGTTGACAAGCAGCAATTATGTGGAATCAGTAATTAGGCAGAGGAAACCGACTGATTCAGAATTTATTTGCTTCCCACCCTCCACATGAGAATGCTGGAGGAGGCTGAGGCAAAAAAAAATCTACCTCATCCCCATAAATATCCGTCCACTGAGTATAGCAGAGAAGCTGGATACCCAAGAGACAGATATACTGTAAAGTTTTCTTTAACAATAAAACAGAGGATTTTCACACAATGAGGAGTAAATCAAGCTAGCTAAGTATGGAACACGTATTGAAACGATCCCAAAACACGCAGCACAACAAACTGTCCTGCACCATTACTTAACAATGATTCAAATCTGGAGAATTTACCCTTCTATATCAAATCTTAGGGCTGAACCTTACCAGAAGTTGGCTAAGTGTCATTTTGGTGATTTTTTTTTTAATGGAGAGTTTCTCTTTGTGGGCCTGATGTGGTTTCTGCCTCAATCCTCCCTAAACTAACCTCACTACCTATGCCCCACAGCCCTCTGGTGCCCTGTTTGTTGTATTTTCCCACGCACCACCAGTAGAAGTATTGTGCACTGCCTCCAGGACCCCAGGCACAGATGCCCTGTTTAAATCCTAGCCATGCTCCTGGTCAAGTCCTGGCTGTCTGTAGCTGCCCTGCACAGTTGTGGTCAGTTGCCCCAGACAGAGGGAACTAGGAATGTTGTCTTGCTAACAGGGACCTGAATGTCGTGGTGGGCACCGGTTAGAGATGGTCTCCACCCATGGCACATGCTCCGACATGGTGCCTCGGGCTAGAGGAGCTACCTGAACCTCTAGGGGTCACTAAGCATGAGTAAACAACCAGTCTGCTTCATTTTGGCATCACTTATCACATTCTCCTCCCCAGTTTGTGCCCTGTTGCCTGTTAAATGGCTACAGAGGTTTTCCTTCAGGACTTGGTCCCAAGCTCGTGATTGGGCTGGAACAAAATGGCAATAGTTACTGCTGCTGGTTGAACTGACCAGTTATTGATAGAAATGCTGACTCAGCTGAAATAATTGAGGCCAGGCTAGATGGGGGAATTGTAAAAATGGTTCTCACCACTTTTTTTTTTTCCCCTCCCCCTTCTCCTGCTGTGGTGACCCTCTAGTTCAGTCCAGTGAATCTCATTCTCTGTAAACTGAAACGTTACACCCCAAATGCTAGGAAACAAAGTCTGTCCGTAGACATAGTGTCGCTTTAAAACATCTGAGTTGTCACATGTCACTGCAAGTGTATTTAGCCCCTATCTGACTCCAGTTACTTACAATTCCTAAACCTCAAGGCTTAGACAGAATTAGACACATTCTATATTAGATTTTCCCTTTTCCTTTAAAGTAAAGAATGACCTGATTCAAGCAAAGCCAATATTGAGCATTTTATTTTCAAATTTTAGCCAGAATATGTTAATCCTTTTTTCTTTCTCTTCTGAAAGAGTGCAGCAACATCTCCCTGTTAATCTTTCCCTTGTGGTTTGGTGAACAATGCCACATCTATGCTGAGACTCCGAGCTAGTCAAAGGGAGAGGCAAGCCCATTCCACATGCCTGTGGGACGCACTATAAATAAAATTTGTACTGTCAGTGTTTAAATCAAAGCCATTATCCAAGGATGGTGTTGTTTAACCTCCACCCCTCTCTAGGCCAGAAGGATGGCATTGGCGCATTAGTTTTGTGACATGAGACCGTCAGACCCTGTTTTTCTTTCCTTTCTCGGTGTTTTCTCACCTTTATCGTTCATGAATTTGGAACTGAAGGGAAGACTAGTTGCTTTAGATACTTGCCTGCATTCCTGAACATATTTGAACCAGTTCAAAGGTGGAGGCAGATTCACCCATGTACCTTTTTTTAAATAAGCATCATGGATAATCTGAAAGGTATTCTCTCCCTGGAGATGAAACAAAACATGGGCTGTAAGGCATTCTCATTTCCTTGTAGTAATTTATTTGCCCTCTCTACAATTACTGCAATATTGCCAGAAGGCCCTGTCTTTCCATTACTAACCATAACTTATGAGTCATTTTCTGCTTTGTTCCTGGTGTCAACGTGCCCAGCGAGAGCTGAATGTCGCAGGCCAGACCATCGTTCGTTGTCCTGTCTCAAATTGCCCCAAAAAAATGGTGGTGAGCCGTTTCTGTAGTAGCTTGGTACAACCGCGTGACTTGTCAGGCCAATTCAGAGGCTAATTGGGTATCTGTGGATCCACAGTCCCATGTAGGCCAGATCTGCTGACAGTGGAAGATTTCCTTTCCTCAAGGACATTAGTGACCTAGATTTTTAAAAATGATAAATTGATGGTAGCTTCATGGTTATGAAGAATTAATTGAGTTGAAATTCCATCAACTGCTGTAGGATTTCAACCTGTATCCCTACAGTATTAGCCTCAGCCTCTGGAATACTCGACAAGTGTCATTACCAGGGGTGTGACATTTTTCTCATCATGTGCTGTTCATTTCCATGATCAGTGTTGGAAGAAATGACCCTCAAATTGGACTTATTCAGGTACATGTTCAGTTGCCTTTTCTAACGTTTTTCATTTGCTCATGTGATGTGAGCATTGCTGGTGAGGCCAGCATTTATTACCCGTCACTAATTGCCCTTGTAAAGAGGTGGTGAGCTGCCACCTTGACCCACTGCCATCCATGTGTAATTTGTGGAAGGAATGGTCAGAATACTTTGGGGAAACCTGTCAGAATTCAGTCCAGTCAGCAAGGCATTCTTTCAACACGTTATTTTCTTTTTGCCTCCTGTCTCTTGACCAATAACATGTATAAGGGCAAGAGAGTGGAGTTGAGGGTTATTGGATTGACCACAATCTCATTGAATGGCAGAACTAACTCGGTGGGCTGAATGGCCTCTTTCTGTTCCTATGGTCTTGCACCTTAAATCTAAGAATGGCCAAGGGTCTCCTCTATAATTATCTCTGATTCAGTTTGTCCTGCACTTTGAGAGTTCTTTTTTATATACATGTGAATGATATTTTGCTGCCCTAAAATAATATGCAAAATGGTTCATTTCACTCCCACTTGTTTTCATCCTATTCCCGACCTATTTGCAAAACTACCTTCTGGAAGCATCGGAAAAGCCTTTCGGTGTCCCAAGCCTGTTTCACCTTTCTCAATCCTGGCTGGTCTTGTTTCTCACTGCTGTTTTCCTACACTATTCCCATGTTGTTCATGTTATTAGAATCTAGAAATCTATAATCTTTACCTTTGACAAAATGAATTTGCAGTTTGTATGGATCCATGTACACTTAACAAAGTCTTCATTAAAACTAATTCCAGAATGTATATCTTGCTGGGCATTGGATGGTTTAGTGTGGAAGGGAATACATTTCTTTATCCGTGCATATTTGCAGATCTAATGAAGGAGGGAAGTAAGTGGCAGATCCCTTAGCATCAATGTACAGAGTGAGCTAGGTGTACAGGTCTACAGTGCCCTGAAAGTGGCAACATAAATTGGTAAGTGGTCAAGAAGGCATATGGCATGCTTATCTTCATTAGTCAGAGGACAGAATATAAAAATTGGCAAGTCACTATACAACTGTAAAGAACTTTTAATTAGGCCACAGTTAGAATATTGTGTACAGTTAGGGTGGCCACACTATAGGAAGGATGTAGAGGCTTTTGAGAAGATACAGAAACAGTTTACCAGGATGTTGTCTGGTTTGGAGGGTATGAGCTGCCAGAAGAGATTGGGCAAACCAGTTTGATTTCTCTTGAATGTTGAAGGGTGAGTGGCAACCTGATAGAAGTTTACAAAATTATGAGAGGGATGGACAGAATGGATAGTCATAGTCTTTTTTTCCCCAGGGTAGAAATATCACTTACCAGGGGACATGGGTTTGAGTTAACAGGGAGTATGGTTAAAGGATATAAAAGGCAAGTGTTTTTTTTGAGGGTGGCAACTGCCTGGAATGTGCTGCCAGAGGAGGTGGTGGAGATGGAGGCAGTGGCACTGTTAAAAAAGTATATTGACAGTGAATGGGCAGGGAATTGAGAGTTGAGGCAAAAGGTTTTTCAGTTTAGAAAGGCATCATGCCAGCACAGTGGGCCGAAGGGCCTGTTCCTGTGCTGTACCATTTCTGTTCAAAGTCAGGAATAGAGCAGGGAGTAGGCTGGATGAGGTATGGGCTTGCTTTCTCCCTTCTCAGTGAAATCACTGCTTTCACTAAGATAATGATTCTCCTTTGGCTGGCCACCCTACAGGTACCTAATCCTCCAAGTCTTAACTAGGACTTGTATTTCAAAGATCTAGCTTGAGCTAAAGGGCCACCTCACTATGACTGTAAGTTTTTCTATGTTTGTGTTGTATTCTAGGCAGTACCTGTTTGAATATATAACCATGGGGTGTAATGCAGCCATGGTTCATCCTGCTGCCCACAAACAAATGTTAGGTAATCAGCGGACAACAATTAGGAAGAAGCATCTTATATCTGGGGATAGCTTCAGATTCCAGAACATTTCAAGCCTCTCAACTCCTATAATGCATCTTGCACATTTTAAAGATCAGTTTTTGCTGTAACACAACCTGTGCTCTGTGCTTAATTATGATATTTTGCAACTATTGTTGAAGTGGCGCCTGGCAATGTGTTTATGACTACAGCATGTTGTGCCTGGAATTTGGTGGCTTCTTGAGTAAGTAGTAATTGGAATGTCGTCAGAAATGCAAGAGCGATTTTCATTCTGTATTTATTTATTTCCAAGTCGGTGAGTAGAAAATGTAAAGAGTTTGTATTGAATATTTTGAGAGAATTGAATTCTCTTCCTTAATCTTCCGGCACTCGCACCCTCTGTCCCTTCTCCCTTTTAAGATGTAACTTAAAATTTATTTCTTTGGTAAAGGTGTTGGTCATGTGTCCTAATACCTCCGTAAATGGCTTAGTGTCACATTTTGTTGGTAACACTCCTGTGAAATGTCTTAGGACAACTTCAAATTTGCTACGTAAATGCCAGTTGTTGTAGAACAAAATCAAGTTGAGCTCACGATCAGATCAGAACAGACACAAGGGGCTGAATGGCCAAACCCCCATGCGCCTGTGCTGTACTGTTCTGGGAACATTGGAAAAGCCTTTCAGCTTCTCAAGCCTGTTTCACCATTCTAAATCCTGGCTGGTCTCATTTCTCACTACTGTTTTCATACACTATTCCCACACTATACACTATAAGCTGTTTATGTGCACTTTTCCCCACAGTCTGCAAATTACTCCGTCCTGGCAGTGAAGTGTTGATTAACTTAAAGGCTTATCTGCAATAAAACCACTTTGATTCTGATCTAATTTTTTGAAATTAATTGCAATTTTAACCAGTTAATGTGGAACACAACCTTCAAATTCTCCTTCAATGCCACAAGCCCTGCTGTCTTGGAACTATATGAATGTTCCTTCACTGTGCAGTGTCAGAATTGAAGATCTCCGTACTTTGAAGGATGTGGGTCTGCCTACAGCATGTGGACTGCAGTAGTTCAAGAAGGCAACTCACCACCACCTTCTCAATGACCATTGAGAGTGGGCAGTTAATACTGAGTCACTGAAATGTCTGTGTGAATATTAATTTTAGTTTTCTACAAAAAATAATGCTTTTGTCAAACGTTCTATCAGCCTGTAGAAGGTTATTTTGGAGATACTTAGTCTTTGTTTATCTGCTGGAAAATCAAGGCATTAACCATTAACCACCCTTAGGGCGGCACAGTGGCTCAGTGGTTAGCACTGCAGCCTCACAGCGCCAGAGACCCAGGTTCAATTCCACCCTCGGGCAACTGTCTGTGTGGAGTTTGCACGTTCTCCCCATGTCTGCGTGGGTTTCCTCTGGGTGCTCTGGTTTCCTCCCACGGTCCAAAGATGTGCAGGCTAGGTGGATTGGCCATGAAAAATTGCCCATAGTGTTGAGGGATGTGTAGATTAGGTGGGTTATAGTGGATGGGTCTGGGTGGGGTGCTCTGAGAGTCAGTGTGGACTTCACGGGCCGAAGAGCTTGTGCCCACACTGTAGGGATTCTATGATAACCGGATAATCTCCTTTTGGACAGGGAGTAAGTATTGAAACGATCCGACTGCTCTTGACCCTGTGAACAGAAAATACGCGGTTGCAATGTAACGATGCCTGCTGCGCTATACCATAGGCCTTCAGTGGGACTAAAAAGCTTTTTATTTTCTTTTCCCAGCACGAAGCCTTATCAGAGTATCGTCCTATCCTCATCAGCAGTTCCAGCCATCACACAAGATCTTCAATTGCAGATCGCAAACTAACCATTATACCCATCATATTCATCTTTCTTCGAATCTGGAGCACTGTGAGGTTCATTCTGACACTTTGCAATTCGCCTGTGGTGCAGAATGGAATGTTAGTAATGCTACATGTAAGTATAATCATTTTGAAAGCACATGGTTGGTCAGATGTAGCAATTCATTATTATGACTGTCCATCAACGAGACAAATTTCTGATTCGGAAAGTCATCTGTTCCAGCTCCATTTCCAGCTCTTGGGCATAGTGAATATGTGAACAGTCGGGGAAATGACTTAGGAAACACAAACGGTTATAGAAACTCAAGAAAAATAATAACTGATGGATGCAGATTTGTATCTAGTTCAAGCCCGTCTCCTCCCAGTGTGAAGAGGTCACCAGTACACAGCATCTTCTCACTCGCGGGTATGCACAGAGGAGGAGACCATGTTGCTTCATGATATTCTCCTGTTAATCAGATGGGTGACACAGTGGCTCAGTGGTTAGCACTGCTGCCTCACAGCACCAGGGACCCGGGTTCAATTATACCCTCTTGGGTGACTGTCTGTGTAGAGTTTGCACATTCTCCCTGTGTCTGCGTGTGTTTCCTCCGGGCGGTCCGGTTTCCTCCCACAGTCCAAAGATGTGCAGGCTAGGTGGATTGGCCATGGGAAATGTGGGGTTACAGGGATAGAGTAAGGGGGTGGGTCTGGGTTGGATGCTGTTTGGAGGAGCGGTGCAAACTTGGTGGGCACTTTCCCCAATGTAAAAATTCTGAGATCATGGCTGATTTTTGTCCATATGCCATCCATCTTCCTTCATACCTAAATCACCCCTGGACAGTAAAAAGGCTATTGATCTCATAGTTACATTAATTGAGTTTACATCCAGTGTTTGTTTTTGTGGGACAGGGAGGTTTGTGATTCTGCCTCCACTTGCATAACAGAGTTTCCTACCTCCTACCTGTAAAGGGCTGGCTGTTCAGCCTGATACTTCAGTGTAATGGTACAGGAGTGCTGCATTGTCAAAGGTACCTATTTTGATCCAGTTTCAAGCTCCAGAGCCCTTTTTGCTCGCTCAGGTAATGTGAAAAATCCTGTTTTGTTTGAAAGAAAACATTTTTCTTGATGGAAATCTACCTTTGGCCAGACGATCAAAAATGAAAGGGCTGTTCATTTAGTTTTGGTGTATTTTGAAAGAATTGGCACAGACTTGATGGGCTGAATGGCCTCCGTCTGTGTTGTACAGTTCTGATTCCTGATTGTGGAAGCTCCAAAAATGCATGTGGGACATTTTGAAACCTCCTAGAAACCCGAACATATGTCATTTGCTTCTGTGCTTTCTTTAATGAGTCAACATTAGTTGAATAGCTTGATCTGTTTATAGCCAAACATGTCGCTGTTCTATCAAACCCACTTTTTAAATGTTGTTTGGGACTGGGTTGTGTCCATTGACTGGGAGCTACCATTTTCCAAAGGCTGACGCAGCTGCATTTCTGGTTTCCTTTCTTTAGCAGAGATTCCATCCCAATGAAAAATGCAAAGTAAATGGGATTTGAGTGTTACAAAACTATTGAAGAAAGAACTATTATGTGTAAATAGGACCTTCTAACATCTTGTTCACTCACTGCAGAGACTGGCCTGTGGAAAAGTTATCAAATCCCAGTTTTCTTCTTCAGTTGTCCTAGATTTATTTAGTTATGTTTAGCCAGGAGCTATGACACAGAAAAGAATTGAAACTCAGACTATTCCAATGCTCCACATTCTATGATATGCTGAACCCTTTTCATTTAAAGTCCAGGTGGAATCCAAACCTAGATTTCAGATTGATACTGTGATGTATTAAAGCCAAAGGGTCTGAAAGCCTTGACTTAATTTATGATCGAATTTTTCTGTCCATTATGATGACAAAATAGTCTCTGGGATGAAGGAAGCTAAGTAGACTTTGCCACAGCTGATTGTAGCCCTGAGCTTTGTCACATTGGCTTTACATTATGGCCTAGATCAGGCTTCGGAACCCGTTCTGGTCACCAGGGAAATATAAGAGCGAGTTCCTGGTCACTGCCCAAAATTTTGAATTTTTTTTATTGAAGCACTTTCGTGCCTCCCAGTGCAGAGGAGTACTCCTACTTAGGACATTCCCAGGTAGCCTCGGTATTTGCAATTTTTGGTATGACTGAAGGAACCAGACCAGGAGGGTAGTGAACCTGCTCCCTGCAACAGTTAGATTCCATCCTCTAAGTGGAAAGGGGTGAGAATGGTAGAAATGGCCAAATTACCTTTCTAATGATGAATTCCTGCCATTGCTCGTTGTATTGTAGGAATTAGCTGGACTCTTGGTTACCATAATGTAAATTTGCTGTCACCATCCTCCTTTTTTTAACGTTGGGGTCTGCTGTGTAGCGGAAAACCGCTTGGGGAGTCTAACGAAAAAAGCTCTCGACTTAAACATTTTTATACATTCTTGGGATGTGGGTATTGCTGGCTGAATCAGCTTTTCCTGCCCATCCCTAATTGCCCAGAGGGCAGTTAAGAGTCAACCACATTGCTGTGGGTCTGGAATCACATGTAGACCAGACCAGGTAAGGATGGCAGTGTCCTTCCCTACAGGACATGATAGCAACTAAGTGCACGTTACTTTGGGATGATAGACCCTGGTATCAAGAGGGAGGAGATCTCAGTGTTTAAGATCCAGAGCTGTTCTCCCACCAATGTCTGTGTGACAAAATCATATTGGACAGTGCTTAATGCACTGCTCAGCAATAACCCTTTCAAAGCCTCATCACTTGTACTTAGAAAAGCCGACTACTAGGGATGCTGGAAAGATGAACTAAAAACAGCAACCACTGGAAACACACAGCAGGTTAGGCAGCAACTATGGAGGGAAACAGAGTTAATGTTTCAGAAGGGTCTAGACCTGAAACGTCAGCTTTCCTGCTCCTCTGATGCTGCTTGGCCTGCTGTGTTCGTCCAGCTCTACACCTTGTTACCTCAGATTCTGCAGTTCCTACTGTCTCTAATGTTTCAGATTGATGTTTTAAACAAACACCGCCACCACCACCGGCCCTCCTCCCCCCAGTCACTTTGTTTCCTAATGGCGACTGGCTGACAATTGAGCAAATCGATTCAGATATCCCACCCCCTACTCCTAACACAGGCACTTGGTCAAATTGCCTGTGGCTTCTGTTGTCTGAATTCTGGCTTCAAGCCCCAGTCCTCGAGAGGTACCAGAGAGCAGTCTGTTTCCTAGGAATCCTATTCCCAGATAGTGACCATCTTCTGGAAGAGAAGCAAGAAATATGATTTCCACAATTTAAATCCCGTGACAGGACCTTGATGCTTTTTACAAAAAACTGAGCAAAACACCTTAGCGTTCTGTAAAATTGTACAAGTGACTGGATGATGCGTTGGGGATTTTTGATGTGGCTAGGTTAATACAGCTGTCATTGCCAGGCCCAGTGGGTTTTCCGGTCAATCCATCATTACCTGCTGTGTGGTCTTCGTGATGCTTTTTCAGATACAATGAAAAATCAGTTTCTTCCTGTTCAGATGAATTTGAGAGTTAATAAAGTTGTTGCATCATAGTGATGCCAACAGCATAGGTTCAATTTCCACATTGGCTGAGGTTACCATAAAGGATTCTCCTTATCAACTGCTTCCCTTGCCTGAGACGTGGTGACCCTCTGGTTAAACCACCACCTGTCACCCTGAGACAGCAGATCTATGATCCTCTGGGACCAAGGCAACTCCTACTCAACCAGCTGTCCAGCCAACTGTCCGTCTGACCCCGAATTAAGTAGTTGTTTATGCATCACCTTTAATATTGCTCACATGATCAGTATGTGCTTTTTTTTATTCATTCATGGGATGAGGCCATCACTGGCCAAGCCAGCTTTTATTGCCCATCGCTAGTTACCCAGAGGGCAGTTAGGGGTCACTCACATTGCTGTGGGTCTGGAGTCACATGTAGGCCAGACCAGGTAAAGATGACAATTTCCTTTCCTAAAGAACATTAATGAACCAGATGGGTTTTGTCAACAATCGACAATGGTTTCATGATCGTCATTAGACTCTTAATTCCAGGTTTTTATGAAATTCAAACTCCATCTGCCATGGCAGGATTCAAACCCAGATCCCTAGAATAGTACCTTGGTCTCCAGGTTAATAATCTAGTGGCAATATCACTAGATCATCAATTCCTGAATATTTTATTTTATAACAGGGTGGCAGAAGAAATATCTAACACCTACGACACAGCACGCAATTTTTAACAGCTTGAATGAGATGCCTTTGGTAAGTCCAGTGCCACCTTATTAGTCTAAGTTATCGAAAACAGTGGGCAAGGATGCCCTCAAATCTTCAGAAGGTAGGTTTGGTCTTGATTTTTAAAAAGCATAGGTTCATTACATAACACTTAATAGCTAGTTCCATTACATCTAGAATACATTGTCTCATGAGACATTGGGCTCAATTAAGATGGAGTATCTATTACTGTGAGCTACATGAACTTAGTACCAGAACAACTTAGAGAGATCCTAAAAATGGGTGAACACAGGTTAGTTACTCCCAGAATTGGTCCTTTTTATATCTTAATGGTTAGCACTTATCTTACAATATCAATTAACCCTTTCAGGTAATGACTGTCTTACACCAAGTACTGCTTAATCAACAATATCACCTTGTGGTGTTCAATCTAGTTTTTTTTAATAAGTGCTCCTTACAAAGCACCTTGCGGTGTTTTTGATATGTCAAGGACTCTACATAAATACAAGTTGTTGTTTGGTGACTGCAAGTGACAGCTTGTTGTAAATTATCTTCTAAATTTTTGTTCATTTCTTTGTTGGTACCTTTAAGTAGCTGTTGCTGTTTATAGGTTGTAAAACCCAGAATATGTCTAAAAATTCAAAACTTATTAAAATGTGTAGTTCAAAATGAATAGTTAAGTGATCAGCAAGATTGGGAACTATTTTTTTTTTGGTTGACAGTCCATTTTGTCTGGTAGAATTCATCCATGCATGTTATTGTGGTTTATAGCAACTGAGTCAGTTTTTGGTTCTGGTAAAAATCAGTCTGTGCCAGTATTTTTCTTGTCAAAATATAAACTCTTCAGTGCTGTGGAGAGATGACAGAAACAAAAGTTGTATGTGCAGATGAGATGCTAATTTGCAGTGTATGGTAAGTGCTGGATGGAGGTAGATCAGCCAACCTCTTGGACAGTCAAACTGATAAATTGGATATAACTGCACATGTGTGGTGGAGGGAAAAGGATCGAGTAATTTGACCATAGCCAAAGGCATCTAGTGATATTTACAACACCACTGTTGTTACAACTGAAACTTGATGTATTTTCTAATCAGTCTGCCCAGAGACATTATGACATATGTCCAGAATAGAATAGGAATTTATTGTCACCTACTTTTACATGAAAAATACAGTGAAAGGTTCTCTAAGTCGCCCCACCACGGCACCTACATTGATGACAGAAATCATACATAATAATAAAAAAAAGGTAAAATTAAGACACCGTTTCATCACAGTTCAGTTAACGGCTCCTGGGCTGGGGAAAAGCCAATTAAGGAACGATGGAATACCCTGAAGACACAGCTGGGTTGAGACTGGCGTTCCAAGACAAGACCGCTACACCAGGTCACTGGAATACTGGGCCAGAAACCTCTGCTGAGGGAAACCACCATGCTGGGTCGAGACTGCCACTCCTGGATGAGACCACCTGCCCGGCCAAGGGAATACCTGGAAGCCTGCTACACCGGGATGAGACCGCTGTGCTGGGCGATACCGCCACGCTGTGCGAAGACCATCACTTCTCCTCCTTCAAGTGCCCAGATGGGACTTGAACCCGGGCCTTGTGGCTCAGAGGTTGGGACACTACCACTGAACCGCAGGATCCCCTTGCAATTTGACTGTGTGAGAGACTCAACTGTGCCAGATCAGCTGTGTGTCCGTAGCAAGATGATTTATTAGCCTTTTATTTCTGTCCATTCAGCTAATTGTTTCTTTCTTCCCCATCCTCTCTCACCAACCCTCTACCCTTCCTTCAATAAATGTCCTGCAGGGAATAGGAAACACGTTTCAAGGAGCAGCTAATTGCATTATCTTTGTCCTGTGCACACAAGTAGTCCGTGCTCGGCTGGTTTCCTGTCTGTGCAGCTGTTTTGGGTTTGGGACCAACTCGATACCCAACAAGGCAATAGCGAGAAATTATGGGGAAGTTGTGTCTCGACGGAATGCAGAAATGTTTCCTTCCTATGTAACTGAAGAGTAAGTGATTCTAAAAGTCCCACAGGAGTGCAAACTGAAGCTGGCTTTGACCTGTTTTAAGCAGTATCGCGAAACTGGCCACTGCACATGCCACTTTCCTTTTAGCAGGTAGAATTCTTTCACTTGTGGTGCTGATGGTAAAGATGTACATTTTGGACTACATGGGTTTCTCCTGTTGGGTTTAGTATGGATTGATCTGTCCGTGCCTCGTTGGGGAACTGAGTCGAGAATTGTTCACCCAATCACTGCACAACCAAAGGGTCAGATTTCTGAATTGCCTGTTTGTTTTCAAAACTATGGTGCCTGTTAAATATTTTATAAAAGTTATTGTTTGTATTGACTTTAACAGTGACATTACATTCTGTGGAGTAAAACTCTGCTGCAATATCTGAATGTTGTTGGATACCAGACTATGAATTAATAATGCTACTTCTGACTTCTTTCTAACACTTTGGTCTCTGTCTCCCTTACTGACGTTTAAAATTTATGTGTGAGGTGTAGATCCTGTTATTGATACAAAGGTTGTATGAAGCTTGACTGAAATTTCTAATTCAACTGGAACTATTCAGAAGTCCCTTTTGCAATTTTAAACTTCCACCTACTCATTTTCCCAAAGGCCTCTTGGACCTCTAGTGTTACTGAGGTACAGGGTCCTCTAAGACTTCATTACACAACTGCACCCAATGACATTAATTCTGTTTATTGGCTCCTCATTGGAACTAGACTTGACTCCTGTTTTCAACACTTTTTTAAAAAAAAAAAAAAAAAAATGATATAAAAGAGTTAGAAAGAGTTAGTTATCAGGAAAAAAATGATAAACTTTGAAGAAATTGTTAACCAGTTCACAACATCCATTCTTCTCTGGCCGTTGCAGTAGGCTGCTTCAAATAGTAACATCCAACGATTGAAACTCCCCGGTTTGTATTATTGCCAGAGTCAATGTTTTGTTCTTGTTAGAAACCTCTTCGCTGAAATTATCACCAAAAAGATCAATGTCTTGAGTTTTCTGGGTCAGAAGTCACATGACACCAGGTTATAGTCCAACAGGTTTGTTTGGAATATCTCGAGCTTTCAGAGCGCTGCTCCTTTGTCAGGTTCACCCGACAAAGGGGCTACGCTCCAAAAGCTTGTGATTTCAAACAAACCTGTTGGACTATAACCTGGTGTCATGTGACTTCTGACCTTGTCCACCCCAGTCCAACACCGGCATCTCCACATCTTGAGTTTTCTTGAAAGTGAGTTACAATCAGACAATGAATTTTGAACAAAAACAGAAGCTGCTGGAAAAGCTCAGCAGGTCTGGCAGTGAGGGGTTTTCACAGAAACTATTTTGGACCTTTTTTTTTTTAATGAAGAATCCAAACCCAGCGCATGACCTGGGTAATGACTAGGAAGAGCATTCAACCCTGATCTCTATTTCCAACTTGTATCATTATAATGGGGAAGTTTTGGTTGGGTTGGCAGTGGGATGAAATGATTTGAAAGAAGGAGAGAATGTTGATGTAACAACAACTATTAATAGTGAAATAATAAAGCAATTTCATCCTTTTTTGACCTGATTTGGCCATTCTCTAAATGTTTGTTTCTATTGTGATGACCACAATTTTCACTTGAATTTAGTGTTTCTTTTTTATTAAATCAATATTAGGTGCTTATTTTAAAAACCAAAAGCCATTGCATGTCAGAACCTGAGAACTCATCATAACCTCATCCCTATGATTCTGTGACTGTTTGTTTTTCCAATTACAGTCACGAAAATGTTCTACACATCCCAACCTATTTCTTTCCTGCTTGATTGTTTACCAGTATGGTTAAATTACAATATGTAACTATAGTTCTCGTTTCTTTCTCAATAGGTTTGAGCATAGATTTTTGGAAAATGTTTATATTGCAGAAATGTGCATATATTGTGGTATATGATAACTAATAAAGTATTTTTGCTAAACAGAAATCCTCCAACACATTGTCTTGATTTTGTGCATAAGTTAAATCTTTATTGTGAACGTAAAAGTAGCCTCTTTAGATTTAAAGATAATGGGAACTGCAGATGCTGGAGAATCTGAAATAACAAGGTGTGGAGCTGGATGAACACAGCAGGCCAAGCAGCATCAGAGGAGCAGGAAAGCTGACGTTTCGGGTCTGGACCCTTCTTTAGAAATAAATAGGGAGAGAAGGGGAGGCGGATGGAAGATGGATCTCCAGCATTGGCTGTTCCCACTATCTCTGTAACAATTTTAACCCCACTGCAAAGCCTCTTCCAAGGATGCCTACCTTGAAGAAGTTACTCTCCTCCCTCCGGAAAGACCTCTGTGGATCTCCCTCCCACTGCAGCCATCTTGTAATCTCTTTGTCCCTGACTGGCTCCATCCCCACCTCTTTGCCTCTCCACCTATCTTCTCCTTTATCCATCTTCCATCCGCCTCCCCCTGTCTCCCTATTTATTTCAGAATCCCCTTCCCCTCTCCTATTTCTGAAGAAGGGTCCAGACCCGAAACGTCAGCTTTTCCTGCTCCTCTGATGCTGCTTGGCCTGCTGTGTTCATCCAGCTCCACACCTTGTTATCTCTTTAGATTTAAAATGTCTTTTCTGCCTACACCTCCCTGCTTTTTTGCAAATCGATGTCACCACGTTCTTGGATTTTCAACCTTCCTGTGTGTTTCTCTGGTTAGATTCTTGCCCTGAAACAGGACTTAGATGTTGGCCAAGTTGAGAAATTTTGCTACATTTGAGCACTAGTGAGTGGGTGGGGTGAAGATGTGGAAATTGTCCTATCCCAGGAACGCAAGCTGCTCCTGGATTTCTGAACAGCTTGGACTCCTGAGTTGCTGAATGCTGAAAGAAATATGCTGGTAAGATTGAGAGCTACAAACAGTGGGGCAAAAACAAAGGAGACAACTTGTGACTCGAATTGAGGTGGGATCTAACAGGTTTGAAACATTCTGTCAAGTTTTCAGTGGTTAAATAGCAAAATGATTTTCGCTGTGAGCTGGTAGCTGGAGAGTTTAAAAAAAATTTCTACCTATTACGAGAAAATGAAGGAGGAAGTTAGAAATTTATTCATATGGGGTTAGTTCTCAGTTTTCCAAACCTCTTTCAGCAAATTATTAATGCAGGCATGAATATCATTTTGTATTAGTCATGGCTATTGACCATGTATTGAACCAAAGCTGTCAAATGACTAATGTTCCAATGCATCTTCCTATCTACTGCCTGGTCTTGCCTCCTGCACCAGAATGAAGCATGATACTTCACATAACATGCCAACCCTGTGCTTGCAGAGATTAACACATTTCTGGGACTGCAGCAATACAAGTCCTTAAAGCAGATAGCTGCAGTGAGAGCAACTGCCTCCTAAGACACGAGTTTGAGGCCTATTGTTACAAATCCAAACGTCCATGATGTAGGCCCCAAACTCACTTTATACACAATACTGCTTCATTGTTCCAGTTTTCCAACCCACGTTTCCAGGGGTTAAAGGATAAGTCTGAAAATCCATTGCATCATTTCTTTCTGTCCGAGTCATATAGCACAGAAACAGCCTTTGATCCAAACAGTCCTTGCTGAACATAATCCCAAACTAAACCAATCCCACCTGCCTGGGCTTGGCCCATATCCCTCCAAACATTTCTTATTCATGTACGTATCTAAATGTCTTTCAAATGTTGTAACTACCCGCATCCACCACTTCCTCTGGAAGTTCATTCCATACACGAACCATTCTCTGTATTTTAAAAAAAAAAAAAAAACCCTGTGTCTTTTTTTTTTAAGCCTTTATCCTTTTCACCTTTTAAAAATATGCCTGCTGGTCTTGAAACCCCCTGCCCAAGGATAAAGACCACCTGCCATTCACCTTATCTGTACCCCTCATTATTTTATAAACCTCTATAAGGTCATCCAGCAACCTCTCATGCTCCAGTGGGAAAGAAAAAAGTCCCAGTGTCTTCAGGTTCTCCTTTCACTCAAACCCTCCACTCCTGGCAACATCCTGGTAAATCTCTTCTGAACCTTCTCCAGCTTCATAATATCCTTCCTATTAACAAGGGTGACTAGAACTGTGTACAGTACTCCAGAAGAGACCTCACCAATGTTCTGTACAATCTCAATATAACGTTCTCATCTTTTCCCACCTAACAAGTGACTTCTTACAATGGGAGGAACTTGGGTTTATTAGCTAGCAGTTGTTGGCACACTGTCCCTATTTCTAATAAAAGTTTTGATTTTTATGTTCATGTTTGTTCATAGGATATGAGTCTCTAGCTAAGTTGGCATTTATTGCCTATTCTTAATTGCCCTCTGGTACTGAGCTGCCACCTTGAACTGCTGCAACTTTCGGGGTGCGGGGCACCCACAATGTTAGGAAGGTAGTTCCAGGTTTTTGAGTCAGCAGCGCTAGAGGAAGTGATACTGTTCCAAGTCCAGATTTTGTGGTTTGGAGGGGACCTTGTGGGTGGTGATGTTTGTGGTGTATTGAGTTTCATATTAATCACCATGTCACTGATGACCGGATTCTGACGTAAGTAACAGAGAAAACATCAGTCTAGATTGAACATATAAAAAAAGGGTCCTATAAATGTACGATATAAATAAGGGGTGTTACAATATACAAATCTTACTTAGCGATGAAGGTCAAAACCCATGATACTCTGGATCAGTATCTCAGTGTGTAGTTAGCAAGATTGGTTTGAAGCACAAGTGAGGCAGTGTTTCTATGTATCTGCCATCCATGTCCTTCGAGATGGTAAGGGCATAGGTTTGTAAAGTTCTGTCTGAGGAGCTTTGGTGCAATGCTGCAGTATATCTAGTAAATGGTACACAATGTACTTCAGTGTTAAAACTTTAGCTTTTTAAAACAGAGTGATTGCAATTAGAAACAAGAATTTCTCTGTTGAGTAACCTTGCAGATCTGGTACAACTTTTTACTTTGCTTATTCACTAGTGGGACATGGGTGTCACTGGCTAGGCTAGCATTTAATGGTGATATTTTCCAAGTCAGGATGGTAAGTGGCTTGGAGGGGAGCTCGAAGGTGGTGGTGTTCTCATGTGTCTGCTGCCCTTGGCGTTCTATGTGGAAGTGGTTGTGCGTTTGGAAGATGCTGGCTGAGGGTGTTTGGTGAATTTCTGTAGTGCATCTTGTAGATAGTAGCAGCAGTGTGTACTGAGCATTGGTGGTAGAGGAAGTGGATGCTTGTAGATGTGGTGCTAGTCAAGCAAGCTGCTTTAGCCTGGATCGTGTCTTAAGTTGTTGGAGTTAAACCCATCCAGGCAAGTTGGGGGAGGGGTTTGGTATTCCACTTCAGTCCTGACTCGAGCTTTGTAGATGGTGGACAGGCTTTGGGAAGTCAAGAGGTGAATGATTTGCTACAGTATTCCTGGTTTCTGACTTGCTCTTGTAGCTATTATATTCATATGGGGAGTCCAGTTCAGTTTCTGGTCAATAGTAACCCCCAGGGTGTTGTTAGTGGAGGACTTTGTAACGGTATTGTCATTGAATGTCAAGGAACAGAGGTTAGATTGTCTCTTAATGGAAATGGACATTGCCTGGCATTTGTATGTTGCAAATGTTATTTGCCACTTCTCTGTCCAAGTCTGGATATTGTCCAGGTCTTGTTGCATTTGAACATAGACTGCTTCAATACCTGAGGAGTCGCAAATGGTGCTGAACAGTTATCGGCGAACATCCCCACTTCTGACCTTGTGATAGAGGGAAGGTCATTGAAGAGGCAGCTGAAGATGGTTGGGCCGAGGACACTACCCTGAGGAACTCCTGCAGAGATGCCCTGGAGCTGAGATGACTGACCTCCCACAACCACGACCATCCTCCTATGTGACAGGCAGGACTCCAACCACTGGAGAGTTTGTCCCCTGATACCCATTGATTCCTGTTTTGCTTGGGCTCCTTGATGCTACATTCAGTCAAATGCAGCCTTGATGTCAAGGGCTGTCACTCTCATCTCGCCTCTGGAATTCAGCTCTTTTGTCCATGTTTGAATCAAGGTTATTATGGGGTCAGGGTTTGAGTGCCCCTGGCGGAACCCAAACTGGGCATCGCTGAGCAGATGCTTCTTGATAGCACTGTTGATGACACCTTCCATCACTTTACTGATGATAGAGAGTTGGAGCACATGTCTTCAGTCCTATTGCGGACATGTTATCAGGGCCCATACCTTTTCTGTATCCCGTGTCTCCAATTGTTTCAGTCGTGTGATGTCCGGAGTCAAATTGGCCGGAGACTAATGTCTGTGATGCTGGGGACCACTGGAGGAGGTTGAGAAGGCTCCTTTACTCGACACTTCTGGCTGAAGATTGCTGCAAATGCTTCAGCCTTATCTTTTGCACTGATGTGTTGGGCTCTTCCAGCAATGAGGATGGGGATGTTTGTGGAGGTGCCTCCTCTAGTGAGTTGTTTTTATTGTCGACTGCCATTCACGACTGGATATGGCAGGCCTGCAGAGCTTAGATCTGGTCTGCTGGTTGTGGAATCGCTGAGCTCTGTCTGTCGCTTGCTGCTGTATGTATTTAAAATTTGCATTTTAATTGAGATGATGCTGAGCTGTCTACCATCTAAGATTTTTTTCCCTGCTGTGAGGTTTGAGTGCTGTGACCGTGTGAGACGGAGGTGATGCCAGTTCTATCATAAAGCAGAAGAGTGCAAACAGGATGCTCATTAGTAAACGGTAATAGATCTTAATTTGTCAGCAAGCCTGCCAATGGTCTGTTTTAATTAACCTTTAAGCCGGCTGGGTTCAGACAGCAAATTGAACCTCAGATGGTTATCCTGCATTGAAGCCTATGTTTACAACAGGGTCTCACAGCACGTCAGCAGTGGAGCATGCTAGTGTGTCGTCAGCACTGCCTTTTGCAGTGAGGCTGCTGGATCTCTATGTGGCACCTTTTCCATTAAGCATCAAAGCTGCAAGGATTGAACCACTTCACTCAGCACCCCATGGATGTGAAATGGAATGTACCTTTATCATTGTGCGTGTGTTGGGGAGTAAGAGTGAGGTTTATTCCAGGTCTTAATTTTACCGTTTTTTCTGTAGCTGCATCGCTGTGCCTTGTGTAGCAGAGAAGGCTAACCAAGTGTTCACTTGTTCTGTTTAACCACGTGCACATATAAACAGATACTGGAGGCTAGCTATCTCCCGAGAGTTTGCTAGTGGGGGAAAGAGTAAAGGCACTGCCTTGAAGGACAGCGTGGTTCATACTGGTACGTGCCTAAGGTTTGCTCATTTTACATATTATGGATTTCATCTCGTTCTTGATTGGTGTCCACTGACCTCTGCTGGAAGATACATGCTTCTATATTCTGGCTGAGAATAAAGCCCTTGTACCTGAACTGCCTTGCTGCTATCTATAGTTTAAACTCCTCTAAGGATTAGCCATGTAGTGGGGATAAAAAGAAGAAATATTTAGATTTATAGCACATCTTCACATCCTCAGCAAAACCCAAAAGTGCTTTTATAGCTAATGAAGCATTTTCAAACTTGTAATATAAGGAATGCTGCTAGTAATTTATACACAGTAAGCTCCCACCAATAGTATTGTGTCAATGGCTGGATGATCCATGATCTAATCCTGCAAAATAGTCTGGAAGCATTTTTTACAGCAACTGAGATTTCACTGTCTCATTTAATGTCCTTGTGGGTCACCGATAACAGTGAAACTGCAAAGGAACAGCACCTTCAGGAGGAGGAACAGATTAGAAAGTTAGTATTGCCCCACTTGGAGGATGGAATTAATGCAACCTGTGCATTAGAAAATTCACACAAACATACCAAAGCAGCCTTTCCAATCTGCTCTGCCGTTTAATACGAGGTGTTTCTGTTCCAAATTCCACACTTCCCTCTAACCAGATCTGAGCCCTCTCATATTAAATCGCTGTACAAATGTTCATCACTCTGTAGTGACCTTTACTTGAATGTGTGAAAGTGACAGTGAAAGGGTGCTGTGTTACGGCGCTAGGGACCCAGGTTCGATTCCACCCTTGGGTGACTCTGTGTGGAGTTTGCATGTTCTCACTGTGTCTGTGTGGGTTTCCTCCAAGTGCTCCGGTTTCCTCCCACAGTCCAAAGATGTGCAGGTTAGGTAAATTGGCCATGGCAAATTGCCCCCCTAGTGTTCAGGAATGTGTAGATTAGGTGGGTTACAGGGGAAAGGGGTAGGGATGGGTCTGGGTGGGATACTCTTTGGAGGGTTGGTATGGACTGGTTGGGGTGAAGGGCCTGTTCCCACACTGTAGGGCTTCTATGACAGACAGGCTAGGACTAACTGATCTATGAAGCCGGCCACAGCAGCATCATGAGGAGAAATGCCTGGTCAGCATGGACACGTTGGACCAAAGGGTCTGGTTCTGTGCTGTATGACTCTAAATGTCTGACTTTGTATCACACACTACTACCTACACACACACGCATATACATACACATGCACGCACACAATTTCCCACACTCTCAAGACAATGAAAAACTGTCCAGGCGGGCACCTGGGCTGTGCATTTATCATTTGTTCAGCCACTTAAACTTCTACATGAAGATCCCTTTTGACACAGTGGTAGCATCCCTACCTCTGAGTCAGGTGACCCAGGTTCAAGTCCCACCTGTTCCAGAGATGTGTCGATTTGAAAATAAACAAAATGTTATTTTTCAATCCCCTCCAGCAGATTGTGGGTTTGTCTGCTTGACAACTCAGTTAGGGGCGGTAACAGTTCACTAGTAATGTCGGGGGCCGAGTAATCCCGAGCCCTAAGCCAATATTCTGAGGGCAAGGGAGCAAATCCCAGTCGGAAATGGTGAAACTTGAGTTGAAATGAACTAGCCTAAAGGTAACCAGTGGTATGAACCACCTGGTTCCCTGATGTCCTTTAGATGCTCAGGTTCCATGGATAGGAAGCTTGCATTGTCTACCAATACTCTTGACATTCTTAGAGACAAGTAGGCACCACAGAGGCTGACCGCCTCAATTTCCCCCTAAAATTCTAAATTGATTTAATCCCCTCCCTTTCTCCATACCTTTGGTGCTATTGCACTGGTCCTGGTGGGCTGTCTGTGTTAATTAATCAATTGGAAAACACTGGTGATTTCCTGCTGGTGGTTAATAGATGAAAATAAAGCCACAGGTGATTTGGTGATGGGGAAAGAAAATGGTACAAAGATGGAGATTGCTGGGAATGCTCTGCAGTCCTGGCAGCATTTGTGGGGCTAGTGGGGGAAGAGAGAGATGGTATTTTGAGTCCAGTGACAACTCTTCAGTGTGTTCTTGGGAGGGGCAGTCACTGAACTCAAAACGTTAACTCTGTTCCTCTCTCCACAGATACTGCTGTACCTGCTGAGTTTCTCCAGCAATTTCAGTTTTTATTTCAGATCCCTAGCATCTGCAGTTTTTTTTTGTTTCATTTATGGGTGATTGGGGAATTGGGAAAATAAACTGTTCAGTTGTGTGTGATAACACATAGAGTCATAGAGTCATAAAGGTATACAGCACAGAAACAGACCCTTCAGTCCAACTCATTGTTGGGTGGAGAAATGACAGATGGAGTTCAATCCAGGCAAATGCGAGGTGATGCATTTTGGAAGATCCAATTCAAGAGCGAATTATATGGTAAATGGAAAAGCCCTGGGGAAAATTGATACACAGAGATATCTGGGTGTTCAGGTCCATTGTACCATGAAGGTGGCAAAGCAGGTCGATAGAGTGGTCAAGAAGGCATACAGCATGCTTTCATTCATCGAATGGGGTATTGAATATAAGAAGCAGGTCATGTTACAGTTGTATAGGACTTTGGCTCGACCACGTTTGGAATACTGCGTACAGTTCTGGTCGCCACATTACCAAAAGGATGTGGATGCTTTGGAGAGGGTGTAGAGGAGGTTCACCAGGATGTTGCCTGGTATGGAGGGCGCTAGCTATGAAGAGAGGTTGAGTAGATTAGGATTATTTACATTAGAAAGACGGAGGTTGATGGGGGGACCTGATTGAGGTCTACAAAATCATGAGAGGTATAGACAGGGTGGATAGCAAGAAGCTTTTTCCCCAGAGTGGGGGACTCAATTACTAGGGGTCACGATTTCAAGGTGAGAGGGGAAAGGTTTAAGGGAGATATGCGTGGGAAGTTCTTTACACAGATGGTGGTGGGTGCCTGGAACGCGTTGCCAGCGGAGGTGGTAGAGGCGGGCACGATAGCGTCATTTAAGATGTATCTAGACAGATACATGAATGGGCAGGGAGCAGAGGGATACAGATCCTTGGAAAATAGGCGACGGATTTAGATAGAGGATCTGGATCGGCGCGGGCTTGAAGGGCTGAAGGGCCTGTTCCTGTGCTGTAATTTTCTTTGCTCTTTGTTCCCTTTGTTCATCCATGCTGACCAGATACCCTAAATTAATCTAGTCCCATTTGCCAGCATTTGGCCCATATCCCTCTAAACCCTTCCTATTCATGTACCCATCCAGATGTCTCTTAGATCTTGTGATTATACCAGCCTCCACCACTTCCTCTGGCAGCTCATTCCATACACGCACCACCCTCTGTGTGAAAGAGTTGCCCCTAAGGTCCCTATTATATCTTTCCCCTCTCACTTTAAACTTATGCCCTGTAGTTTTGGACTCCCTTATCCTGGGGAAAGACCTTGGCTATTCACCCTATCCATGCCCCTCATGATTTTCTAAACCCTTTATATGGTCACCATTGTTGGGTAAATAGCCCCAGCTTATTCAGCCTCTCCCTATAGCACAAACCCTCCAGCCCTGGCTACATCCTTCATAATCTTTTCTGAATCCTTTCAAATTTAACACCATCCTTCCTATAAGAGAGAGACCAAAATTGCATGCAGTACTCCAAAAGTGGCTAAACTTATGTCTTATACAGCCACAACATGACCTCCCAACTTCTATACTCAATGCACTGACCAATAAAGACAAGCGTACCAAACACCTTCTTCACTATTTTATCTACCTGCGACTCCACTTTGAAGGAACTATGAACATGCACTCCAAGTTCTCTTTGTTTAGCAACACTCCCCAATACCTTACCATTAAGTTATAAGTTCTGCCCTGATTTGCCTTTCCAAAATGCAGCACCTCATATTTATCTAAATTAAACTCCATCTGCCACTCCTCAGCCCATTGGCCCATCTGATCGAGATTCCCTTGTACTCTGAGGTAACCTTCTTCGCTGTCCACTATACCTCCAATTTTAGCATCATCTGCAAAATTACGAACCGTGTCTCCTATGTTCACATCCAAATCATTTATTTAAATGACAAAAAGCAGTGGACCCAGCATGGTCCTTGTAGTATACCGTGGGTCACAGGCCTCCAGTCTGAAAAGCAACCCTCCACCACCCTCTATCTTGTATCTTTGAGCCAGTTCTGTATCCAAATGGCTAGTTCTCCCTGTATTCCATGTGATCTAACCTTGCTAACCAGTCTACCATGAGGAACCTTGTCAAACACTTTGCTGAAGTCCATATAGATCACATCCACTGCTCTGCCCTCATCGATCCTCTTCCGTACATCTTCAAAAAGCTCAATCAAGTTAGTGAGGTATAATTGCCCATGCACAAAGCCACGTTGACTATCCCTAATCAGTCCTTGCCTTTCCAAATACATGTAAATCCTGTCCCTCAGGATTCCCTCCGACAATTTGCTCACCACCGATGTCAGGCTCACTGGTCTATAGTTCCCTGGCTTTTCCTTACCATCTTTCTTAAGTAGTGGCACAATGAACCTCCATTCTTCTGGCACCTCACCCGTGGCTATCAATGATACAAATATCTCGGCAAGGGACCCAGCCCAATCTCTTCCTGAGCTTCCCACAGAGTTCTAGGTGCTGGGATTTATCCAACTTTATGCATTGTAATACATTCAGCACCTCCTTCTCCGTAATATAGACATTTTTCTAGATGTCGCTATTTATTTCCCCATGTTCTCTATCTTCCATATCCTTCTACTGCATATATAAAAGACAAACGTCTACACAATATGATTGAGGTGCTCAGAAAGCAAGAAAAGAGAACAGGAGTAGGCCACTTGGCCCTTGCTCCCTGCTCCACTATTCAATAGAACGATGTCTGATCTTCAATCTGTTTTCTAAGGTCTTCAGGGCCCTGGAGCAACCTTGTAATGATGTCATAGAGCCACACAGCACAGCGGGAATGGAGTTTGAATGGAAACATTACACTAGACAATAGAACCTAAAGGACTTGTAAGGACACACAGACATGAACTTACAAAGAAGATATGTTAGTGTTTACCTAACGTGACCCTAGCCTGGTATGTCCATAATGACCATGTATTTAGTGTTAATGTATAATAAATAGTTACATTGAAGTCTATGCTGGAAGGCAGTTTGTGACTTTGTCTTCTCCTTGACCGGTTTTCTCAAACCCAGAATCGTAGCATGGCATCAAATCACATGGTAAGAGGAATTTTCCATCCAATTGCACTTTTCTACTGGATCCCCATATCCTTTCATTTCCTGAGAGCTCAGAAGTCTTTCAATCTCAGCCTTTTTGAAAAAAAACGTTTAAACCAGATTAAATGACTGAGCATTCAATGAAAATGTAAACTTTGTCAAACTGATAACCCTCTTTGACCTAACAATCCTAAAGTAAGTACTTCAGAATCAGGAAGTCCTGAGGGTATGATAAGCTGATATATAAATTACCAATCATAGCTACCTTCAGACGTCTCCAATCATGAACTGAGCCACAGTCCAAACTACCTCAGCTGCAGCATTAGATTATCCATTTCTTTGCTTGATCGAGTTAGAAATAGCCCAAAGATACTTGTAGCAGCTTTTAAAATTAAAGTTAAAGTTGGCTGTAAGAACTTTGAACCTTGAGAGAACCTGCCTGTACTGGGACAGGAATTCTTGATGCTAACTTTGAGTTCAAAAGTTGGAAATCTTTCCTTTCACCTTCTCCAGCAAAGACCCCACGCTCCAATGAACACATACAAAAAGAAGGGGGTTAAAATTGAATCAGAGATAGTAGGAACTGCAGATGCTGGAGAATCCGAGACAACAAGGTGCAGGGCTGGATGAACACAGCAGGCCAAGCAGCATCATAGGAGCAGAGAGGCTGACGTTTCGGGCCTAGACCCTTCATCAGAAAAGGGGGAGGGGAAGGGGGTTCTGAAATAAATAGGGAGAGAGTGGGAGGCGGATAGAAGATGGATAGAGGAGAGGATAGGTGGAGAGGAAACAAACAGGTCGAAGAGGCGGGGATGGAGCCAGTAAAGGTGAGTGTAGGTAGGGAGTTAGGAAGGGGATAGGTCAGTCCAGGGAGGACGGACAGGTCAAGGGGGCGGGATGAGGTTGGTCGGTAGGAGATGGAGGTGCGGCTTGAGGTGGGAGGAGGGGATAGGTGGGAGGAAGAACAGGTTAGGGAGGCAGGGACGAGCTGGACTGGTTTTGGGATGCGGTAGGGGGAGGGGAGATTTTGAAACTTGTGAAATCCACATTGATACCATTGGGCTGCAGGGTTCCCAAGCGGAATATGAGTTGCTGTTCCTGCAACCTTCGGGTGGCATCGTTGTGGCACTGCAGGAGGCCCAGGATGGACATGTCGTCTGAGGAATGGGAGGGGGAGTTGAAATGGTTCGCGACTGGGAGGTGCAGTTGTTTGTTGCGAACCGAGCGTAAGTGTTCTGCAAAGCGGTCCCCGAGTCTCCGCTTGGTTTCCCCGATGTAGAGGAAGCCACACCGGGTACAGCGGATGCAGTATACCACATTGGCAGATGTGCAGGTGAACATCTGCTTGATGTGGAAAGTCTTCTTGGGGCCTGGGATGGGGGGTGAGGGAGGAGGTATGGGGGCAGGTATAGCACTTCCTGCGGTTGCAGGGAAAAGTGCCGGGTGTGGTGGAGCTGGAGGGGAGTGTGGAGCGGACAAGGGAGTCACGGAGAGAGTTGTCCCTCCGGAAAGCATTGTTCCCGACTGCCTCCCCTCTTTCCCGGCCACATTTATGTCCTGATGCCCTCGGAGAGGGAATGTGTGGTGACCATCAACACCCTTTAAAGCCTTTAGAAAGAGGCGGGGACTGGAGTGCATCATCTCTGCCCTCCGACTCCATTTTGAGTTAGCCTCCTCCCTCACTTCCTACCCTGCCCTTCACATTGCCCCTAGTGAGTGTTAATTGTAACAGAGCATCATCATAGATCTGGAGGAAGATTACAGTAATTGGCAAGGGTGAATCAATGGAGGACTCTGAAAATGAGAATCTTAAAATCAAATGTTGCTAAGCCTGGGGGCCAGTGCAGAGCTCGGTGAACAGGCAGGTGGTGAAAAATGAGGAAACGTATAGGCAGGTTTCAGATGACCCAACGTCGTCATCATCATCAGGAGGGACTCACTGGCTGCCTGGTTCCCCAACCCCTACCCAACCCTCTCAAACACACTCACACGCCCTCACCGTCCAATTCCCATTGGAGATTAGCAGTTTTGCCATTTGGTTGCTCTCAAGGATAAAGGGACGGACTTTGTGTCTCAAGATGTTTCGAAGCTGCTACTTAAAGCCACTGGGCCATCAACAAGATTCTGGAGTTGAGTGATGCAGTGAGATGATGTTGTGGCCACTGGGATGGTGGTGGGTGGTTGCATTACGATCACTGCCAGAAGTGAGACTGTAGGCTTCGTCTCGACGAGGATCTCAAAACGGATGAACCGAGCCCTAGCGAGTCGAGACCGGCAGGCGAAGGACAGACTGAGGCCATTGTTGCCGGGACAATGGCAGTGATTTTGAGGGAGAAGGTGACTATGCTCCCAACTGCTTCAGCTTTTAACCTCCGCTCTTCTGTCGCTGATCTCCAATGCCCCTATGGAATCAGGCTCAACAACTTTACCAACAAATCCAAAGCTTGTAAATCCAAACTACAAAATAAAAAACTAGGAAACACAAGCCCTTTTATGAGCAAATTAGAGGCCAGTTTGCTTGGTCCCTGGCAATGGAAAGCTGCATGTACAACAATACTTCAGGCAGCTACTTCATCCAAAACACAATCTATTTGTAGCACTCAATGCATGAATTATTAAACCATGTATTATTTGCAGCTTTAATGACAATTTATGCAGCATAATGTAATACATTTTACAGACATTTCTCCCGCAATATCATGGCTCAGTTTAACTTCCGCATTGATCGAAAAGGCTGCAATAACGGATCATACATTTGGCAAAAATCAGGCTGCATTTTCTTTCTTCTTCACCCAAAGTACATTTTTAATCAACCAAAACCAACCATAAAAGGATCTGTGGGCACCACAACTGAAACAAACTGTGCCCAATCTCAATTCTAGCCCATCACATACAGTGGCGGCTGATCCCGAAACTCAGCCAATGTTCCGGGGACCCGGTTTCAAATCCAGTCATGGCAGATGATGGAATCTGAACTCAATGTGCAATTAAAGGGTGTAATGACGACCATGAAACCATTATTGGAAAAGCCCTTCTGGTTCACTAATGCCCTTTAAAAGGAAGGAAATCTCTGACATCCTTACCTGGTCTGGCCTACATGTGACTCTTTACTGCCCTTGGGGCAATTAGAGATGGGCAATAAATGATGGTCCAGCCAGAGATGCCCTCAGCCCATGAGTGAATTTTAAAAAAGCCTGAACAAGACGACAAGTCATACACTCTGTGAACGCCCTCTATTTCAGCAAAGGAGAGGGAAGGATGAAAGAAAAGAAAAGAGGGTCTGATCTCTTCAGTTTTCACACAGCAGGTCATCTCCCCTCAGCTTCTCTAACCCAGAGCCTTCCTATAAAGCAAACTCCCCATTCTTCATCAGGGGCAAGCCACTTAATATTGGTATTTCAGAGCCTAATGAACTGACAGCATTGACAATATAAATAAAAACATGCAAAGTACAAATAAAAATTTGTACTCAAAACTTCTTGCATTAAAAGGTTTCTTTGCCTGTTCACAACATGGGTCACTGGTGAGACCAGCATTCAATGCCTAGAGCTAACTGCCCCCAAATTGCTTAATCATTTCAGAAGGCAGTCAGGAGTGAACCACATTGCTGTGGATCAGGAGACCCATTTGGCCAGACCAGGTAAGCAAGCCAAAATAAGTCGACAAAGACCGGTATCCTGTCATCAAGTCACCTTTCATTTACACATGAATAGTCCTCGACTTCGGAGCCAGCTCTCAGAGTACCAGAATCTTGGACACTCCTGTTTATATCTGTCGGCCAGGTCTCCCTGATTGGAGCAGAATAACAGCCCCAATCAGGGAACTCTTATTCTATCAGGACCAGCTGGCTGACCTCATTACAATCACCACAGAAGTGATAAGGACAATAATGAATCTGATGGGTTCCTAACCACAATACAATCATTTTGTGTGACCACCATTACAGATACTAGCTTCTAGTTCCAGATTTTAGTTCATTGATTGAGTGTTTTGAACAAGTGACAAAGACGACTGATGAAGGTGGAGCAGTGGATGTTGTCTATGTGGACTTCAGTGCAGCATTCAACAAGGTTCCACATGGTAGACTGGTAAATAAGATTAGATCACATGGAATAGCCATTTGGATACAAGACTGGCTCAAAAAGGTAGGAGACGGAGGGTGGTGGTGAAGGATTGCTTTTCAGACTGCAGGCCTGTGTCAACGGTGTGCCACAAGGATTGGAGCTGGGTCCACCATTTTTTATCATTTATATAAATGACTTGGAAGCAAACATAGGAGGTATGGTTAGTAAGTTTGCAGATGACAGCAAAATTGGAGGTGTAGCGGACAACAAAGAAGGTTACCTCAAAGTATAATGGGACCTTGATCAGATGGACCAATTGGCCGAGGAGATGGAATTTAATTTAGATAAATGTGAGGTGCTGCATTTTGGAAAGGCATATCAGGGCAGGGCTTATAAAGCTAATGGTAGGGCCCTGGGGAAGAGTTGCCAAAAATAAAAAAAGACCTTGGAGTGTAGGTTTATAGTTCCTTGAAAGTGGAGTAGCAGGTAGATAGGATAGTGAAAGCAGCGTTTTGTATGCTTGCCGTTATTGGTCAGTGCATGGAGTATAGGAGTTGGGGGGGTCATGTTGTGGCTGTACAAGACATTAGTTAGGGCATTTTTGGAATACTGTGTGCAGGTCTGATCTCCCTGCTATTTGAAGGATGTTAAACTTGAAAGTGTTCAGAAAAGATTCACAAGGATGTTGCCAGGGTTGGTGGATTTGAGCTACAAGGAGAGGCTGAGTAGGCTGGGGCTATTTTCTCTGGAGTGTTGGAGGCTGAGGCATGACCTTATGGAGGTTTATAAAATAATGAGGGGCATGGATAGGATAAATAGCCAAGGTCTTTTCCCTGGGGTGGAGGAGTCCAAAACTAAAGGGCATAGGTTTA
>NC_063362.1:6533026-6539499 GCF_021869965.1 Rhincodon typus
ATAGGTTTAAGGTGAGAGGGGAAAGACTTAAAAAAGGGACCTGAAGGGCAACTTTTTCATGCAGAGGGTGTGCGTGTATGGAATCAGCTGCCAGAGGAAGTGGTGGAGGTGGGTACAATTATAACATTTAAAAGACATCTGGATGGGTACATGAACAGGAAGGGTTTAGAGGGATATGGGCCAAATCCTGGCAAATGGACCTAGATTTATTTAGGTCATCTGGTCGGCATGGATGAGTTGGACTGAAGAGTCTCTTTCTGTATAATTCTGTGATTCTACGCTTCTAAATTCCACAGTTGCCTTGCTGAGGTCTGAGCTCATGACCCTGGATCAGGAGACCAGATCTCTGACCTATGAGTCCAACATAACCTCTATAAACCATATCCTGACAATCGTGAGTTTACTTCAAAAGTACTTTATTGTCTGCAAATCCATACATCCATAGAATCCCTATACAGTGTGGAAACAGGCCCTTCAGCCCAACAAGTGCACACTGACCCTCAGAGCATCCCATCCAGACCCATTCCCCAAACCCACTTAATCTACATATCCCTGAACACTGTGGGCAAGTCACCGAGATATGAAAAGCACTTCACTCCTGCAGCACCATTTATATCATAAAACATGGTAAACTGCAGCATGAAGGTCAACTAAATCAGAAATAGGATATTAGCTGAAGAGAGAGTAGACACGAGTAATGAAGTATTGTAGCTTGGAACTGAGACAAACAACGAGGGAGTTTCTACCTGCATTGAGTTCCAATTCTTCCCTTTGTCTAACCTCCACACATGAAATCGAAACGTAGCCTGCATTAGTTTGAAAGGTGACCTACATCTTTCACTAGCTTGATTATGGTAAAGTTCTCATTGACCTAATGGTTGCGCCAGGGTAGCTATCTTTCCTCGATTGAGAGGAATCCTGACCAAACTGTTCCATAAAAATAGCCACAGTTCAAGGTCTGAATATGGTTCAGGATGGTTCGCGAAGCCCATATTCCAAGAATAAGGGTTTCCAAAGAAAACCAAGCTGTGCTTTAGCCAGGTGGATCCCTTTCCAGGCAGACGAAGGAACATGGAAATATCAACCACTGCATGGTCTCTCCATCTGTATAACCACTTTCTGGAGGCATTGACAATCTACAACTGCTTCAGGAAATGCTGCTCAGACAAGAAACACAAAAAACCACATAGGAGAGCAAAATCATTTTAAACTGTGCCAAAGCGATATCTGTATTTTGTCCCAACCCATAGTTTTAATGCTCCTTTCCCGAGAATGGCAGCTCTCCCCGTTGTTCAGTGCAATGATGACTTCTGTTTATAAAAAATAACTTCTTTGCTCGGAAATCAACACAGACCCTGTCAAAAGCATTCCACCCTCACCCGATATCCATGTGTATGTTCTAGCACAGATAACTTGGGTGCAGCTGGGATTGGGAACCCTGGCTAATTTGGCTCATTCCTAGCTCAGAGAACAGAAACAATGCTTCCCAGTTGCTACGATCACACTACCCCAGTTCTTCCCAAACCTTTTCCTGATGTGACCCCACTTTTCACACTTCAGCCTCTGTGTGACCCCAAGAGGGTGAAGACCCACCTTTCCCACAGACTGTGGAAGCAGCAGGGACTGGACCCAACACACCAACTGAAGCAAAGATGCAAATACTTAAAGGGTTCTTGTAGCTATCAAAACATAGTCCTAGCTTCGGAGATGCCTTTGGAGCTTGTGATCCCTAACTCTTGCTCCGTGAGCCTGCTGGGGGTTGGCGACCCATAGATTGTGCTACACAACCCCAGTCACTGCATAGACCCTAGAACAAGTGAGTTCATTGGCTTTTGCTGGGATGGAAGCAAATGAACATCATGGGTGAGAATATACTAATGTAACAAATGTAAAAGTGAAAATTTTAAGATTTGTTTCCTGCTTTAAGAGCAGAGGTTAGCCATTAACTTTCTGCTGTTTCCTGCTGTTTGATTAGACACAAGCTATGCCATTTGGGTCTCAAAACTGGAAAACGACATCTGTTTCTGTACGTAACCGCAAACTGTTGGGTGGAGAAGGAAATCACCGAAAAACTGTTCCAAAAATGCTCTCATTAGCTTCACTGTACGTGTGTGAGAAAAACAACAGCCTCATGCCGGAGGGTGCTACATGAGCAGGTGCCAGTCCAGGGTGCCAAACCATTCTCAACTCTAATGAGGGATGCAGGAGAGTGTGACTATTTGAGCTGCCCACTGTCTAGTCGCAAATACAGGGCAGCAACATTGGAACTCAGGAGTGAAAGGTGGCACTCACTCATCGCTGAGGCACCTCTCTGCTGGGGGCCTAAAAACAATGATCCGAGGCGGGTATATTTATTTTAACACTTTTCAGCTAATTGCAGCCAGTGACTTTCCATTGCATTCCCTCAAATCAACAATTCCCAGGTGCGGTGCACTGGAGGATTGTACACATACAGCAAGACTTCCTTACTCTTACAATCCAACCCCCTTGCTATGAAGGCGAGCATACCATTTTCTTGCATAGGTGCTTCTTGTACTAGTTCGGCGCTGGGTCGCTAGTGAATTAGATGCCATGAGGTTGGCAGTGACAGAAATTAAAGCCCAAGGGTCTGACCAGCCTGTCTTTTCTCGTCAGGTTAAAGTGCAGATGTTCATCAAAAGTAAAAACAAGTAACAGAGAAAGGCATATCCTTCTGCCAGTTAAGCCAACAAGCTCTTCAAGACCCAAAAAGAACAGAAAAGGCAGCGGCTAAAACACTCAGGACTACGAAAAGGAATCAGACATAACGTACTTACCCAGTCTCAAGACGTTCTGGACCCAAAACGTCAGCTCTGTTCCTCTCTCCACAGACGCTGCCAGACCTGCTGAGTTTCTCAGCCATTTCTGCTTTAGTCACAGGAGATTCTCCTTTCCAAAGCCCATGGAGGAGATGCTCAGCAACTCAACAGAATAAAAACAGTAGGGGACAAGTCTCGTGACACTCAGCTATCTCAGGGAGACTCAAAAAACATCCTCTAAATCCCCTCCCTCACCCTGTAAAAAAAAAATCACAGACGGGCTCAGAGATAGTAGGAACTGCCGATGCTTTTTCTGAAGAAGGGTCCAGACCAAAAACGTCAGCTTTCCTGCTCCTCTGATGCTGCATGGCCTGCTGTGTTCATCCAGCTCTACAGCTTGTGACAACAGACGGGCTTGTGTTTTTCTGCTTTTGAGTCCCTTTCAAGTTGCTGTTAACATACAAAGCTCTGCTCTTGCCCATTCTGTCACAGCTATCTCAGTTCCTTCATTCCGGAAAATAAATGAGAAATTACGGTCAGAAAAATGATTCAGATGTCGGTGTGGTTAGAAGGCCCCTCAGCCTCCCAACAACCGCACCCTCAGTGGAATATCACAAAGCCACATTTGGCAAATATGCCCATCGCACTAAATTACAAATGTTCCAGTGCAGTCTTTCTCAGCCTGTTATCTTAAAAGCATCAAGTGTCACACACACAGGATATAAAATACTCCAATCGCAGGTCACAAATCAGACAACGGCAGTACTACAGAAATCGTCCATTTGGCCCATCATGTCTGCACCAGCTATCTGTAAGACCAACACAGCTGGTCCCACTGCTGACCCCTTTGAAAAGCACGATATATCCTGGCACCTGCACCCCCCCATACCCTCAGGCAGTGCCCCCTCTATCGCTGTACTGGCAAAGCCAGGGAGAACAGAAACCAAACAAGCAGAGAAATCTGGGCTCTGGTTCATGGAGGATTTATGTTCTTTGCTCGTCAGTTGGTCTCCTCACTTAGTCATTTCCAGCATTCAGTGGCTGCTCTCAGCCCTGCAGAGTAATCAGGTTAATGGCCCTGTATCACTTCAACTGACAGTTCCCAAAAAAAGGAGCAACTACAGCTAAATGGTCATACGAGAGGCTGCTCCTGTGTTTGAAGTCTAACAGAGAACTGCTGTTGTGTGAAAAGTTGGTGGGAAACTTCTCATGGTTCTGCTGCAGCCCCACAGTCCCCCCTTCAATCTTCCAGCAACGTCTTTACTTCCTCTCGTTACCTAATCACTTCACTGGTTTTCCTTTCGATCTTTCCTTCAAGCACGTTCTGAATTTTCACTAACGGTGTTTATAAACTGCCCGTCCCTGTACCATTGTTCAGTGCCAGCAAGGGATTCCTCATCCAGCCGAAATGCAAGGGTTTCCCTGCAGGAGGCAGGATCCCATCGTGGGGTAAACAGCAGCCCCACCTGTGTGGGAGATAATAGGAACTGCCGCTGCTGGAGTCAGAGACAACACAGTGTAGAGCTGGAGGAACACAGCAGGCCAGGCCGCATCACAGGAGCAGGAAAGCTGATGTTTCGGGTCGGGACCCTTCTTCTCCTTCAGAAACACCAACATTCCTGTTCCTCTGTTGCTGCCTGGCCTGCTGTGTTCCTCCAGCTCCACAGTGTGTTGGAAATTTGTTGAGACCTCAAGCTCAAAAGGACCTCAGTGAAGTTAAAACAATCTCCATCTTGAGGTTATTTCATCCAAAACTTTGACCTTTCTCTTGGGATGAGCAGCTGATGAGTTCAGTTTGTCCTGTCCTCAGTTCCCAGGCTTGGTCCATGGGACTTCTATCGGATTGGCTCGGCTTTATTGACAGTAGTTTCCCAAGCAGACAAAATCGACCAGTCCAGCCACGTTCCAACAAATCCCAGCACGGGATGCAAACCCTGAGCTTCTGCCCTGAGGTGGGGCGCCACTCATTCTGTTCCAGTTGGCGAGGGGCCTACTGGATGGCGGCTTGAAGGCATTTCAGCTCTCGAAGCCACATTGCTGCCTACCACGGCCACACAGACCGGAGAATGCACAGAAAGCTCCCACCCTTGTTCCCATGGAAAGGCACAGACCTCAAATTGTTATTATGACCAGACTTTGGGTATTCGGATTTAGCTCTCATCCAAACAGACAGCAGTATTGACAACAGCTCTTTCCACAACGCTTTGCATTCAGATAGCACCTTGAATATAGGTAGAACACCCTGAAGGAATGTAACTGAACAAAATTTAATCTCAAGCCACATCAGGAGTGGTCAGGGTCTGAGCTTGGTCAAACGGACAGGTTTTAAAGGAGTTATTTAAAAAGAACAAGAGAAAGTTTGAGCGCAGGAACTGCTGAGGTTAGGGCACCTGAAATAATGTTTGCTAAGTTTGTTGGGGGGGAGCGGGAGTGCTGAAATAGAGGATGTTCAAGAAGAGAGGACTGAACAAGTGATCTCAGAAGGTTGTAGGGATAGAGGAGGTCATACAGAAAGGAAGCAATGGAAGCCTGGAGGTACTGGGAAACAGACAAACATTTTAAACAGGGGGCTAACAAAACCAAGCAGTGCAATTCAGCCGGCAGTAATTACAAGGTCAAACAGAACTGACGAATTCAAGGGTTACATGTAGTCCACAGACAGAAAGCAGCAATCCGACTCCAGGACACACTGGGTCAGCTGGAAATTGCACATTACTTCGGTCTTGTCCAGTTTCCTAAATCAATTCCAAGTCGTTGGCCAATGAAAAGGACCACTGTCCAACCAGCAGCAAGTTCTACTGAGAGGCTGGGACTGGAGATTGTTATCTAAAGGTGTAAGAGTTTTAAACGGCTAATACCGAGACCTGCCTTAAGCACCACCCACTGTGATGATGTTATATTGGCTTGTCAGCAAAACAGTTTATGATCCAGATCTAACATCTGGTCCTCCACAGTCTGTGAAAATCATATCAATGTAATCTGCAGCTCATTACTAACACGCAATAAACTCCTACTTGTTCACCTCAAAAGAACCTCTTCCAGCTAGACCAGGAAGTGGATTCCCCTGACCACAATGGGTCAAGAGTCTCAGATTTCAATTGAGATTGGAAGATCTAAGGATTCCCTTTAGATTCTTATTCTTAAAAACAGGACACTGGCTGGAAACGTACTTCACTCAGACTCTGTTTAGCTGTACACATGGCAGACATAACCTAGTCAAACCCACCCAGTGTGGAGTATGCAGCATGACCACCTGTCTCCCTGAGTTTCAGTGATCTACTAAAATCGTCCAGCAAAGTTTCTGACAGCACAAACAACCTTCCACAACCACAATCCTGCTCGGTATTCTTTCAGGAAGCCTTGAGTGGGCTGGAAAGGCATTATCCAATCTGAAGAAACTGATGAGTCAGGCTGGCTGGAATGCCAGGAATTACTCAGTAATGCAGCACAGAGTCTGCCTCCTGTACAGGGGTACCGCAGTCGGAACTTGGCTCACTGTTCAGGCAGTTTGATCTGCTTTACTAGAACTGAGCAAAGCACGTCACTGCACTGCAGAGAGAAAGCGGAGTGACTGCACCCAAGTCTAGATCCTGCTTGTGACCCTGGGATCAGCTATGGAGGGGCGGGTGGTGGAAGCAGAGGGGGATCAATGAATTCAAGGACATTTGGACAGCTGCTTATCTTATTTTATGACAG
>NC_063362.1:6539999-6635235 GCF_021869965.1 Rhincodon typus
GAGGCACATGATGAGTGCAGACATGGCACAGAGCAGAACCCACAATGTATCTGAGCATTGGGGTCCCAAACCCCAGACTGAAAATCATAGTGCCGTTTCAGGCTGATGACAGAACTTGAAATGGTTAGAAATTCGACAGTTTATAAGAAAGTGCAAGTACAAGAACATTTCATATCTTTCCAAAACAAAATGGAATGCACCTTAATCCTCAGATCCTCAGATCCAAACCCACGACCACTTCCATCTAGAAGAACAAGGGCAGCCAATATATGGGAACACCACCACTTCCAAGTTCCCCTCCAAGTCACACACCATCCTGACTTGGAAATATATCGCCGTTCCTTCACTGTCGCTGGGTCAAAATCCTGGAATTCCCTCCCTAATAGCATTGTGGGTCAACCCACAGCAGGAGGAATGCAACGGTTCAAGAAGGCAGCTCACCACCATCTTCTCAAGGGCAACTAGGGATGGGCAAGAAATGCTGGCCAGCCAGCGACGCCCACATCCCATAAAATGAATAGAAAAAAAATCATAGAATCCCAAAAGTGCAGAAGCAGGCCATTCAGCCCATCAAAACACACAGACCCTCCCACCCTATAAAACCCCTTCGTTTTCCATGGCTAACCCACCTAGCCTGCACGTCCTGGACAGTATGACTATGAACAATTTAACATGGCCAATCCACCTAATCTGTATTTCCTTTGGACTGTGGGAGGAAACTGGAGCAAACCCATGCTGACACAGAGAGAAGTTGCAAACTACACACAGATAGTCACCCAAGGCTGGAACTGAACCCAGGTCCCCGGCACCATGAGACAGCCATGCTAACCTCTGTGCCGCCCTTAATGTTATCATCAGTCATGCCTTGGTTTCACCTTAAACCATTTAGGCCAAAATGTCCCAGGATAAGTATGTGGGATGAACATTTACTGAGAGTAGTTGCAGAGGCTGGAGTGTTCCCCAGAACAGACTACACCCAAATTATATTTCTAGAATGAAGGTAGGGGGCTACCTGCCTGCCAATGGGAGCGAGTGAATTGACCTCATTAAGGAGGTAAATGTAAGGCTATATTAGAGGCTGGTTAGGGTTTTCCAGTTGATTTCAAGGTCCCAAAGAAGCTGGAGAAGCTCCTGGGTGGCAATGGTGAAGAGGTGGACTGCTATCCAGGTTGGTTCCATTTACCTCTCATATTAAATCAGGAGTTGGGGAGGCCATTTTGAGGCTATACAGGACATTGGTTAGGCCACTTTTGGAACGCTGCATTCAGTTCTGGTCTCCCTGCTATAGGAAGGATGTTATGAAACTTGAAAGGGTTCAGAAAAGATTTACAAAGCTGTTGCCAGGTTTGGAGAGTTTGAGATATAGGAGAGGCTGAATAGGCTGGGGCTATTTTCCCAGGAGCGTTGGAGGTGGAAGGGTGACCTTTATACAAGTTTATAAAATCATGAGGGGTAGGATAGTGTGAATAGCTGAGGCCTTTTCCCCAGGGTAGGGGAGTCCAAAACTAGAGGGCATAGGTAAAGGGGACCTAAGGGGCAACTTTTACATGCAGAATGTCATGCATGTATGGAATGAGCTGCCAGAGGAAGTGGTGGGAGCTGGTACAATTACATTTAAAAGGCACCTGGATGAGTATATGAATAGGAAGGGTTTAGAGAGATATGGGCCAAATGCTGGTAAATGGGACTTTATTCATTTGGGATATCTGGTAGGCATGGAATAGTTGGACCGAAGGGTCTGTTCCCATGCCTCCATCTTAACACCCTGATTCCCTGACTTGACTCAAAGCTGCAATTTCTGCTTTTTTATTGAGTCCTTCAACTTGAAGGGAGAAGCCCCTTTTGATAATTGGATGGCGGTTCTGCTCCGTCACCATAGCACCTCCCAGACAGCGTGGGATCCTGACTGCTTTGGAGGTTGAAATCTGCAGTGAAAATCCTGCTCCTGCTCAGCGGTGCACTATCTTTTTCTTTGATTCTTTCATGAGATGTGGACACCATAGGCATGAGCAGCATTTGTTGCCCATCCTCATTGACCTTGAACTGAGCAGCTCCCTCAGGGCAGGTAAGAGTCAACAACATTATAGGAGTCACCTGTAACACCTTATCTTCCGCCTGGGCACCCTACAGGCTAGAGGACTCAACAGTGAGTTCTCCAATTTCAAATAACCTTGCCACCCAGCCCCCGCCTCCCTTTCAGCCACACCTCCTCCCTTCCATTCCACCTTCTGACCCTCCCTTTCAGCCACCAATGGATTCATCCCTCCCATCGAACAACCAGGTCGTACCTACCACCAGTGGCCAACCATCACCACCATTCCGCCTCCACCCGTTCCCCCCCCCCGCCCCGTCTTTATCTGAAGCTCCCCCTACCCCCAACATCCAGCCCTGAAGGAGGGTAATACCCAAAACGTTAACTGCTCCTTTCCTCCACATGTTGCCTGGCCTGCTGTGTTCTTCCAGCCTCCTGTTTGTCTACCTTTATCATGCTTTATAGAAACTTACTAAAGGTTCTTTAGTGGCATCTTCCAAACCCACACCATGCCCCTCACCTGAGTGTGCTGACCCTCAGGTTAAACTCACCGTGCTGTGTCTCTCTGAAATGAGAGATCAGCCCTATGGTAGCGACATTACCTTTACCATCTAGAAGGACAATGGCGCCAGATACAGGGGAATACCACTTCCTCGATTCTCAGTTGGAAATATACTGCCGTTCTTCAGTGTCACTGTGTCAAAATCCCAGAACTCCCTCCCTAACAGCCATAGTGAGCAGACATACATCCCGAGCACTGTAGTGGTTCAGGAAGGCAGCTCACCACCAGTGTTTCCTAGCAGTTACAGATGGGCAATAAATTCCTGGCCTAGCCCACATCTGTTAAATGATTTAAAAAAATTGCTCTTTTTACAAAAGCCACAACTAATCTATTTTAACTTTTCCATTTGTCAATTTTTTAAAATTAACTATGTTAATATCCTATGTTAATTTTGCCATTTAATTTGATCATGCGATGTGACGATGTTACTTTTCCCAGCGATTGACTGGAGTACTGGCCTTGACTACTCTCGTGTCTACATTTGGATCTTCCTTCCAATATGGCTACAACGTTGCAGTTGTCAATTCTCCAGCTATGGTGAGTTATGGAAGCATTTGTATTCCCCATGTTTTACTTTTTCCTGGGACTGCTCAGTGGACTTCAGCAGGCAGTGTAATTTGAGAAAAATGTGTGACATATAAACGGTTTAGGTTGTCCTGGTTCCTGATCTCTGTACCAGTGTGTTCAGTCTTTCCTTGTTTATTGCTTATTCTTTTTGGACTCTGCATTTATTTGCTGAGCAGTTCTCTGTCTCAGTACGATCATCTTCTAATTTTTTTCCCTTTCCCTTCTTACAGCCCTCTCTCAATATAACATTTTTCTAGAATTAAGAGACTCAACAGGTGAGATTTTTGTCACTTGCTGATTTGGGCCAACATAGACTCATAGAGTCATACAGCATAGAAACAGACCCTTCAGTCCAACTCATCCAGATATCCTAAACTGATCTAGTCCCATTTCTTGGGATTTGGCCCATATCCGTCAAAATCCTTCCTATCCATGTACCTATCCAGATATCTTTTTAATGTTGTAATTGTACCAGCCTCCACCACTTCCTCTGGCGGCTCATTCCATACACTCACCACCCTCTGCGTGAAAAAGCTATCCCTCAGATCTTTTTTAAAACTATCCCCTCTCACCTTAAAGCGACGCTCTCTAGTTTTGGACACCTCCACCCTAGGAAAAAGACCTTGGCTATTCACCTTATCCATACACCTAAGAACTGATGAGCTAGCAGCAGAAATAGGCCAATCGATCCAGTGAACACACTCTGCTGTTCAATCAGATCAGGGCTGACCTGTTTGCGTTTCAAATTCCACATTTCTACCCCTGACAGCGATAACCCTTGATTCCCCTCCTAACAAGAATATATCTTCCTCTGCGTTAAAAATATTCAATGATCCCACATGTACTTCCTTTTGAGGCACAGATTTCCAAATCACATCACCTTCTGAGAGAAAAAATTCTTGTCCCTAAAGGGCAGCCCATTGTTTTTAAACCATGACCCCCAGGTGGGACTTCAACATGGCAGCATGGCAAGGTAGGCAAGCATTAGGGCTTCTGGGCCTGCCCACTCCAGGCAGTCACTTCCTCTCTTCTTTCCTTACCCTTTGTCTCTTCTTTGTTTTTCTTTTTCCTTTTCTTCATCTTCTTCCTGTTGGTGGCGGTGGAGAAGGTGGCATTGTGGAAGAGAGTGGCCGGAGCGAGGACGCCCTGTTGCGGTAGACCTGGTGCCGGGAGGCTCCTGGTTATTGGCGAGTTGGAGGCAGCAGCGGAGCCGGGGTTGGGGGCGGGGATTGAGTGGGGGGGGGGAGGGGTTTGCCGGGACCGGGCCCATTGACAAGGTGGGCCCAGTGATGAGGAGATGGAACCTGAAGGGTGGCGACTCTGATGTTGGTGAGTCTGGCGCAGGTGGCAGAGGGCTTACAGCGTGGTTGTTGTCGGTCACCTGGCTCAGGGCTCGTGGCGGAGGCGGCAGAATGAGGGTGGACTCTTTCAACTCCATCTTTTTATTCTTAAAATATCCAAATGGCACCAGATTGTGGCGACAGTTGAAGCTTTTCGTTATATTTTACTGTGTTGTTCAATGTGGAGTATAAGTGACAATAAATCATCCTTCATTCATCCATTGTTCTGGACTCACCCGCAAGTGGAAATATATTTTCCATGTTCACCTTGTCAAAACCATTCAGGATGTTATACACTTCAAGTCACTCCTCACTCTTCTAAACTCCAGTGGAAAGAGTGTCCAAGAAAGTCTGTCCAATCCTTCCTCATAAGTCAACTTGCTCATTCCTGGTGGTAATCCAGTAAACATTCTTTGAACTGCCACCAACAAATTTACATCCTTCCCAATAATGGGGAGCAGGACTGTCCACAGTATTCGAGATGTGACTTCACCAATACCCTGTATAACTGAAGGATAACATCCTTATTTTTATGTTCAATCCCTCTCAAAGTAAAGGATAGCATTCTATCAGCTTTCTTAATCACTGACTTAGTTGTAAGAACACCTCGATCTCTCCCCACCTCAGAGTCCTGCAGTCACTCTCCATTATGTAAAACTCTGCGTTTTTATTTTTCCCATGGTACTTGACTCCAGGCTTGACCTCCACCTCAAGACCCATAGCCTTTATGTTTTGCAGGCTTCTCAATCTCAGCTGAGAATTGCAGTCAGAATGGGCTTGGAGATTAGTAATGGTGAGACCTGGAGGCCCCATGCTGTTTAATTGTGTTTCCACCATCTAAACTGCCAGTTATAAAGTTTTACATTCCCCCCCACCCCCAACCTTGCCTATATAGAATCGTAGAATTCCTACAGTGCAGAAAGAGGCCATTTGGCCTATTGAGTTTGCAACAACCCTCTGAACAGCATCCCATCCTTTCCCTGTCAGCCCACCATTTACCATGGCTAATCCACTAAACTGCACATTCCTGAACAATATGGACAATTTAGCGTGGCCAATCTACCTAACCTGCACATCTTTGGACTATGGAGGAAACCCACACAGACACAGGGAGAATGTGCAAACTCCACACAGACAGTCACCCGAGGCTGGAACGGAACCCGGGTCCCTGGTGCTGTGAGGCAGAAGTGCTAACCACTGAGCCACTGTGCCGCCATGTTTTGAGAGGTATTGCAGACAGCTAGTGAGTAACCTTGGTCATGATCTCTTTTATCACCTGCTGTCAATGCCCGTTCACCATAAGTGCTAACTCATCCAAAAGTCTGTCATCTGCATCCTGGTTTTCTCTATGTGCCATCCATCTGTTACATTCACATCCACACTGACTGACACTGGTTCCCAGTCTCCAAATACATTTAAAACGTTCAAGCTCCATTGTCTCATCCTTCTTTATTTTTGAAATCTCTTCCCCACTTTTTCTTATGCCATTTTGTCTTCCACATCTGGTCTCCTACATATTTACTGCTTCCCAGCCCATCATGATTGCTAGGATCTTCAACCACCTCAGTGCTGACCTCTGCAAGCTGCTCAATAGGAAACTTCACTTTTCTATCTATCTTTAGAAAATCTTCTCAACACTTTCTACCAACTACTGTCACTCTTCCCACCATGTTTCACATCGAATATGTTTCCTTTGTCTGAGCAGAACTGGACTGACTGTGTTAAGTTACCCATAGTGTCCAGGGATGTGCAGGTTAGGTGGATGAGCCATGGAAAATGCAGGGTTACAGGGATATGGAAGGGACAGTGGGTCCAGGTGGAATGCTCTTCGGATGGTCAGCGTGGACTCGATGGGCCTGCTTCCACGCTGTAGGGATTCTATAATTATATAATTCTATGAATCTTGAAATGTTTATCAGCAACAGAAACAATTCTGGGCTTTTATGTAAGCAGTGCAGTAAGCCAATATATATAGCAATGACCATATTCAATAGCTATGGTTGCCTCTTCTATAAGATTCAAAAAAGCTAGAGAATCTACTGCTTACTGGATTGCCAAGTATGTTCTCATATGCCATAATGTTGTGATTGGTTAGGTAACTGGGAGATTAAAACCCACTTGTGCGTCTCAGGAAAGTCCAGTTCTAGTTATTTTTGCTTTCGATGAAGCCATATTTTTCTGGATAAATAACTGTGGCATTTTCTATCAAGACTTTAGTGCTTGCCCCACTAATAAATAGTCCATTTCATGGAACTGTATTCTCCTGTCTTAATTTTTTCTTGTTATTTTAATAAAAGCCAATATTTACTGGATAATTAAATTTGTTCCAAATGTTGCCATAAAGTCGCAGAAATTAATCTCACTAATGGAGGCAATTGTATAATTACAAACTGGCAGAGTTAGAAAGTAAATGAAACCTGTGTGACCCAGTTGTGAATCTATCAGCTGGTCTCATCCAATTCTGCAACATGGAGCTGACAGCAAGACTGAGGCCAAATGTTTGCCTCAGCATAACCCAGTGCAAGAGATGCAATTCGCTCAAGAATATGTAAAATAACTGAACTGAAAAATACTGTTCATCAGTCACCGACATATTTCCCAAGGAACCCCTCAAAATTCGCAGTAAATGATATGTTACAGCAAACAATATTGTAAAAATCAGTGAACTGCATAATGAGACTTCCAGTTAGTGAAACAATCTCTTTCTAAGGTTATCTACTTGAGTCGCAATGCACCTTTTGTGAAATTTATATTTTGGTAATGCTACATTATTATAATAAATACTAATGACAACTAAAATTTTATAATTCTAATATGTATTGAGTGGGCGTGTTGTACATTTATTTTAAGGTAAATCAGTTATGTGAAAGAAAGAATATGTTGAATTATGACATCAGATTCCTGTTTATTGATGAGGCAAACCCTAAACAGAATGGCTCTCTGTGAATAGTATTGGGACCACAATTGTTTGTAAAATATAAGGTGGTAGATTTAAACCCACTCCATGACTTGGGGGTGTATAATTCCATTAAGCTGTCGGTGCAAGGGTTATTCTCCATTATGTGGACTGCCATGCTTCTGATAGGAGTAAAATTCTTTGCCTATTCAAAATGCTATTTGATGAAGAATGGGGAGTTTTCCTGCCCAATGCCCTGGCCAATATTTCTCCACAACCATTCTAATTAAACTCACTTGTGTTGAACTCCGTTATACCTCAATGGGGTAGTTTGCTGGAAATCAAGTCTCAAAGTCATCACAAAAATTAAAGATTTTATAAAAATATGCAAAAATATATCCGTCTTTTAGACCCAGGTCAACAGAAAATACAGACCAGGTTTCTGTACTGATCAACAATTATTGTTCATTGCAAATCAATAGATTCTAGGTACAGGTAAACAATTATGAACTATCAACATATAACTCAATTCGTTAAAATTGCTTTATAAAATCCTTCCACACACACCCAGATAGAGACTGACAGGAGAAGACAAACAGAAGGAAAGATTGGGAAGGCGGGTTCCTGTTCATAGGGTTTGCTGAGATGGCTTGTTAGGCTGCGTTGCTCTGCAATTATTCTTCTCCAGATACTTCTACTTGCTTGCAGAAGGCACAGGATGACTGGTTCATGCTTATAAAAGTCTCTGGCTTCCAGGTTAAGAGCCACAGCTCACAGAAACAGCTGAAGGAATAACAAATTGACTTTCCTCAGGCTTAAGGTTTTTTTTTAGTGCAGAGAAAAGACATGGCTCCTGCCTTTGTGGAGATTTACTGGTTTCCCTCAAACATTCATACCCCTAAGCTGTTCAGCTACCTGGGAGCCGAGTACATAACTGTTTGCAGGAGAAAGGCCTTTATCATCGATAACTGGTCACTAGCTATGGACTAATCAGCTATTTGTTCCCTATCAAAGCTCCATTTTTACACACCCCTTGACTCCAACTCACCTCCAAACCTCCCCCAACCTGCCCCCTCTGCTTGGACAAGCAGCTCTATACACAGCATTTACAATGAGTATCAGGTAACTTCCCTTTAAAATGTGGTAATCCTTCAACACACCTGAGTTTTTAAAAGAGCCATTTTCCCATTTCAGTCCAAATTAAAAACATAAAGAAATAAAATGATAAGGGCTTTACATTGTGTACAACTTGTCTCCTTTTAGAAGAGCAGTGATTAAAATTCAAAAGTAATCTATTGGTTGCAAAGCACTTTGAGACATCCCAAGGAGCTGAATGGAAGCACCTAAACACAAATTATTCCTTTCCTGGGAAAGAAACAAACTGCAAAGTTTCTTGCCAAGGCTGCCAAGCTGCTACAATACTATTCTGATGATGTATTATGTATCACGATAGCACACTGTAAGGATAGGAAATGATACTCTCTGATAAAGGTTATGCCTCTAGTTCCTCTTCAAGCCAAGAAAAAATATACCACAATTGAAGATTTCATTGAAAGCACTACGTAATTAATAGTAATTAAATCAGACCTGCAATTATAGAGTTTAATGTTGTATATTGTTGGAACTTTGCCTCATTATGTCTTACAGTACATGCAACAGTTTTACAACCAGTCTTATTTCGATCGATACGGGACATACATGGATAATAGCTTTCAAACTGTGTTGTGGTCTCTCACCGTCTCCATGTATCCACTCGGAGGGCTTTTTGGATCCCTTATGGTCGCCCCACTAGTAAATAAACTGGGCAGGTGAGCAACTAGAAGTCAGAACATCACGTAAGGAATATTTAATGGCCCAAATCATAGAATCCCCCTTAGTGTGGAAACAGGCCATTTGGCCCAACAAGTCCACACCACCCCTCTGAAGATCATCGCACCCAGACCCATTCCCCTAATTCCCCATGTCTAACCCAAACATCCCTGGACACTTTGAGCAATTTAACATGGCCAATCCACCTAACCTGCACATCTTTGGACTGTGCAAGGAAACCAGAGCACCTGGAGGAAACCCAGACAGACACGGGGAGAATGTGAAACGCCACACAGACAGTTGCCTGAGGGTGGAATCAAACCCAGGTCCCTGGCACTGTGAGGCAGCAATGCTAACCACTGAGCTACCGTGCCACTCCATCTGACTGCAGGTTAGTTTTAGATGACACAGTGAACCATATGAGTGTAGATTGATCCATGCTTGTTACACAGGTGCATGGTGGCTCAGTGCTTGGCATTGCTGCCTCACAGCACCAGGGACCTATGTTTGATTTCACCCTCGGGTGACCATCTGTGCGGAGTTTGCACATTCTCCCCATGACTGCATGAGTTTCCTCCAGATGCTCCAGTTTCCTCCCACAGTCCAAGGACGTGGAGTTTAGGTGGATTGGCCAAGCTTAATTGTCCAGGGATATGTAGATTAGGTGGATTGGCCATGAGAAATGCAGGGTTACAAGGATAGGGTAGGGGAGACTGGATCTGGATGGGATACTCTTTGGAGGGTCAGTGGTGACTTGATGGGCTGAATGGGCTATTTCCATACTGTAGGGGTTCTGTGATATTTGCTCTGAATAATGTTGTACTCTTGAGGCACTTCACAATACAATTGTAATTTTCATATCAGTGCCATATATCTAACTGCTGCTGTGTCCAACAGTAAGTCTTGGTTTAGACCATGGAGTTGGTGAATTTAATCTGTGAATTTCATGAGGTGGTTCTTAATTCAATCACAATGAATGTAGTTGATAGCGATGACTTCAACACTAACAGCTTATCAGTATAAAACAATCACTATGGGTTTTGAACAGATATTCAGTAGCCAAGTATCAGGAAGTAATCATGTTTAAATGTTTTGAGAAAAAGATGAACCATTCTGTGCTCTAGCACCTTTGCCATACTTGTTCCAGATTTCATGTTCCAGATCTGAGGGGAAACTAAAAATAATGTCCTGCAGTTGAATGCGCCATCCTTAGATTACAGCGGTTCAAAAAGGTAGCTCACCACCACCTTCTGAAGAGCAAGCAGGAATGAGCAATAAATGCTGGCCTGGTCAATGATGATCACATCCCATAATTTTTTTAAAGGCCAAATCAAATTCAGCAATGATTGCTGAAAGTAAGGGAAACAAAAACCAGGTGACTACAGGTCGGTTAGCTTAACATTTGTCACTGGGAAAATGTTAAAGTTAGATATGAAGAATGCAATAGCAGAGTATTTAGAAATACTTAATATAATCAAGCAGACTCAGCATGGCTTCATGAAAGGGAAATCCTGCCTGACAAATTTAAGAGGTTTTTTTGAAGAGGTTACAAGCAGGATAGATAAAGGGAGTCATGTAGATGCAATATATTTGGATTTCCAAAGGGCATTCAATAAGGCATCACACACAAGGCTACTTAATAAAATAACAGCACATGAGGTTGGTGGTAGTATAATACAATGGATGGGATTGGCTAACATAAATAGACAGAGAGGGAGAATAAAGGCAACATTTTCAGGATGCAACTTGTAACTAGTGCAGTGCTACAGGGATCAACGCTGGGCCCACAATTACTTATAATCAAAATCAATGACTTGGATGAGGGAAGTGAATGTACTGTAGTCAAGTTTGCTGATGACAGAAATATAGTGGGAAGGCAAGTGTTGAGAATGACAGAGTCTGCAGACAGATATAGTTAGGTTAAGTGAGGGGCAAAAACTTGGCACATGGAATAGAATGTGGGAAAATGTGAGGTTATACATTTCAACAAAAAAATAGAGGGATTAAATATTGTTTAAATGGGGAGAGACTACAGCACAAAGGTATTTGGGGGTTCTTGCGCAAGTATCATAAGTTTAGTGGGTTCAAAGGGAATGGAGTTTGAAAATAGGAAATCCTTGCTAAGACTATACAGTTTTAGCCCCCTTTCTAAGATACAATGGAATTGGAGACAGTCTGGAGAAGGTTCAATTGGTTGATTCTTAGTATGGAGGGATTTTCTTGTGAGGAGATGTTCTGTAGTTTATACTTCTACTAACTGGGGTTTAGAGGAATGAGAAGAGACTTTATTGAAATATATAAGATTCTTAGGGGGCTTGACGGGGTAGATACTGAGAGGGTGTTTCTTCTCATGGGAGAGCCTAGGACAAGAAGGCATAATGTTAGTGTAAGTAAGTTAAGGCAGATGAGAGAAATTTCTGCTCTCTGGGGCTAGTGAATCTGTAGAATTCTTTACTGCAGAGGGCTGTAGAGGCTGGGTCATTGGTATTTTCAAGGCTGAGACAGACAGATTGTTAATCAGTAAGGGAATCAAGGGTAGTAGAGAGAAAAGGCAGGAAGGTAGAGTTGAAGATTATCTAATTAGCAATGATCTCATTGAATGAAGGAGCAGACTTGATGGGCTGAGTGGCCTACTTCTGCCCCTACATTTTATAGTCTTAGACAACAAGGTGCAGGGCTGGATGAACACAGCAGGCCAAGCAGCATCATAGGAGCAGAAAGGCTGACGTTTCGGGCCGAGACCCTTCTTCAGAAATGCGGGAGGGGAAGGGGGTTCTGAAATAAATAGGGAGAGAGGGAGAGGGGGATAGAAGATGGATAGAGGAAGAGATAGGTGGAGAGGAAACAGACAGGTCAAAGAGGCGGGGATGGGGCCAGTAAAGGTGAGTGTAGGTGGGGAGTTAGGGAGGGGATAGGTCAGTCCAGGGAGGACGGACAGGTCAAGGGGGCGGGATGAGGTTAGTCGGTAGGAGATGGGGGTGCGGCTTGAGGTGGGAGGAGGGGATAGGTGGGAGGAAGAACAGGTTAGGGAGGCGGGGATGAGCTGGACTAGTTTTGGGATGCGGTAGGGGGAGGGGAGATTTTGAAGCTTGTGAAATCCACATTGATACCATTGGGCTGCAGGGTTCCCAAGCGGAATATGAGTCGCTGTTCCTGCAACCTTCGGGTGGCATCGTTGTGGCACTGCAGGAGGCCCAGGATGGACATGTCGTCTGAGGAATGGGAGGGGGAGTTGAAATGGTTCGCGACTGGGAGGTGCAGTTGTTTATTGTGAACCGAGCGGAGGTGTTCTGCAAAGCGGTCCCCGAGCCTCCGCTTGGTTTCCCCGATGTACAGGAAGCCATACCGGGTACAGCGGATGCAGTATACCACATTGGCAGATGTGCAGGTGAACATCTGCTTGATGTGGAAAGTCTTCTTGGGGCCTGGGATGGGGGTGAGGGAGGAGATATGGGGGCAGGTGTAGCACTTCCTGCGGTTGCAGGGAAAAGTGCCAGGTGTGGTGGAGCTGGAGGGGAGTGTGGAGTGGACAAGGGAGTCACGGAGAGAGTGGTCCCTCCGGAAAGCAGATAAGGGTGGGGAGGGAAAGATGTCTTTGGTGGTGGGGTCGGATTGCAGATGGCGGAAGTGTCGGAGGATGATGCGTTGGATCCGGAGGTTGGTGGGGTGGTACGTGAGGACGAGGGGGATTCTTTTTTGGTTGTTATTGCGTGGACGGGGTGTGAGGGATGAGTTGCGGGAGATGTGGGAGACACGGTTGAGGGCGTTCTCGACCACTGAGGGGGGGAAGTTACGGTCCTTGAAAAACGAGGACAACTGAGATGTACGGGAGTGGAATGCCTCATCCTGGGAGCAGATGCGGTGGAGGCGAAGGAGTTGGGAATAGGGGATGGCATTTTTGCAGGAAGGTGGGTGGGAGGAGGAGTATTCTAGGTAGCTGTGGGAGTCGGTGGGCTTGAAATGAATATCGGTTTCTAGGTGGTTGCCCGATATGGAGACAGAGAGGTCCAGGAAGGGGAGAGAGGTGTTACAGATGGTCCAGGTAAACTTAAGGTTGGGGTGGAAGGTGTTAGTGAAGTGGATGAACTGTTCGAGCTCCTCGTGGGAGCACGAGGCGGCGCCGATACAGTCATCAATGTAACGGAGGAAGAGGTGGGGTTTAGGGCCGGTGTAGGTACGGAAGAGGGATTGTTCCACGTAACCTACAAAGAGGCAGGCGTAGCTTGGGCCCATGCGGGTACCCATGGCCATCCCCTTTGTCTGTAGGAAGTGGGAGGAATTGAAAGAGAAGTTGTTGAGGGTGAGGACGAGTTCGGCTAAGCGGATGAGGGTGTCAGTGGAGGGGGACTGGTCGGGCCTGCGGGACAGGAAGAAGCAGAGGGCCTTTAGGCCATCTGCATGGGGAATGCAGGTGTAGAGGGACTGGATGTCCATGGTAAAGATGAGGTGTTGGGGACCGGGGAATTGGAAGTTCTGGAGAAGGTGGAGGGCGTGGGTGGTGTCACGGACATAGGTAGGGAGTTCCTGGACCAAGGGGGAGAAAATGGAGTCCAGATAGTTGGAGATCAGTTCGGTGGGGCAGGAGCAGGCGGAGACAATGGGTCGACCAGGGAACCTGTTCTTCCTCCCACCTATCCCCTCCTCCCACCTCAAGCCGCACCCCCATCTCCTACCGACTAACCTCATCCCGCCCCCTTGACCTGTCCGTCCTCCCTGGACTGACCTATCCCCTCCCTAACTCCCCACCTACACTCACCTTTACTGGCCCCATCCCCGCCTCTTCGACCTGTTTGTTTCCTCTCCACCTATCCTCTCCTCTATCCATCTTCTATCCGCCTCCCACTCTCTCCCTATTTATTTGAGAACCCCCTTCCACTCCCCCTTTTCTGATGAAGGGTCTAGGCCCGAAACATCAGCCTTTCTGCTCCTATGATGCTGCTTGGCCTGCTGTGTTCATCCAGCCCTGCACCTTGTTGTCTCGGATTCTCCAGCATCTGCAGTTCCTACTATCTCTAATTCAATTTTATAGTCTTACTTGAGATCTACTTCGTTGACCATATCATCAGAGTAGAGATGAGAAAATAAGAAGATGAAGAAAACCCATATGGCAGTTAAATGGAAAGGTATATGAAAACAGAAGGAAAGCAATGTTAGGCAGAGCTGTGCCAATTCTTTGGACTTCATATTTGGTGCTATTCACATAGTTTACACAGCACCTCTTCAAATCTTAACACAATTTATTTTCTGTGAAATTTTTCAGAAAGGGCACTTTGTTATTCAACAATATATTTTCCATTGTACCAGCGATACTGATGGGAACAAGTAAAGCAACAAAGTCTTTTGAAATAATAATATTTGCAAGAATTATCATTGGAATATGTGCAGGTATGTGAAGTCAGCCAAAGTAAATGAAACCTGAAGTTTCTCTCACCTCAGTGAGAGACAGTTTGTTTTTAATTTGTTCAACAATGCACCAACATATTTCATGCTTCAGATCGATTAGTCTTTATTCGGTTATGACATGGTTGCAATTTTGCAATATTAATTCCTTAAGGCATGACCTGTGATACAGATTTGAGCAGTATAACTGTATGGTTCAGTTTTCTCAGATGCTTAGTGCTGCCATGTGAAACATTATTCTATGCTACACTGGATGAATATGTGACTCCTACCCACAGACCATTTATGAACCACTTGGCTTTCTGCACCAAAACGGCAGCTTACTCACACGTAATCAGCTTTGTGGAATTCAATTTCACAGCATTTAAACTCACAAGTGCAAGGTAATTACCTGCACCATAACTACTACACTACACTGCCCAGAGCTAATGGGAGCAGGATAGTTATTGTTAGTTCCAATGTTTCCACAGTGCCTGGTACCAGTTTGTCAGGAATTGTTGGTGTTTGACACAAAGGACACATTTACAGAATGAACAATCCATCGATCGCATTCTTCTTTCCAAAGTAGTGCTATAAACATTGAGGGTAACTCAAGGCTGTGGCTCTTTTTGTCTGAGGCATTGCAAGTTAATTTCAGGGTCCGAGTACACAGAATCCTTGCACTTCAACCTTGTAATAAGACCAGAAGACCATAAAAAGTAGGAACAGGTTGTAGGCCTTTTGGCCTCTCAAGCCTGCTCCACCATTCAATAGGATCATGGCTGATGTGTGATTCCTCATATCCACTTTCCTGCATTTTCCCCACAGCCTTGATTCTCCTCCTGATCAAGAATCTATCTATCTCAACCTTAAATATATATAACGATTCTGCCCCCCACAGCTCTCTGTGGCAAGGAGTTCCAAAGACTTATAGCCCTCTGAGAGAAGAAATTCCTCCACATTTCAGTCTGAAATTGGCATCCCTTTAATCTGAGACTATACCCTCTGGACCAAGATTCTCTCATAAGGGGTAACAGGTTCTCAGCATGTACCCAATAAAGCCCCTTAAGAATCCTATGTGTTTCAATGAGATCACCTCTCATTCTTTTAAACACTACTGAGTAGAGTCCCAATCTGTTTAGCCTTTACTCATAAAACAATCCCTCCATACCAGGGATCATCCTAGTGAACTTTCTCTGAACTGCCTGTACTGAACTGGCTGTAAGAGCTGTTTTTTGAAGTATTTTCAGTGTTGGAGCTGATTTCCTTGAATTCTAGGAGCAGCGATTACTGTTTTATAAGCTGTTGCATTGTTTTGGAACTTTGGGGAAAAAAACAATTAAATCAACGGCACTTTAAAAAGGAGGAAGACAGACAAAGGTAGTGACCATTTGGTGGGAAGTGATTCAAATGGAGAAAGAAACCTACACTGCCCTCTGACCCAGCACTGAATCTGTACTGCTAATGCCTCTGCTATTTGGTTTCAAGTATCTCTGGATATAGGAATTTGTCTAAGAAAAATAAACAAGTAGCAAAATTCACAGCTGACCTGGAGAAACCTGTATGGGAGAGCCCACAGCAGGGGAACAGTTAAGTGGCTACTTTTAAAGTGTAACCATACTTTTTTTTTTGTAAATCTACAATAGTGAGTAGAGCGGGTTCTTCTTTGATTGTATGTTTTTAATTTTTAATTTTTTTATTGTTATTGATTAAACTTTAAAGATATAGGTAGTAAGTTAGCCTGTAGCCGTGTTTTTAGAGCAGTGAGACTGTGCTATTTTCTGGCTCTGTAGATTGTTATGGTGCAAAGATGGCTTTTAGTGGAGTGATGTGTTCTTCCTGTCGGATGTGGGAGATTAGGGAGAGTTTCCGTGTTCCTGAAGACTATGTCTGCAGGAAGTGTATTTGGTTGCGATTACATGGATCGCTTGGAGCGGCAGTTAGAGGCAATGAGGAATTTACAGGAGCTAGGGGTAAATGGGCAAAATCTTTTTCCCCAGATGGGGGCATCCAAAACTAGAGGGCATAGGTTTAAGCTGAGAGGGAAAAGATTCAAAAGGGGTCTAAGGGGCACTTTTCTCACACAGAGGGTGGTGCGTGTATGGAATGAGCTGCCAGAGGAAGTGGTGGACCCTGGCACAATTACAACATTTAAAAGGCATCTGGTTGGGTATATGAATAGGAAGGGTTTAGAGGGATATGGGCCAAATGCTGGCAAATGGGACTACATTAATTTAGGATATCTGGTTGGCATGGATGAGTTGGACCAAAGGGTCTGTTTCTGTGTTGTATATCTCTTTGACTTTATAACTCTGTGACTTCCTTCCTCTAAATCATTAATATATATTGTAAACGGGTATGGTCCTAGCACTGATGCCTGTGGCGATTCACTGGTCATGGGTTACCAACCTGATAAAGAACCTCTTCTTCCCCACTTGCTTTTTCCTGCCCATTAACAAATTTTCCATCCATGCCAACATATTTCCCCAACACCGTGGGCTTATGGCTTATCCTTTTGTGAGATATCTTGTCAAATGCCTTCTGGAACTCCAAATAAAACACATCTACTGGTTCCCCTGTGTCTACTCTGGTTGAGACTTCCTCAAAAGGTTCTGATAAATTAATCAGATGTGATTTCCCTTTCATGAAGCCACGTTGATTCTGCTTAATTAGATTATGATTTTCCAAATGTCTTGCTGTTACTTCCTTGATAATTGATTCCAATACTTTTCCAAAGAATGATGTTATGCTAATTTGTGTATAGTTATCTCCGTCCCTTTTTGAATACAGGTGTACGAAGTCAGAAGTCACATGACACTTGACGAAGGAGCAGTGCTTTGAAAGCTTGTGATTTCAAATAAACCTGTTGGACCATAACCTGGTGTTGTGTGATTTCTGACCTTGTCCACCCCAGTCCAACACCGGCATCTCCACATCATCAATAGAGGTATGACGTTGGCAATTTGCCAATCCTGTTGTGCTTATATCATCTAAGGACTCTACAAACTGATGACGGCCCCACCTATCAAAGGCACACCTCCAGGTTGTCTGCAAACGTCATCAACCACAAACTGATAACTGGTGAATTCCGGAACATGAGAAAATCAATTTGTGACTCTGGCCCCCCCTCCCCCCCCACCAAGTCAGACCATTGCCAGGGGAGAGGTTCACTCCTGGTGACAATACAACAATTGCCATCAATTGACAAGATTAAATGGGATGTTGAACCCAACATTAAACCATATTTGTTCACCTGCCACATGAATAAAAATCTTCAAACAATGGGCTGCCGTAATACCTAAACCCAATTTTGCACATTTTGAGATTCTTTCTCAGCACAATGAAGGGAACTTTTAAAAAGTACTTCAGCAAAATGGAAATTTTTGACAAGTATTTCCTGGTGCAGATCTGTTCCTGACTGACTCCAGGAAATCCAAGCCATTGCTGCCAAGTTGAGGGAATTGATGACAACTTGCTGAGTGGGAATTGATCCTTTTTCTTGTACTCCTGCCTAGGTCTCTCCTCCAATGTGGTACCCATGTACTTGGGTGAGCTTTCACCAAAAAACCTTCGAGGTGCCATCGGTGTGATGCCCCAGCTCTTCATTACAATTGGGATCCTGATTGCCCAGATATTTGGAATAAGAAACATTCTCGCTAACGAGAAAGGTACTCAGTGCATATTCATCTGCAGCTCAACGAATTACCTGTATAACAGGTAAAGGTGTTTAACTTTTCTTTATTTTCTTTTCAGGCTGGCCATTACTTCTGGGACTCACTGGAATCCCTGCCATCGTGGAGCTCATTCTGTTGCCTTTCTCCCCTGAAAGTCCGAGATTCACGTTGATTCAAAAAGGCAATGTAACGGGAGCGACAGCAGGTAAATAAAGGTGGACATAAGTTAGGTTGTGGTTTCAGGGCTGGAGTAATGTTGGCATGAAATGGCTTGGGTCCATGTGAAGATGAAAGCCCAGTCCCCAGAGTTCAGTCTGCTGCAAAGACCAGATACGTAAAGGCAAGCAGCGTTAGAGTTTGGTCAAATAGACCATTCCCAAACCACTGTACAGTGTGAAGTCAGTGTTCAAATGAACTCAGCTTGGCTCCATTTTCTCCAGCTTACTGTCTCAATTCACCGCGGCATCTTTTTAATGTTACCGAACAGCACATGACCCCACTCACATCTCAAGGTATGATGAGTGAGCCTGGGTGTACAAGCAGGCAAACTACCCCTCACCCAACCCTCACCAATGGCATTGCGAGTCTACTTATCACAAAGCACAGAATCACTTTGTTGCAGTAAGAGGCCATTCAGCCCATTGTGCCTGCACCCATTGGACTGCAGCAGTTCAGGAAGGCAGCTCGCCACCATCTCCTCAAGGGCAAGTAGGGATAGGCAGTAAATGCTGTCCCCAGAAAGCAGCACCCACATCCCATGAATAAATACAACGAAGCACTGAACTGTCCCCTATTGGTGAAGTGCGACTCACAACCGGCAGTATATCATCTCGCTATAGTGTTTTTCGCTCAATAACAACAACTTTCAGCACCTTTAGCATTTTTAAGAAAACAGAGACACTTGTTACCAAGCAGAATTGGCACAAGGAGATGGTAGAACATGCATCAAAAGCTTCTGTCAGCCAGTTAGGTTTTTAGGACAACTGAAATGGATGGACAGAGCGGCAGAGAGGTTTAGGGAGGGAATTCCAAAGCTTAGGGCCGAGGCAACCAAAGGCAGTCCCCAGTGGTGGAGTGATTAACATCAGGGCTGCTGATCGGCCTTGAATTGGAGGAGCACAGCTATCTGAAGGGGTTCATAGAGCTGGTGGAGATTACTGAGTTACGGAGGGCTGAGACCATGGAAGGATTTGGGAGCAAGAATGCATTGCTGGCGTCAATGTAAGTTGAAGAGCGCAGGAATCATGGCTGACTAGGAGTTAATGTGAGATAGAATATGGGGAGCAGAAGTTGAAATAATTTTATGGAGGGTGGAAGGTGGGAGGTAAGTCAGTAGTAGTGTGTTGGAATAGATAAGTCTCAAGGCATCAGGGGAGGTCCAGTCTGAATTTCTACCGATCCTTTTGTACGGATACCCCATCCTCAGACTCAGATGTTGTATAACAGCAGTAATGTTTAGCTTACAAGTGAGGGAACAGCATTATTAAAAGCAGAAACTTTACTCAGTGACACTGAGCAGTGATTCCCCGTTACCTTGAGAAACAGAGTAGAGACTGCAGCATCCAAATGCTGCACACCTTGTACTTCCTGAGATGGTGTAGAACCACAACATAGACCTGGATCTTCACCACAATGAAGAGGTTCTTGGTCATGGCAAAGCATGACCCAGGTATGGCAAGTCCTACTCACACCCCCTTCCCCTTCCCTACCTCCAGACACAGCACTTCCCATTTTTGTGGGGGCAGGAAAGTAAAGATTTATGTATACACAATTCACAGGGGCAGTTGGCCTTCTGCCTCACTCCTGTGTGATTTTTTTTGGTGGCCCTGGAATGTGAAACACATACTGTGCCCAGTAGACCCATTAAGCACAGGTCTGAACTTTGTGCCTTCATTTAGATAACCTAGGGTCTCACTTTTTGGAGAGTTAATTTGTCCCTTAGGATAAGGTCTTGGAACACCTTGAGGGGAGATCAGGTAACACTTTGGGGAAGTTAGGCACCTGTTGAAATGGTTAAAAGTAGGCATGAATGTATGTAAAAAGTGCATACATGTCAAGCTCATTGGAACTGCCAATGGGCCTGTCAAAATGAGTAATTAAGAGTGTCAAAAGAAATTGTCAAGAGGTCGTGTCAAGAGGACCTCTCAAACCTGTCAAGATGACGTGTCAAAGACAACTACAAAGTGAGCTGTTAAGACATTTAAAAGTCTTGCCCTTTAAATGTTTGAGAAATGTCTAGAGTGTTATAAAAAGTCATTGTTTGCTATTTCTCTCTGTCTATTGACATGAGCCTGTGGGTTTCACTGACTGGATTACTGCTGCATGGCTTATTTCACCACTATCACAGCAGGGTGCCTTCCATTTCACTGTTAGACTGTTAGGGCCACCTGGAGATAGACTGTTTGAAATAGAACAGTGAATGAATTTCAATGCTCTGTGTTATAGGATGCACTTGAATTAAATGATCACCTTACAAGGCATTATGTACTTGAAGGAAAATAAATGTTCTATATGGCTCTTAACAGGGCTGTTTTTCTTTTAATATAGCAAAATGCAAAACACACTTGATCTTTATTTACTAGAACTTAATTTTAACCCATCCCATAATGATTCCAAGGTTAACCCATAGTGGTAACAATGTGAAACATTATCGTTAGTGTTAGGGTAAAGGGTGGTGACTAGGGTAGTACATGGGTTGACACAAATTGAAACTCAGTTGGCATAGGGGCTATGAAGAGCCATGGGTGTGGGTAGTGATACAGAGCTTGTCACAGGGGGTCTGAGGGGTCATGGGGTGGATACAGGGCATGATGTAAAGGGAAAGATTTTAAAAAGACATGATGGCAATTTTGTTTTATACAGAGAGGAGTTCGTTTGTGGAATGAACATCGAGAGGAAGTGGTGGATGATGATACAGTTACAACGTTTAAAGGGCATTTAGATAAGTACATGAATGAGAAATGTTTGGAGGGATATAGGTCAAGCACAGGCAGGTGGGATGAGTTTAGTTTGGGAACATGGTCAGCATGGACTGGTTGGACCAAAGGGTCTGTTTCCATCATTTGAGGCAAAATTGATAAAGGCCCAATGGCATGTGTCAGCATGAATGTGATAGGAGGAGTGTGAGAGGAGGGGCGATGCTACCTATTGGAGGACAGTTCCACTGCATTCTGAAACAGGCCCAGCTCCCACTTAAGGGAAGTCTACAGCTTGAATAGAAGGCAAAGAATTGCAAAACAGCAATAAACAGCACAGTTCAAATGTATTGTGTTTAAGCTTTAAGGCGGATAAGAGGCTGGGATGACGTGGATGACGAAATAGAAGAAATGCGTTTGGAGGATCAGTCAGAGAAAGCTGAAGGCCACATGTCAGTGCTGCACCTCTTCTCATTCAGGTCGTTGAGATGGCAACTGGTATCCATCATTGTTCTGAATATGGGGCAACAGCTGTCTGGAGTTAATGCAGTAAGTACCAAAAATGTATCACCACAGGCACTGGATAAAAAGGAAGAACTTGCATTTGTTGTAATTACAATACAATAACAACTTGCACTGATGTAGCACCTTTGACATCGTAGAACATCCTTTCAAGCTTTGCAGGAGCAATGACATGGGAAATTTGACCTGGGTCACTTAAAATGAGACAGTTGCACAGACCAAATTCATATTTTATCATTTGTTCACAGGATGTTATTGTTGCTGGTGGGGCTGTCATTTATTACCCATCCTTAATCGCCCTTGCGAAAATGGTGATGAACTGCTTTCTTGAACTGCTACAGTTCCTGTGCTATAGGTTGACCCACAATATTGTTTGAGAGGGGTTTTCGATATTTTGACCCAGTGATACTGAAGGAACAGCGATATATTTCCAAGTCAGGATGATGAGGGGCTTGGAAGGGGAACTTGCAGGTGGGGATGGTCCCCTATATTTCCTATTCTTGTCTTTCTAGATGCTAGTGATTGTGGATCTCAAGGTTAAAGGACGTTTGGTGAGTTGCTGTGGTAGACTGTACACCCTGGTTACACTGTGCATCGGCGGTGGAAGGAGTGAATATTGAACGTGGTGGATAGGGTGCCAACCAAGTGGGCTACTTTGTCTTGGATGGTGCCAAGCTTCTTGAGTGTTGTTGGAACTGCACTTGCCCAGGCAAGTGGAGATTATTCCATTAGATTCCTGACTTGTGCCTTGTAGATAGTGGTGGACAGGCTCAGGGGAATCAGGAGGTGAGTTACTTGTTGTTCTTGTAAAGAGGTAGGTTTTAAGGAACAATTTAAAGAAGACAGGTCAGGAGGCAGAGGGGCTCAGGAAGGGAATTCTACAGCTTCAGGCTGATTGTGCTGAAGCATAGCCACTGATATGATTCTAATCAGAGCGGAGCTGGATACCAGGATCGGAGGAGCACAGATATCTCAGAGAGTTTTAACTCCCGAAAGGGTTTGAGAAATAGAGAGGGACAAGACTATGTGGGACTCAAAAACAAGATTAAAAACTTTACATTACTGCACTGGGAGCCAATATACATTAACGAACAGGCAGTTGATGTGTGTATAAGACTTTGTGCGAGTTAGGATATGGGCAGCAGAGTTTTACATAAGCACTGTAAATTTAAGTCTGCAGGTTGTGAAGATTTCAGCAGCAATTGAACAAAAGCAGCGTTGGTGTTGGGCAAGACTACAGAGGTGGTAATAAAGTGACCTGGTTATTGGAGCGGTAGCGGGGAGAAGCTCCTTTCATGATTAAATGCAACATAAGTGTTGCAAAATGTCTGCCTGATTTTCATTTGCCTGGCAGAATTAATGGAATCAGTAGCTCAGGAACAGATTTTATGGAAACAGAGTTACGTTTCAGGCATTCCACGAGCTGGATAAAATTTCTGCTCCATGCAAACTCAAGAAACAATGTCTTATCTCTTGAAACTACAACTTTACAGCCTTCTGGACTCAGCACTGAGTTCAACAATTTTAGATAATATCTTCTGCCTCCATTATGTTTAGTGTTTTATTTTGCTGCTTTAGTTTGCTCTTGTTCCTTTCCTTACCCCTTCACTTTCCATTCAGATGGCTATCCAACCACATACGCCTCATTATGACAGGTCTTTTGTTTCTTTATTCCTTACCACTGCCTTTGGTTTTTGTACCAATTGGCCTTTTGTTATTTACCCTCTCCTGCCCTCCACCTTACCAAAGATCTTCCCTTTTATTCTTCTTCATCTCTCTTTGCTTTCACATTCTCAAAACCTATCACATTTCAATCCTTCCCTCAATTTGTAATGAAGGATCATTAACACTGATTCTCTATCCACAGATACTTCCTGACCTGTTGAGTGTTTCTAGAATTTTCTGTTGTTATGTTTTGCATTTCGTTTCATTCAGTGTTGAATGTCAGAAATGCATTGTGACAAGAATTTAAATTCAGTCAATGCAAAATCTGGAACTGAAAGCTAATCTCAGTAATGTTGACCATGAAGCATTTTACCCTCATCCTAATGTCTATCTAACCTCCACCCCTACCATATACTATCATGCATTTGCCTATCTAATAGCCGCTTAAATGCCCCTAATGAGGCCGACTCCACTACCCTCTCCGGCAACGCATTCCACGCCCCTACCACTCTTTGAGTAAAGAACCTACCTGTGACAACTCCCCTATATCTACCTCCACTCACTTTAAAACTATGCCCCCTCGTAATAGCTACCTCCACCCTAAGAAAAAGTCTCTGGCTGTCTACTCTATCTATACCTCTGATCATTTTGTACACCTCTATCAAGTCACCTCTCATCCTTCGGTGTTCAAAAGAGAAAAGCCCTAGCTCTCTCAACCTTTCCTCGTAAGACCTTTCCTCCATTCCAGGCATCATCCTGATAAATCTCCTCTGCACCTTTTCCAACACTTCCACATCTTTTCTGTAATGAGGCAGAATTGACACAATATTCCAGATGTCAATTAGCTTAAAAGCCCATCTGGTTCACTAAAGTCCTTTAGGGAAAGAAATCAGCTGTCCTTACCCAGACTGGCATACATGTGACTCCAGATCCACAGCAATGTGGTTCATTCTTAACTGTCCTTTGAAATGGCCAAGTTACTCAACCCAATGGCCATTAGGGTTGGGCAACAAATGCTGACCTTGCCAGTGGTAACCGCATCCATGAGAAACTAAAATCAAAGACAATGGATGTTTGAAAGGGATGTCATTCACAACCTCACAACATTCCCAACAATATCCAGGCAATTTTATGAGGTGTCACTGAATTGTTTGAATCATGAACATATTGGAATCTGGAAATGCGACAGCTAATTGTCAAAGAACAATTTTCTAAAAACGGCATTATGATAATTATCAGATAATTTTTAGTAACTTTGTTTGAAGGCTATAGATTGCAAAGGGTGGGTTCCCCTAATCTCCTTTGAAAAAGTGCCATGTCTCTTACGTCCACCTGAAAGCAGCCTGAACCTCAGTCTAACAACATCTCCATCTCCGATAGTGCAGCACTCTCTCAGTGCTGCATTGAGATATCAAATTTGCACTCAAATAAATAGAGTTGTTAAGAAGGTGTATGGTGTGTTAGCTTTCATTAATAGAGGGATTGAGTTCAAGAGCTGTGAAGTTACGCTCCAGCTATACAAAACCCTGGTTCTGCCACATCTGGAGTATTGTGTCTAGTTCTGGTCGCCTCATTACAGGAAAGATGTGGAAGCGTTGGAAAAGGTGCAGAGGAGATTTACCAGGATGATGCCTGGAATGGAGGAAAGGTCTTACGAGGAAAGGTTGAGAGAGCGAGGGCTTTTCTCTTTAGAATGCCGAAAGATGAGAGGTGACTTGATAGAGGTGTACAAAATGATCAGACGTATAGATACAGTGGATAGCCAGAGACTTTTTCCTTGGGTGGAGGTAGCTATTATGAGGGGGCATAGTTTTAAAGTGAGTGGAGGTAGATATAGGGGAGATGTCAGAGGTAAGTTCTTTACTCAGAGAGTGGTAGGGGCATGGAATGCGTTGCCGGAGCAGGTAGTGGAGCCCACCTCATTAAGGGCATTCAAGCAGCTATTAGATAGGCATAGTGGATGATAGTATGTGGTAGGCGTGGAGGTTAGATAGACCTTAGGATTAGGGTAAAAGTTCAGCACAACATTGTGGGCTGAAGGGCCTGTACTGTGCTGTACTGTTCTATGTTCTATATTCTATGTTCTATGTTCTATATTCTATGTTCTATGTTCTATATTCTATGTTCAAAGCAGAACTTGAACACCTACTCTCTGATTCAGAGGCAAGGTGCTGCCCTTTGAGCCATGGGCCATACCACTCGACCTGAATCCACATTCCAAACTGACTCCATCCTCACTTAATATACACAACAGTCAAACCTATCGCTATGTCTCAATCTTTACAATTCAACTTGAAAAATATGTTTTTATAGATCAGTAGTTTCTTATTATTTGCTTATTTGAAGCAATGTTTTCTTACTTTAGTACTTGAGCAGAAATTTCAGTCAATTTCTAATTAGAGATCCTCATGCTACAATACAGGGGACTCTATTTTCCACCATAATGTACAAGACCTCCCAATGGATCATCTGGCACATGGTTAAATACGTGTGACGCTTGACATACATTGTCCATGGGACTAGATAGTGAAAGCTAGTTTTTATATTTCATGTTCTTTTGAGTAACAGTATTAAAATAATGCATATTAGAAAATTTTGAATAATGTCCTTCACTTTACCACAGGTTACTGCAAAGTCTAGAGAGTGACGTTAATCTAAGATAAATCTCAGTGGATGTCATTCCTGGGTCAACACTGATGCAGGAGGCCTGATTCTTAGCACCACTGGGGGTGTGGAAATCGAGATAAGCAGGTGCAAAAATGAATGCCACCTTTCTCTGTGCAGGGTCCCCAATTCCAACACACGTCTAGGTCACCTTCCCAAAGGCAGGGAGGTGGGAGCGGTAATTAAAGGCCTATTATGGCCCATTAAAGGAGGCTTTACCTGGCAGTCTCCTGGGAACCGTAAGATGCTGAGAGCAAGATGACTGCCTGCAGGTTATCCCCCAGAGGATGAAAAGAGGCAGGGTGGGGGATTTAGGAAATAGTGGGGGGAGGGTGCTGCTCGCTTTCTTGACATAAAACTTGAAGGCCTCCTTTACTCTTCTGCCTAGGTGCAGCATCTGCTGGGACCACCGCAAACCCCCCATCAACTCACCTCCCCCTCCACATCCTGCTCCCCCACCACCAACCCTCATTAATACCCCTCCCCACACCCCTCCCCCACCACCAACTCCCATCAACTCCCCTCCCGACTGCCAACCCCCATCAACTCCCCTCCCCAAACCCTGCCACACTGCCAACGCCCTCCCCACCACCAACCCCCCATCAAGTCCCCTCCCTCATCATCTCCGCTCCCCACCCCTTCCCCATCACCAAAACCAACTCCATTCTCCTCCCCATCCCCCTCCCGCACCACCAACCCCCATCAATTCCCCTCCCCCACCACTAACCCCATCAACTCCACTCCCTACCACCAAACCCCATCAATTCCCCTCCCCCACCATTAACCCCATCAACTCCACTCCCTACCACCAAACCCCATCAACTCCACTCGTCCCTCTCCCCCACCACCAACCACCATGAGCTTCCCTCATCCACCGCCAACCCCCATCAACTCCCCTCGTTCCCCTCCCCCACTACCAACCACCATCAACTCCCCTCCCCATCCACCTCCCCCATGACTAACCCCAATCAACTCCCCTCCCCATCCCCCTCCCCATGACTAACCTCCATCAACTCCCCTCCCCATTCTGCTTCCTCACCACCACCCACAATCCCATTCTGATGGCCATTCTTTATTTGAATGTTAAGATTTTAAAGAATGCAAATCTATTTTGAATCTCTGTCCACCTTACGTAACTCTGTGGCAGATTCTATTATGCTGAAAGACCTATGATTGGCCTCCTAGCTTCAAGAATCAAGCTACAGTCCTGAATTGGATGACCTCTTGTCATTAATTTTTCTTTTACTCATTCATGGGATGTGGGCATCACTGGCCAGCCCATCATTTATTGTCCATCCTAATTTCCCAGGGCTGGAAAGGATGGCAGATTTCCTTTCCTAAAGAACATTCATGGATGAGGGTTTTTTAAATGACAATCGACAACAGTTTCATGGTCATCATTACAGTCTTAACTCTCGATGTTTCTTGAATTCAAATTCTACCATCTGCTTTGGAGGGATTTGAAACTAGCCTAGCAATAATACCACTAGGTCATTGCCTCCCCCTGGTTGTCTGCTCTGAGAAAAATCTCAATATGTGATCATTTCCCACATGGTATGACCATTAGATCTCTGTTTACAAGAAAGGGTCAGAGCCCCATAGGGTAAACAATGCCCAGGGTGGCACTTTCTGGCCCAGAGTGGGACATATAAGAATCATTTGACTGCAGGGTCTCTAGCTCATTTCCCGATATCCAACAGAGGTACGGAAAGATTTTTAAAATTGTGATTAAAATTTGCAATGCTCTTTCAGACAGCGCATGGATGCCAAATCTTAATTCTCCACCAGAAACTCAAAATGACAGGAAGAATAGCAGGAGCTGATTGCATAATAACATTGAGAAATCTGTATCAGTAATCGCTCTTCATCTACTGAAACTATTTCTGTTTGCAGATCTATTATTATGCTGACAGCATATATCGATCAGCAGGAGTGAAAGAAAATGACATTCAGTATGTCACTGTTGGAACAGGAGCTGTTAATGTGTTCATGACCATAGCAGCAGTAAGTCCTAATAGAGTTGTCTTTAACAGGCATTTCTAGATCTGCATGTTACTCAGTACATTCACATTTCTGAGCTCAGTCCATGACATTATTGTGTTCTGCAGATTTCTATAGTCGAAGCTTTAGGACGAAAGATGCTTCTCCTGGTTGGATTTGCGATTTGTTGCATTTCATGTGCACTGTTAACGATGAGTCTAAACCTTCAGGTTCGTTCAAAACCCTCTCCCTCTTTGCAAAGTCTTAAAATGTATTCCACACAACAAACATGCAGAATAATGGATAACTGTTTGTTTGCCACTGTGGAGTCTATGACCTTGAAGTTACTCTGAGCAATAAAAGCAGACTATTTCTAATCTTTGGCCACTTGGTGTAATGTAAGAGTGCAGGCAATTTGGAGGACCCTCCTTAATGGGTGTGCTTCAGACCCTGTCCAAGGTGGTCAGTACCAGGTCCAGGCAACAGGCTGTGGAGTGGGTTATTAGGTCCGACAGCCTGACTCTGTTCCATGGCCATGTCTGCACCAAATGTCCCTGGAGAGGGTGCACCTGGTGGTCCCCTGCTTTGCTTGAGGTCTTCCACTGGTGGATACCACAAGAGCTAGAGAGTATCATTTCCCCTGCCCCCACGCAACATTTCAATTTTAAATTTGTGAAGTTTTCTTTGAAACTTGGCCTTCTGGAAACAGAGAAGGGAACAGCGAGGGGGAAACAGAGAGGGGGGAGCAGAGAGGAGGAAACAGAGAGGAAGGAACAGAGAGGGGGAAACAGAGAGGGGGAAACAGAGTGGGGGAATAGAGAGGGGTAAACAGAGAGGGGGAAATGGAAGGGAAGAATGGGAAGTGGCTAAAGAGAGGGTGCAGAAATAGAGGGGGAAAATAATGGGGGAGAAACAGTGAGAAAGAAACAGAGAGACAGAGAGAGAAATATGCAGGGAGAAATAAACAACAGTTTGTTGTTGGTTAAGTGCTCCTTTAAGGAATTGTCACTCATTTATTTAATTAATTCATTTCATTGGAGTATTCAAAGTATTATAAAAGCACATAAGTGCCTATTGCAGATGAAATTCCTTTGCCTCATGTTTTGGCTAAGGCACCAGGTTACAGGCTACCATCAGCGGAAAATTAATTCACAAAGGAATTTCACACAAGTGTAATGATTATTGGTTTCTGGATATGACAAGCTGCAATTCAAAAACTTTTGTGATTTTATGTCATTGTTTCTGTGCTCATTTTATATGTTTGAGCGTGTTAAGGCTTGTTGGGTTATAATTGTAGAGACCAACTTGGTTCCCATCGCAAATCGTGGGGCTTCAAAAACACATGCCTTCCATTGTACTCAATCATTCTGAAAAGGGCTTTAGTCCTAGTTGTCTTGTGCCTTCACTGTTTACTCAGCAGCCACAAGGGCTGAATAAAGTACAATTGGTTTATTCATAATTCAGTTTATGCCATGAGAACAATGTCTGGACAATTCATTTATATTGCATGAACACATTGCACTTATTTATTTATAATTTGACTTTTATACATAGCTTTGTTGATTTCCTGTGACACTGCTGATTTATTCCTTTCTCTAAAAAAATTAAGGATGTCATACTTCCACAACGTTCAACATTGCTATTGCAATAAAAACAATCAATTCACTTTGTCATGATTGTCCCATTTGTGATGTAAAATGTAGGACTTATAGGTGTAATTTTTAATTTAAAAACACTAGAGAACTGCAGATGCTGGAAATCAGAAATTACTGAGTGGTGTGTTCTGAAGAAGGGTCACTGGACCCAAAACATTGATTCTGATTTCTCCGTACAGATGCTAACAAACCTACTGAGCTTTTTTTCCAGCAATTTCTGATTCTGTTTTTAATTTTTTATATTATTTAGTGCAAGTTGAGTTTAGTAACCAGTGGGTTTTTCTGTGTACCTTTAATTTTCAATCATTAATTTTTAAGTATTTCTGTAGCCATGGTGATTTCTTCTAAAAACAGATTCTGAAGCCTGGCTGTAGAATGGATGGGTTTGGGCATTGCTGCTTATTTTAGATTGTTGCTACCTGCATGGTAATTAATGCGGCCTCAAAGATTTGTGAGAGTTTAGAACTTGGCATTTTTAAGGCTTAATTAAATGCCCAAAGCTAACAGAGAGGGACCTTTCCTTTCACATTGGAATTTGCATGAGGCAGGCCTGTGAAGTCCTTAGAATGGGATGGCCATATGGAAAAGTGCTCCTGAGAAGGGAAGGATAGATGTAGTGAACTTTATTACCTTAGAGTGAAGGGTTAGTGTTACTCCAAGGTCAGAAGTGTTGGGATAAAAACCCTAAAGAAGTTACCTAAAGCTGACACAGATGTTCACTAACTCTGTTCACCCTGTGTAACATCCCCAACCTCCCATAGGATCTGCCCCAGTTACACGCCACTTTCCTGAGTTTGTGCTCATCCCATTTGCAAAGGGAAAGCCCATTGGACTATCAGCAATGGGGATCCTAGTTCTGAGAACATCCCAGGACTATGTGCCATGAGGGAACAACTACTGAAATGCCAAAATTGGCAAAGAGACCAGCGGGTTCCAGACATCAGGCCAACACTCACACTGAAGGTCAAGCCCCAGTAGTGTTGGCGATTGACAGAGCTACTATAATGCTTCTCCATCTATTGGGGCCAGGGGTGGGTGCGTACATCTTTTACTGATGCATTCTGGGTCTGAGAACCTCTATGTGCATGATGATCTCAGCAAGGGACAGTAAATAGGGAACAGGAAATGCTCTGGGAATTTTGATGCAACTCCAGAGAACACAATATTAAACTACAGAACCAAATCTCTATAACTTCTCTCCATCATTAGTAGATAATAATTAACATTTTTTTGTAAATAACCATTAGCTCTGCAGTTAGTTATTTGGATCTAGCTAAGATCATCAAAATACTTGAACTGGCAAAGTAAGATTCAGCTCAAGTTAATTCCTGGAAAGTAGACTTGTGTCTTCATGTTTATATTTTTCCCATATATCTTCATCGATCATACCTCCTACCAATGGCTCAGATACTGTCACCAAAGACCTTTTACTGGTGAGTTGGTCCAGCTTACCCATAATTCTGCACTGCACAAGCCTCTGATCAGGATATTGAAAGAGAGAAGAATTGCTCTCATCATGACAAAGCAAAGAAAGAGGACATTAAGATACATGATCTGATTACATTCTCCATGGCAATACCCTGACCAATCAGAGTCTACTTGTCTGGTCCAAAATTAATCAGTGAGCTAAGATTGACCATTAACAGATCCTGCTGCTTCTCCGTGCCAACTAGGGATCCTAGTGTGTAAATTAATATTCCCTTTCTAAGTTTGGTTTCTTGTTTCTCAGTCCTGATGAGTGTAAGATGAAAAGCTATATCTTCTTGCCTCTTTTTACCAACGTTTACATTCTGGAATACCAATCAATCACCTGATCTAACTGAAGGGACAGAATGGTTGATTCTTGTTCCTATGTTCTATTTGATATTTCAGCTGTTCCTTCTTATATCAATGGCTGGGCTCTTCTTTTTTGAAAAGTACATTGACAGCCTCTTGTGAATATGTTCAGTGACAGTCCGCCACTAAATTCAAAGGGCCAAATAAAACTTAACAGTCTATCAAACCAGGTTTCACTTTGGGATTTAACTTGTCCAGTGTTACCATCAGCTAGGATGATAACAGTGATGATATCACCTATAGCTATACTAGAGAAAGAATGAGAAAGTGAAAGAGAAAGAAAGAAAGACAGAGAGAGAGAAAGCAAGGAAGGAAGTCAGACTTGCATTTATACAGGGTCTTTCACATCCTCAGGGTATCCCAATGAAGCCGATGAAGTACTTTTGAAATGAGGTCACTGTTGAATGTAGATATGGCAGCCAATTTATTCACAGCAAACTCGCCCATACAGCAATGACATATAATTTTTTTTGATATTAAATAAGTGAGAAACCTTGACCCGAATACTTAGGGCTAATTCCCCTGTTCTACATCGAAATATTGGCATGAGATTTAAATGTTCTGCTGAGAGAGCCTCAGTTTAATCCTTTATCAGTCTACTCATTGTTTAACATCAATGTGTTCAATGAACCCCCTATTTGGTGACAAATGTGCAACTGAAATGTAAAGCGAAGACAGATGTTAAAACTCATTAAAAAGCATAAATATGTTCTCTCCTCAGGATAATGTTGATGGAATGCCTTATCTAAGCATAGCCTGCATAATCATTTATGTTATTGGGCATGCAATAGGACCCAGTAAGTACGATAAGTATTCTTTTGTTTATTTGATTTTTCATACTCTCCTTTTTATGAAATCTCTTTGGCCTTATTTCAGTCTGTGTTCTTTTGTGTATACTGCTGAGTTCTTCCCACATCAATAGATTTTATTTTCAGTCATGTCGAATTTGGTTTGATACGGTTGGATTTCAAATTGGATTTTACAAGTAACTTAGACAGAACAGCCACTGATTGTGGAATAACAATAACCCCAACAGTGAAGTGATACCCAGCTTCACAGAAAAATACATCACTGTAGTGCCATAAGATGAACCTGCATTTATCTAATGCACTCTGACTTCTCCATACGCTCCTATGTACTTAATCTAACAAATGAATTGAAGGTGAGTTACAATTGCAGATGGAGAGTGGAGTTGAGGATAATCAGGTCAGCAATGATCTCAGTGGGTGGTGGGTGGACTTGATGGGCTGAATGGTCTACTTCAGCTCTTACATCTTCTGGTTAAGGAGCTGCCATTTTGAAATCTCTATGTACAACAGATGAAGGATCAACTCATCTGCTTTTGAGAGATGACCTCAGGTGAATTCCCTCTTTATTGTTTGAATTGTCCCACCTGAACAAGTATGTTTGCAGTTTAAAGGTCCATCCTATGGATAGGAGTCCCATATTTCCTTGGATTTAGGGGGAGGCAATGGCTTAGTGGTATTATTGCTGGAGTATTCATCCAGAGGCCCAGGGAATGTTCTGGGAACCCAGATTTAAATCCTGCCCTGGCAGATGGTGGAATTTGAGGTCAATGAATTATTTAAAGAGTCTAATGATGTCTGTGAAACCATTGTCGATTGTCAGGAAAAGTCCTTCTCATTCACTAATATCCTTTAAAGAGGGAAATTACCATCATTACCTGGTCTAGCCTACATGTGACTCCAGACCCACAGCAGTGGTTGACTCTTAACTGCCCTCTGGGCAATTAGGGATGGGCAATAAATGCTGTTCTAGTCTATGACACTCACAACCTCTGAGTGAATAAAAACATAAGTCATTGAATTGCTACATGACTTGGATTTTTAGGTTGTTGAAAATAAGATTTGAAGCCTTGCTGAGTTACTATCTCTCACCCCTGACATGTTTAACATGGTATTCTTTTCCAATCCAAACAAAAAACACAAAGAACTGCAGATGGCTGAAAATCAGAAACCAAAGCAGAAATTGCTGGAAAATCTCAGCCGGTTGGTCAGCATCTGTGGACAGAAAGCAGATTTAACGTTTCAGGTCCAGAGAACTGACATTCTGAAGAGGGGTCGCTGGACCCAATATGTTAAGTCTGCTTTCTCTCCACAGCTGCTGACAGACCTGTGGATTTTCTCCAGCAATTTTGGTTTTTTGTTCCTTTTCCAATATAATTGTATCTTATGTCGGAGAAAAAGGTTGGATAATTAAAAAAACTTGAAAAACAAAGATTGGGATAGGGATTGTGGTGATGATGCAAACCATCAGAATTTACCTGGTTCTGTCCCACGCACTTGGTCTGGGTTAGTCTGCTGCAGTACCAGCAATGGCCACAGCACCCTGTGGCACTACTGAGGCTGAGGAACTTCCAACCCTCTGATGGATCCTTCGGTTTGTCCTTAGGTGGTGTGGAAGCTCTGAGGAAAGACAGTTAACTGTATAATTGCCACGGTATTCTGCAGGAGCGAAATTACCACCAGCTTTCTAGCCATATCCCTCCACTATATATTCAGCTTTTGTTTTGTGTAGGGTTTGTACCCACATATATCTTTCTGGACCAGAAAGTGGACACCATACAGTGGAATTGCATTGGACAACTGTTAAGTTGGATCCCCATACTAAAGCTTAAAAATATTCACATGATGAATGAATCTTTTGTACAACTAAAGTATTTATATTCCTTCTCAATCAGACTCTGTAAATAGCAACCCCGAGGCTGAACAGTAGTTATAGCTCAAGGGGCCTGACTGGACTTGAACTTGTCACTTGCGTGTTTTGAGGTTGATCACTTTCCAAATATGGTGTCACATTGTTAACCTTGATAAAGTGATATTGACTCCATGAGAAAGGAACAACTGGAATCTGATGTAGGAAATCAGAACCACAGCCAGACACTGAATCGTAGAAATAAAAACAGCGAAAGCTTTGAAAACACTCAGCAGATCAAGCAACATCTGTGGAGAGAATGCAAACCTAAAGTAATCCAAAGGCCCAAAGCTAATGCTCTGAGGAAATATGTTCACATTCTCACCGTGGCAGCTGGGAGTGTTTGTATTCAAATGATAAAATCTGGAATTGAGATTTAATCTCAGTAATGGCGACCAAATAACCAGTGTCATAAAAACAGGTTCTGAAAAAGGATCACTGGCATTGGTTTAGTGTGAGAGGGAAAAAATATAAAAGGGACCTAAGGGGCAACTTAGAGGATGGTGCGAGGAATGAGCTGCCAGAGGAAGCGGTGGAGGCTGGTACAATTACAACATTTAAAAGGCATCTGGATGGGTTTATGAATAGGAAGGGTTTAGAGGGATATGGGCCAAATTGGGGCAGCACAGGGGCTCAGTGGTTAGCACTGCTGCCTCACAGTGCCAGGGACCCAGGTTCAATTCCAACCTCGGACAAGTGTCTGTGTGGGGTTTAAATGTACTCCCTGTGACCAGTGGATTGGCCATGCTAAATTGCCTGTAGTGTTCAGGGATGTGTAGATTAGGTGGGTTATAGGGGAATGTGTCTGGTTGGGATGCTCTGAGGGTTGGTGTGGACTTGTTGGGCCAAAGGGCCTGTTTCCACACTGTAGAGATTCTATGATCACTTTTTATGATAAAACAAAGAACTACAGATGCCAGAAATCTGAAACAAAAATAGAAATTGCTGGAGAAACTCAGCAGGCCCAGCAGCACCTGTGGAGAGAAAGCAGAGTTAATGTTTTGGGTCCAGAGTCATTCAGCATGGAAACAGATCCTTTGGTCCAATTTGTCCATGCTGGCCAGATATCCTAAATTAATCTAGTCCTATTTGTCAGCATTTCATAGGATCATAGAATCACTACACTGTGGAAGCAGGCCATTTGACCCATTGAGTCCACACTAACCCTCTGAACAGCATCCAACCCACTCCCTGTAACACTGCATTTTTCATGGCTAGCCTGTACATCCCTGGGCACTATGGGCAATCCACCCCAATCTGTACATTTTTGAACTGTGGGAGGAACCCAGAGCACCTGGAGGAAACCCACGCAGACATGGGGAGAATGTGCAAACTCCACACAGATGGTCACCTGATGGTGGAATTGAACCTGGGTCCCTGGTGCTGTGAGGCAGCAGTGCTAACCACTCAGCCACTGTACCACCCTCACTTCAACTTAAAAGATTTTCTGTTAAAGGAAATCTGTTGTCCTCACCTGGTGTGGTCTATGTGTGACTCCAGCCCACAGAAATGTGGCTGCCTCATTACAGCCGTCCAAAATGCTCAGCAACTTACATAGTTTGAAGGCAATTCTGGATGGGTTTCAAATACCAGCAGCATCCACATTCCGAAAAAGAAACAAAAGCAAATGGGTTACATGTTCAAGCAGCTGACTGGAGTGCAGGAAAGATTAATTGACAAAAGGAGCAAGGTATTTAGGGGGAGATTGGGGAATAATGGGAAAACACAAATGAAAGATGGGCCCAGTGCAAATTATTAAAGAATGTCAAAAGAAATTGTGAGTGATAGTTGGAGATCTAAAGTTTACAAAGCTCATATTAAGGTTGGAAATATATAAAATACCTTTTATAAGGATGAGTCATTTGTGGGATATAGGTGTCACTGACTGGGCCAACATTTATTGCCTATCCCTTCTTTTTTTTTTCCTTTATTCATTCTCAGGTTGAGGGCATCACTGGCTAGGCAGCATTTATTGCCCATCTCTAATTGTTAAGAGTCAACCACATTGCTGTGGGTCTGGAGCCACATGTAGGCCAGACCAGGTAAGGATGGCAGTTTCCTTCCCCGAAGGACATTAGTGAACCAGATGGGGTTTTCCCAACAATTGGCAACTGTCATCATCATTAGGTTCTCAATTCCAGATATTTATTGAATTCAAATTCCACCATCTGCCGTGGCAGGATTCAAACCCAGGTCCCCAGAATGTTATCTGGGTCTCTGGATTAACAGTCCAGCAATAATACCACTAGGCTATTGCCTCCCAGGACTGTGGTGATGATACAAACCATCAGATTTTACCTGGTTCTGTCCCATGCACTTGTTCTGGGTTTGTCTGCTGCAGTACCAGCAATGGCCACAGCACCCTGTGGCACTACTGAGGCTGAGGAACTTCCAACCCTCTGGTGGATCCTTAGGTTTGTCGTTAGGTGGTGTGGAAGCTCTGAGGAAAGACAGTTAACTGTATAATTGCCACGGTATTCTGCAGGGGTGAAATTACCACCAGCTTTCTAGTCATATCCCATCTACTATATATTCAGCTTTTGTTTTGTGTAGGGTTTGTATCCACATATATCTTTCTGGACCAGAATGTGGACACCATACAATGGAATTGCATCAGCCAACTGTTAAATTGGATCCCCATACTAAAGATTAAAAATATTTGACAACGGGTTCACAGTCATCATTAGATTCTCAATCTAAGACATTTTAATGAATCCAAATTCCACCATTTGCCATAGTAGGATTCAAACTTGGATCCCCAGAACATTATCTGGGTCTCTGGATTAATAGTCCAGCAATAATACCACTAGGCCGTCGCCTCCCCATGCCCATTGAGAAGGTGGTGATGAGCTGCCTTTTTGAACCGCTGCAATCTGTTTGTTGTGGGGGGGCCCTCCACAATGCTGTTAGGGAAGAAGTTTCAGGATTTTGATCTAGCGACCCTGAAGGAAGGCCAATATATTTCCAATTCAGGATGGTAAGTGGCTTGCAGGGGAACTTTCAGGACAGGGTTTTCCCATGTATCTGCTGCTCTTGTCCTTCTACATGGTAAAGGTTAGTGGTTGGAAAGTGCTGTCTGAGGGGTTTAGGTGAGTTGCTACAGTGCATCGTGTAGACATTATATACTGCTGCCACTGTGAGGTGGGTGATGGAGAGAGTAAATGTTGAAGGTGTATGGAGTGCCAATCAAGCTATTTCTTGAGCTTGAGTTGCATTTCATTGAAACAGCACTGGACATTGCGGACAGAGGGATGAGAGTGGCAGAAGGATACAGTAATAAAGTAGTGAATGGTGGGTATTGAGGTCATAGCAGTAGACTGACCGGAACTGTACAGTAAGGCAAAACCCTCACATGCATGTGGTCTCCCCAGTGAACAAGAGAACTCATTGCCAGCAGTGAATGTACTATATTAACTGGAACCAATGCAAGTAGAATCATAGGAGCAAATTACTGCAGAAACTGGAATCTGTATTAAAAACAAAATATTCTGGAGGTCCCAGCGGGTTAGACAGCATCCATAGAGAGACAGCCAAGCTAACGTTTCGAGTCCAGATGACTCTTCATCAGAGCTGATGTGACGTGTGGAAGTTGCAGCATTTATTGGGGGTGGTGGTGGTGAAATGCTGGGGGAGAAAAGGCATTGATAGTTCAGATTAATTGATCAGAATGTGAGAATGGCAGAACAATGGTGTGTCTAACTGTCAACTAGAAAGAACAGATAATCCCACTGGAGTTGGGGGAGTGGAATGGCACAATAGGAAACAGGACATTTGGCTGAGAGAGTGATAGAGACAAAAGCCCTTACCATCATTATCAAAATCCTGGATATGCAGTTCACTTAGCAAAAGCTATCAAGCTACAAAACAAGAGCTAGAAGGTGGGTACTGAGCAGATTTTTTTTAGTACAGATATGACAGACTGAGTGGCCTTCCTCTGTAACTTTTTCTTTATTCTGGGTTTTCAAAGTCTGTGCCAGTCTTCACTTCAGTTTGAGCCATCTAACCTAATGATAGTCCCCAACCCATTCTCATCATAGGTAATATTCCTCCCTTTCATGTTTCTCCCAAATAGCACCATCCTTTCAGAGTTTAAAAGTCAAAGCCTCACCAGTACATCCCAACATCATCCAGGCTGACAATACCAAAATCAGATGTTGGACATTTTTGTAGCCAGATGCGTTTCTAGGTGAACATCAAAGACCCAATGGCATTTTTTAGAAACCATCGAAGCAATCAGCCCACAGAGAGATTATTTATACAGGTTAGGGAAGGTTACACCTCTGAAATTATTAAAGAAACAGTTGGAGGCCTCAGTGGGTGAACGAGAGGGTCACGTTGAATGGATGGAATAAAGTATGGGAGGCAATGGCCTTGTGGTATTATCGCTGGACTGTGTATCCAGAAATCCAAGTAATGTTCTGGAGACCTGGATTCAAATCCTGCCAGGGCAGGTGGTGGAATTTGAAGTCAATAAAAAGTTGGAATTAAGAGTCTAATGATGAGCATTGTTAATTGTCGGGGGAAAACCCATCTGGTTCACTAATGCCCTTTAGTGAAAGAAACTTCCATTCGTACCTGGTCTGGCCTATGTGTGACTCCAGACCAACAGCAATGTGGTTACCCTGTGAGGAATTCAGGAAGGGCAATAAATGCTGGCCCATGAATGTAAAAAAAATAGGGTGAAAAGGAAACTTTGTTATATTTATCCAGTGAACGCCATTCTGCATGGGAAATCCTAGTCACAGCTTGTCTGCAAAGAAGTTCAGGACAGCCAAGCTTGCTGCATTGACCAGACCTGAATGACTCAGTGATCCCTATGGCTGAGGGATGGTATCCATCAGGAGGATGCACGCAGCATGGATAAATCCCTAGGGGCCTGAAGCCAGCAGATCAGCACTAATCTGCTGAGCAGATTCACAGGGCAGGCTGAAAGGAACTTGAGACTGCAGAATCTCTTGCTGACTTAGGGCCAGAACATTGCTCTTTAACCATCAAAGCATTCGTTCCATTACACAGCCAAAGTTTTCTCTGAGGCTTTTCTTTGCATGTCCAAAAGTTTAATTTATCTGTTTTATTTCTGTATCCTATTCATCTGCCTCCTGCTCCCAGCCCTGCCATCCCAAGAGTGTGCAGTATTTCTAGGGAAGTGTTGTTCCTTTAACTTGCTGTGCCATAAAATAGAAGGACACGGGGTCAGTAATTGATTAGCATTGGCAGGTGGCCTGGGGACAGTCATTTGACCGCCCTTGGCTGGGATGATAGGCAGACTGGGGAAATAAAAATGTCTTTTATAAATGAAAAAGCAAGTTTGACCTATTTACATTGAAAATAGAAATGAAAGAGAGGAAAAGTTTGTACCCTGACGAATTGCAATTTTAATGCAGTGAATATCTCAAGATGCTTCATAGGAGCATAAACTAAACAAAATTTGATGCTGAGCCATGTAAGGAGACACCTGGACAGATGACCAAACATTTGGTCAAAGAGATTTAAGACCTTTAATGAACTTCTTAGAGGAGGAGAGAAAACAAGAGAGAAGAGAGGTTTAAGAGAGAATTACAGACACTGGAGTTTAAATTCACGATTCAATGTGATTAATGTGAACATCCATCAAGGATTAAGTTTGTGCTTGAGGCCTACTTGAAAATCTAGATGTATTTTAATGATCAAGTTGTGACCTCTGCTAAAAATCTCATTGTAAGTGGTGACCGACTTGACAGCTTAAAAAAGCAGTGGAGAATTTGGGACAACCTGACATTGTGAAATGTTCTGTAGAAATGCAATTTCTTGAAGTCATATGAACAAACATTGACAATGGCAGACAGGAAAACAAATTGCATTTGTCTATGTAATCTGTTGCACACAACTTGTATTTTACAATATATACTCACCAGCTCACAGGTGTCATGGTGGTTCAGTGGTTAGTACTGTTGCCTCACAGTGCCAGGGACCCTGGTTCAATCCCAGCTGTCTGTGTGGAGTTTGCATGTTCTCCCTGTGTCTTTGTGGGTTTGTGCTGGGTGCTCCGGTTTCTTCCCACAGTCCGAAGATGTGCAAGTTAAGTGGATTGGCCATGCTAAATTGCCCATAGTGTTCAGGGATGTGTGGATAGGATAGGGGCATGGGTCTGGGTGGGATGTTCTTTGGAGGGTCTGTGTAGTTTTTGAATAGCCTGCTTCCACACTGTGGGCATTCTATGATTCTCACCTAAATTCTGTAATATCAGCCTAGAAACACAAGTATGGATTATCCACTGTTGGATCATTCTAATCAATGAAAATAAGCCCCATTTTTGTAATGGCAGCTTGGTGGTCTTGAGCTTCGCACAACATCGGACCTGGAGTGTACGTCCATGTTTCTACATAATATAACTTCATGGTAGCAATTTGGCTGCATGACAGTGGTACAGGATGAAAATGTGATATTTTGCCTCAGATAAGACTATCCCTCAAAGAGGCCTTCGGTCCATCATAAAGTCAGAAGTGGGGATTTCTTGCTGATGATTAAATAATATTGAGCACCATTTGCAACTCCTCAGATGCTGAAACAGTCTCTGTCCAAATGCAGCAAGACCTAGACAATATCCAGGCTTGGGCTGACAGGTAACAAGTAACATTCACACAACGCAACCACCAGGCAATGACCATCTGCAACAAGACCGAATCTAAACCCTTGATATTCAATGTCATTTCCCACTGAATCCACAACCACTTCCACCTAGAAAGACAAGGGCAGCAGATACATGGGAACACCCTCACCTCCAAGTTCCTTCAGTGTCGCTGGTCAAAATCCTGGAACTCCCTCCCTTTCAGCATTGCGGGTACCCCTACACTAGATAGACTAGATAGGTTCCAGAAGGCAGCTCGCATCACCTTCTCTAAGGCAATAAACGCTGGCCCAGTCAGCAAATCCCACATCCCAATATTGAATAGAAAGAATAGGAAGAATCCTGTCCATTTTTCCAGTTGGTTAGAGCCGCGGCACCAGCCAAGATTGAATCTGAACCTGAGATTCAACAAAGGATTTTCAGACAGGGCAAAGACTTTTGATCTTCCATGACTTTGCTCTTACATGTTTTGGAGGTTGATTTGTTTTTTCATTCACAGGATGAGGGCATCGCTGGCAAGGCAGCATTTATCGCCCATCCCTAATTGCCCAGAGGGCAGTTACAGGTCAACCACATTGCTGTTGGCCTGAAGTCACATGTAGGCCAGACCAGGTGAGGATGGCAGTTTCCTTCCCTAAAGGACATTAGTGACCCAGATGGGGTTTTCCAACAATCGACAATGGATTCATGGTCATCATTAGACTCTTAATTCCAGATATTTTATTGAATTCAAGTTCCACCATCTGCCGTGGCGGGATTCGAACCCAGGTCCCCAGAACATTATCTGGGTCTCTAGATTAACAGTCCAGCGCCTCCCCATTAATTTTGGAAAAACATTGTGGAATATCTGATATTGTCACTAACTGCACTCATTCTACCTTTCTCAATTCAAGGCCCTATCCCATATGTGATAACAACAGAAATGTTTCGTCAGTCTTCCAGGCCAGCTGCTTTCATGGTGGCAGGGTCAGTGCATTGGTTGTCCAACTTCACTGTGGGTCTTGTTTTCCCATTTTTAGAGGTAAGTGTCATCCAACATTCACTTACTTGGGGTCTAAATGTTGACCTTAATATTTTGCAATCTACTCCGGGAGGTTTGAACCTGATTACCAAGCACTGCTAACCCAAATCAGAAAATTTCCCTGGGAGAAACGATGACGACGGCCAATTAGGAATGAGAGAAATTGTAAAACTTGTGCTTCTGAGCCCTGGTTCTGGACCTAAGAAACATAGAAAATAGGCGCAGGAGGAGGCCATTCAGCCCATTGAGCTCTGCCTTTCCATAAGATCATGGCTGATCACATAACTCAGTACTTTGTTGTGCTTTCTTCCCTTGCCTTTTGACCACCTTAACCCTAACAACTACATCTAACTCCTTCTTTGGTTGAGGTGTGTCTAAATGGGATACAGATAGAGAAGTAAATGTATGCACAGTCATTCCTCTATATCCACGAGGGTTCCATTCCTGAGGAACCCCAATGGATGGTGAAAGCCTCCAGTGTGGAGCTCATTTAAAAGTAGGTTAAAAATCACGGATATGTGAATGTTGTCCGCAAATGTCAATTTTTGTTATTACTTATTTTTTGGCGTGGATAAGCAAATTCACAATTCGTTCGTACAGAGGATATACTGCCTTTAACGCTTGTTGTTCTACTGTTCACTCAGCTCAACGTATAACTTAATTGCTCATTTATTTATATATATAGAAATATACAATAGGACAGAATGCACAAACATAAGAGCACATCAGCAGATAGGGTTGGAATAGGAAACAAATGTAAAAAGACAAAAATAATGGTTCTTTGTCTGAAAACAGACAGCGTTTTCAATAAGGTAGATGAATTGAGGGTACAAGTAAAAATAAATAGGTATGAGATGAAAATCATTACATAGTCAGGAGATGGCCTACAAAGAAGTACATATTCAAAAATACTCAACCCTTTCAAAGGATTGGAAGGAAGAAAAAGGGAATGAAGTGACTCTGTTAGTAAAGCAGGTAATCAGTGCAGTACTCTGGAATGATCTTGGTTCAAATGGCCAAGATGTAGCATCCATTTAAGTGAAGATAAAAAGTAGCAAAAGATAGAAGTCATTGGTGAGAGTAATTTATATATCACCTATCTAACCACACCAGAGAAAAAAATCAACAAATCAAGAAGAAAATTAGTGTTTGTAAGAGACGTACTACAATTAATAACGAGTAATTTTTATTTTTATTTGACCTATAGAGAAATAAAATTGGCAAAGCTAGCCAGAAGGAAGAGTTCATAAAGTGTTTTTGGGATAGTTTCTAAGAAGTACATTCTGGAACTAATTGGAAACGGGTATTGTAGACCTAGTAATAAGTAGTGAGACAGGATTAATTTATGACCTCACAGTAAAGTTGAAAGGGTTCAGAAAAGATCTACAAGGGTGTTTCTAGGGTTGGAGGGTTTGAGCTAAACGGAGAGGCTGAATAGACTGGAATGAGCTGCCAGAGGATGTGGCAGAGGCTGGTACAATTACAACATTTAAAAGGGTATATGAATAGGAAGGGTGTAGAGGGATATGGGCCAAATGCTGGCAAATGGGACTAGATTTATATAGGATGTCTGATCGGCATGGACGAGTTGGACCAAAGGGTCTGTTTCCATGCTGTACATCTCTATGACTCTATAACTCTAAGTGATTCTCTAGTAAAGACTATTCCCATCATGAAGGAATTTCATATTAAGTTTGAAGGTGAGAAACTTGCAGCTGAAACTAAGTATTTAAAATTATATAAAGTAATTATACAAGCGCAAAGATAGAATTGACTGAACTAGCCCAGGAAATAGATTAAAAGGTAAAATGGAGATTAGCAGTGGAAGATATTTAAGGTGATTTTAAGACACAAATATTATACATTAGGGATGAACCATCCATGGTTAATCAAGGAAGTTATGAATTATATCAAATTGAAAAAAACACATTCAATGCTGCACAGATTAGAGTCGGCCAAAAGATTGCAATATTTTTAGAAATAAGCAAAAGTTGATTGTAGAAAGGGAAGATTAGAATTTGAGAGTGAACTAGCAAAACAATTAAAAATAGGAAGACCCTTTACAACTACATGCAAAGGAAAAGGGTAGCTAAAATAAGCATTGAGCCCTTAGAGGATGAGACTGAGAGTTAATAATGGGAAACAAGGAAATACAGATACTTTGAACAAACATTTTATATGCACCCTCCATGGTAGAAGATACAAAAAGCACCCCAAGAAAAATGCAAAATCCAGGGGCCAGCTGCAGAGAAGAAGTTAAAACAACCACAACCGCCAGAGAACAAGTACCGTGGAAATTAACAGGTCTAAATCTGACATCCCCTGAACCTGATGCAGTCCATGATGTTTTGGGATAATTACAACAATGTTTGGGAGTTCCTGCATTTTGAACCAGTGACAGAGAAGGAACAAGTGATATAGTTCCAAGCCAGGATAGTGTCTGGCTTAGAAGGGAACTTCATGTGCAGACTTCCCCTGACCTAGGTGTTAGAAGTTGAGGTTTAGAAGTTACTGCTGATAGCTACATCTGTTCATCATCTTGATATTCAGTTGGATATTTCATTAATGACTGGGAATGGAAATTGGGAAATAATTGTATACTTATATTCCTTAGATGGTTAACTTCCAAAAACCTTCTCTTTCAGAAAGGACTCGGTGAATATAGTTTCATCATCTTTGGAGGCATCTGCTTGGCAACCTTTGTCTTCATCTTCATCATCGTTCCCGAAACAAAAAACAAAACATTTCTGGAAATCAGCCAAATGTTTGCAAAGAGGAACAAAACTGAAATTAAACTGGAATCAGAGCACCTTGAATTGCACAAGAGGAATACAGGTGAATGCAAGGTAGTGAAGAGCACAAGACTGTAGTCAAATCCAAGATATCCTTTGGGTGAGGAGTGGTATAAGCATCAAGTACAAGAGTTTATCTCTATCACATTTGTCTTTCATTGCAGAAAAAGTGCTAACTCATTGAAAATAAATGGGTCTGTTATTATAAAGGACTGCTGAATTAGTAGACTTCCCTAAAACATTCCAATTCTCCACCTCTTCTGGGTCCTGAACAATGTTCGTTAAAACTTACCTCTTTGACCAAACGTTTTAGTCTCTTGTCCTACTGTCTCCTTTGTTGGCTCAGAGTCAATTATTATCTGATTATGCTCCTGTGAAGTGACTTGGTGTGCTCTAATACATTACAGGTACAATATTTATACATGAGATGGCATTCATTGCACAGCATATTGACAGTCAATTCACTATTGTTAAGATTGTTCTGTAGATCTGTGTTTGGTTAGTGAAACCATTGATATGATTTGAATTGAGATACATTTCAAACATCTTATTGTGAATTAAAGTGAGAGACCTTAAATAATTTTTCCAGAGAGACTAGAAGGAACAGATGATGGTTGTTAGCACTTTGGGTCATTTTACTGTGTTAATGGTTCTACCTAATGCAAGTTATTGTTTCAATGCAGTTGCGAAGACATGTCAACGTACACCAGGGTCTAATGAAGGCAATAGTTGACATTTTACAATAGTACATTTCTACGATAGTTTTATAATTTACTGCTTCTCACAATATAGAAGTATTGGTGTTACTGACAAATATAGGAGCAGGGCTAGGACATTTGGCTTGTGTTGTTTTGTTTGAGGATTCAGCTAAGCCATTTACCACTGGAAACAGAAGGTTTATAAGTTGCCCACTGCAGGGACCTTGGTGACCAAGTGGCAGAAAACTTAGATTGTAGGGTCCCCGTGTTCACTTTGCAAATCAAGCATGTCAACAACCATATGACAGTAGGGCTGAATCTTACGTTTTTTTGGCTGAGTGTGAGTTGTGTTGGATTTATTTACCCTGAGGCCTAGCAGAGTTTCTCACCATATCTTGTCAAACTTACCTTGTTCACTAAATACCCTGCCATTGGGCATCCCTCACATCCAATTGCAGCCCCATCTTAACTCGCACCATTCCCAGAACAACTCACTACCAACAGGATTTTCCGTAATTAACTGACATCCCTTATACAGGCATCATCATTAGAACAAAAACAAAGTTGCTGGAAAAGCTCAGCAGGTCTGGCAGCATCTGTGAAGGAGAAAATAGAGTTAATGTTTTGGGTCCGGTGACCCTTCCTCAAAACTCATCTTTAGACGTTTGTTGTGCCCTGGACAAGGATCTGCCTGGCACAGTTCCTGATATTTTCACCAGACATGGCAGACTTGGGGAAGCTTTCCAGGCAGGGATCCAGAGGTCCTGCTGGATGGGGTAGTGCAGAGGTAGGACTTCCTCTTCCCCCTGGACCAGCAGTGAGGGACCCAACAGCAAGCAATATCAGACCGGGTTGAAGTTACATCCCAGTTCAATGTTTTTTTAGCCATCTGGAGGAATGTAGAGACTCGTAGGAAGAATGTCCATCACCTCTTCACCAGCATACACATCGCCATCTCCCTCTGCTACCGTACACTCACTCTGTCTCCACCACTGCACCCACCTCATGCCAAGGCTCATGCTCTACCGCTCTCACTATTACCTGCACCATGTCTTCCACTTTCTCACACTCCAACCCCCAACACCACTCTGCACTACCCACTCACTCGGGTCACCTCCCCAAATGCACCAACGGAAATAGTTGTGCCACTCACTTTCATCTCCCATAACAGCTGTCTCTGTCTCTCTCACTCCAGGAGCTGAGCAGTCATCCATAGGGCAAAAATAATCAAGACGGGTGGTGTGCTGCCCAACATTCACCTCCTCACCCTTTATGTGGAGAACATCCTGACTCTGACCACTCTGAATGCCCGACTGACTTTGTCCAAGCCCCTGGACTGGCAACGCAGGCTGCCCTCGGTTTACTGTGTCAAGGCTCCCTGAGCAAAGACAGTTCCCCTTGACTTGACTGAGGACTGCTGAGAACCAGGACAATGTTTCTGGCTTTGTGTCCGCGCTAAGCGACATAGCAAGGCAGAAGTAGTTTGAGACTGGTATCTCTGACTGATGGGGCAAAGTGCACAAAGGCGAGGTAAGGCAACACAAGGCAGGAACACTGTGATCATCCAGGTAGGCTCAGAGTGAGTGAATGCTGAAGGAGCAGCGCTTCGAAAGCTTGTGACCTGGCGTCATGTGACTCCTGACTGCATCTTTCTATGTAAGAGAGGTTGCAAATTTGGAAGATACTGATATGGATGCTTCTTGATTGCTGTCGTATATTCTATTTGTAAAGGCTTAACCCTATTTCAGGACTGCCCCATGTGATGAATATCTACCCATTCCCACACAGAGAAGAAGGAGATAATCATTAGAAAATGTTCGCACCCAAAAAATTGTTTGAAGCTTTATATGGTATCAATTAACAATCAGTTTAGTAATGAAGAGGGGCTGGATAGACTTGGGTTTTTTTTTGTGAGCTGTTGGACTAAGCTGGTGTCGTGTAACTTCTGACCTTCTTTGGTGAGGGCTGAGGGGGTGGCCTGATATCAATGGATATGATTCTGAGGGGCATGGACAGAGCAGATAGAAAGCAGCTGTCCCTGTTATTTGAAGGAGCAATAACAAGGGATCACACTTTTAAAGTGATAGGCAGAAGGATTTGAGGGGATTTCAGGAAAAGGATTTTCACCCAGAAAGTGGAGGAAATCTGGAATGGACCGCCTGGGAGGGTAGTTGAGGCGAGAAACCTCACAATTAATAAAAGCAAAATAGCACAGATGCTGGAAATCAGAAATAAACACGGAGAATACTGGAGAAACTCAGCAGGTCTGGCAGCATCAGTGGAGAGAGAAACAGTTAATAGTTTGGGTCGAAATGACTTCTTCAAAACTGAAGTTTCTCCAACATTTTATGTTATTTCTTTTGTATTACTTCCCATTGGATATTTTTAAAAATGCTTCCTACATAAACAATTGTCTCAGTTGGTATTCTTCTTATCATAGAATCATACGGTACAGAAGAGGCCCCTCAGCTCATCGAGTCTGCACTGACAAAATGCTGATATTAATTTTACACAAGACCAGCTTTCCAGCACTTGGCCTGTAACCTTGAATGTTATGACATTTCGAGTGCTCATCCAAGTACTTTTTAAAGATTGTGAGGTTTTGCAATAAAACATTTCATTTCACTCCCTAATTACTTGCTGTTCCTGCAGACTAACGTTTTGTGAAACATGTTCTGTGCCACAAAATTCTACAATCTCTCTCCAATGAAATTATACACCACTCTTGTATTCTTCTTTCCAAAGAGGACAGCCTCACTGTTCCTCCATTGTACTCCATCTGCCAATATTTTGTCCGCTCACTAACCTATCTACATTCCTTTGCAGGCTGTTTGTATCATCTTCAGTTTCCTACTCCACCTATTTTTGTATAGTCAGCAAATTTGACCACAATATATTTGGTCCCTCCATTCAATCACGAATATAAATCATAAATTGTTGAGGCCAAAGTATTGGTCCCTGTGTCTTTCTATAAGCTCATTTTTGACAAGTTGAAAATGTTTAGGTCACTTTTGGTTAGGCCACTTTTGGAATACTGTGTGCAATTCTGGTCTCCCTGCTATAGGAAGGTTGTTTTGAAACTTGAAAAGATTTACAAGAATGTTGCCAGGATTAGAGGGTTTGAGCTATCGGGAAAGACTGAATAGGCTGGGGATATTTTCCCTAGAGAGTCAGAGACTGGGGGTTGACCTTCTAGAGGCTTATAAAATCATGAATGGCATGGATAGGGTAAATACACAAGGTCTTTTCAACAGGGTGGGGGATTCAAAAACTAGAGGGCATAAGTTTAAGGTGAGAGGGGAAAGATTCAAAAGGGATCTAAAGGGAAATTTTTCACGCAGAGGGTGGCACATGTATGGAATGAGCTGCCAGAGGAAGTGGTGGAGGCTGGTACAATTACAACGTTAAAAAGGCATCTGGATGGGTATATGAATAGGAAGGGTTTAAAGAGATATGGGTCAAATGCTGGCAAAGGGACTAGATTAATTTAGGATATCTGGTCAGCATTGATGAGTTGGACCGAAGGGTCTGTTTCCATGCTGTACAGCTCTATGACTCTATGACCTGTTAATCCCAACTCTCTGTGTTCTGTTAGACAGCCAATCCTGTAATCACACTAATATAACACCACCAAGACCATGAGCTTTAATCTTGTGCACCAAACGTACATATGGCACCTTAACAAATGCCTTTTGTAAATCCAAATGTATTCCATCTACCGGTTGCCTTCATCCACCCTGCTGTTACATCCTCAAAGAGCTTTAATAAATCTGTGAAACACAATTTTCCTTTTAGAAACCCATGTTGTTGCTGCCTCGTTGTATTATGATTCATGTAAATGACTTGCGTCTGCTTCCTTCACAATAGACTCTAACATTTTCCCAATGCCATATCAGGCAAACTAGCCTATAGTTTCTTAATTTCCATCTCCCTTCTTTCTAGAAGATTAATGTAACCATTTTCCAATCCCCTGGGTCTTTCCAGAATTTGGGGAATCTTGGAAGATTACAAACAATTCATCCATACCCTCCACTTCTTTTAAAACCCTAGGATACAGGGCCACGTTCAGGGGATTTTTCAGTCCCGTTAGTTTTCCCAGAAACATTTTTCCTAGTGATATTGACTGTGTTAAGTTCCTGCCTCCCTTTTGTTCCGTTGATTTTTTTCTAATCTTGGGATACTGTTTGTGCCTTACATTGTGAAGACAGATACAAAATACTGGTGCAAAGTCTCTGCTATAACCTTGTTTCCCATTATTAAATCTCAAGGTTTATCCTTTAAGGCACCAATCCTTATTTTCGCTACTATTATTGCTTTTGATATTCTTGTTGATGCTATTATTTCTTTGCTTCACTGTCATTGGGTGAAGAGCCTGGAATTCCCTCACTTACAGACTGTGGATGCACTTGTAGTGGATGGACTGCAGTGATTCAAGAGGGGCAATTAGGAATGAGCAACATCCCATAAATTAATTTCAAACAGGCACAGTCCCAGTTTGGATCTCCTTCTTTAAAGGATTGATCATTTCTGAGGGTGACAGGGCTGGAAGGTGATAGAGTCACATTGCTTTACGGCACAGAAACGGACCCTTTGGTCCAATTCGTTCATGCTGACCAGATATCCTAAATTAATCTAGTCTCATTTTCCAGCATTTGGCCATGTCCCTGTAAATGCCTCCCTATTCATATACCCATCCAGATGCCTTTTAAATGTTGTATTTGTACTAGCCTCTACCACTTCCTCTGACAGTTCATTCGAAACAAACACCATCTTCCTCATCAAAATGTTATCCTTTAGGTCCCTTTTAAATCTTTCCCCTCTCACCTTAAACCAATGCACTCTAGTTTTGGACTCTCCTACGCTGGGAAAAAGAGCTTTTTTGTACCTTCAGATCTATCATTGCTACCAAAAAAGTAAGTTTCTAATTAGGTTGAACCTGAATGCAGATGAGAGGAACAGAATTAAGGAGGGCACAGTGGCTCAGTGGTTAGCATTACTGCCTGACAGCGCCAGGTACCTGAGGTCAATTCCAGCCTTGGGCATCTGTCAGTGTGGAGTTTGCACATTCTCTCCCTGTCTGCATGGGTTTCCTCCGGGTGCTCCATTTTCCTCGCACAGTCCAAAAATGTGCAGGTAAGGTGGATTGGCCATGCTACATTGCCTGTAGTGTCCAGGGATGGGTAGGGGGTGGGTCTGGGTGGGATGCTCTTTAGAGTCAGTGTTGACTTAGTGGGCTGTTTGGCCTGTTTCCACACGGTAGGGATTCTGAGAATTGTTTCTCCCATCCTCAGCATTAAAAGAATGCAGGCGTGAGCTCCCTTCCATCTTTTATCACCATCACTTCCTACATTCACCCCTTCCCTGGCCTCCTTGTCTCCTCACACGGTCCATCATAGATTTTCCCTTCCCTCCCCAGCCCTTCCTTTGTGCTGACATTGGTGGCTGTTTAATCCTTTGTTAACTTTCACACAGTTTTATGCCATGGCAGCTTAATGGAACTGAGGCCCAAACACAACACTGAGGGTTACCTGGAACTTCACCAGACAGATGCAGATACCCGCTTCCCCCTTCCCTTCCATGTCACCCATCAATGAGTGCACCCAAATCTCTACCTCAGGGTTTCTTGTGAACATATTTTCTCACGGAAGGTTGTGAATCAGCTCAGACATGATGGGCCGAAGGACCTGTTCCTGTGCTATACTGATCTTGTTCAGTGAGTCAGTAAATGCAGAATTATAAAGTATTTTTAAGGCAGAGGTGGATAGATTCTTGGTTACCAAGGGGATGAAAGAGTATCGGGGGTTATGAATGAATATAGAGTTGGAGTTAAAAATCAGTTCATCCACAAAATTATTGAATGTAGGAGCAGGCTTGAAGGGCCGAGTGGCCTACTGTTGTTCTTTGCTCGTACATTTGAAGATGTAAGATAAGAACCTGGTTAGTGTTTCTGCAGATCATTCCTTAGTGTGAAGATACAGAAATGTAAATATTTGAACTCAATCTATTATAATGATCAAAGCCTGACATTCAATGTTTATTAAAACCAAGAACTCTGGATGCTAGAAACCTGAAACAAACAAAAACAGAAATTACTGGAGAAACCTGCTGGGCGACCGGAGAGAAGTGTATAAAATGATGAGAAGCATGAATAAGGTGGATAGTTGGAGTCTTTTTTTCCCAGGGTGGAAATGTCAAATACTAAGGTCATGGGTTTAAGATGAGAGGTGGGGGGAGGGGGATGTTTAAAGGAGATGTGCAAGGAAAGGTTTTTACACAGAGGGTAGTAGGTGCCTGGACTACGTTTGCCAGGGAAGGTGGAAGAAGCAGGTCTGACAGCAAAGTTTAAGAGGCATTTAGACAGACACATGAACAGGCAGGGAATAGAGGGATACAGACTACGTGCAGGCAGATGGGATTAGTTTAGAATGGCATCATGGTCAGCACAGATACAGTGAGCTGAAGGGCCTGTTCCTGTGCTGTACTGTTCTATGTTCTTTCTTATTAAACTCAGCAGATCTGGCAGCATTGGTGGAGAGAAAGATAGAGTTACCGTTTCAAGTCCAATGACCCTTCTTCAGAACTAGAACCAGTTCTGAGGAAGAGTCAAAAGACTGGAAACCCTAACACCATTTGAAGTTTATTGGTTGAGTGTCGTATCTTGTTACTATGGTAATTTGATGGATCAGTCAAATACATGGCCTTCTCCAACTGCACATTCTCCAACTAGACTGACCAGGAGAATCACTCCCCGCTACAGAAACGAAGCTGCTATTGGTCCAATGTGGATTCGATTCAGGACAGCATGTGAGAGGCTCATCAGTCCAAACTGATGGCAAACTCCTGGCAGAAGAAAGCAAACCTGAAGTTAAGGAACCATTTTCACCTGATAATAACACATTTTCCTGCAATGGTTTACTGACATGTCCTTGATAACATGATGTGCAAATAGGAAGGCCCAGGTTATCCCAGACCATCATTGCCCAGCCCTCAGGAACTGGTTATCTTTCACAGCAGGATTTGTATCATCATTTGGATTCATCTCACTAGGTTCCTGGTAACTTTCAAAACCAGTAATCCAGCCAGACAAACCAGTAATCCAGCCAGACAAACAATGGATAATTGATCAATGCCTCACACAGAAAGGATACACAACGAACTGGTTAAACTTCATCTCTGTGAAACTTGGGAATCTTACACCATGGTCCTCACCATGTTGTTAACAAGATTCGCTGGATGTAGGCAATAGTACAGTGAGCTTTTCCAGATAATGAATTTATTCATCACTTTAAGATACAATAAAGCTTCCCAACCAGGTTCCTGTGATACACTCTAACGGTTTTTCTCTTTGTTCTTTCAAGGGGTGTGTATGTCATTGGCAAGGCCAGCATTTGTTGCCCATCCCCAATTGCCTTTGAACTGAGAGACTTGCTGGGCCATGACATAGAGCATTCAAGGGTCAAGCATGTTGCTGTGGGACTGAAGTCACAAGTAGGTCAGGCTGGGAAAGGGCAACAGATTTCCTTCCCTTAGAATCATAGAATCCCTACAGTGTGGAAAAGGCTATTCAGCCCATCAAGTCAACACTGACACTCCAAAGAGCATCCCAACCAGACCCACCACCCCTTACCCTATCCCTGCATTTCCCATGAATGATCCACCTCGCCTGCACATCCCTGGATACTATGGGACAATTTAGCATTACCAATCCACCTAACCTGCACATCTTTGGACTGTGGGAGGAAACCTACATAAGTGCAGGGAGAATGTGCAAGCTCACACAGACAGCTGCCTGAGACCAGGCTTGAGCCCAGGTCCCTGGCGCTGTAGGCTAATCACTGAGCCACCATGCTGCCCCAAGCTTTCTGAGCCTGACACGACTTGAACACACAATCTTCTGATCTGGAGTCAAATGCACTACTATTGCATCATAAGCCCATCCCTTAAAGGACATTAGTAAAGTAGCTGGGTTCTTTATACCCAATGATGATAGTTTCATGACCATTGTTACAGAGATTAGCTTTCAATTCCAGACTTGATTCACTGAAGTTAAATTCCACTAGCTACTGTGTGGGATTTGAACCCATGTTCAAAGATTTGCCTGGGTCTGGATTACTCAGCCAGTGACATTACCACATGTGTCTGTCTCCCCACAACCATGGGGTCCACATTTACTGATGGAGCTGATTATGACCTCTATACCCAATTTGTAGTTTTTTGTGACCTGTTTATTAATGATTTTCAAAATCAGTCCGTAAATATAAAACGGTTTCTACTTTCCCAAACCAACGCACTTGTGCTGAAGGTGAACTGGTTAATATTTCCCTGGCCTTCCCCAGATAGCACATGGCAATTAAAATAAATTACCCTAAACAAATGCTATCCTCTTCGAGTTTCACCCCACCAAATACTGCTGTGGAACTCTTTCCCCAACCTATAACATTTCCCCTTTTCCATCTATATCTGCATTCCATTAAATTTCGAATTTCCAAGGGACTGAGAACATAATCCCACATATTAACAGTGGTAATGTCACCAATGAAAGCATCAGATAACATGCCCACAATGCCATCGTGATCTTTACCCAGCAGCAGGGTACCACCAGTTTTAATAACATACCCTTTCTTCAGATAATCGATCCTTCCTGACAGTCCATTAGTCCACATTTCCACAGCTCCTGATTGAGAAGTCCACGTCACACAGTAGTGCACCCATTCATTTGGACTGAAGTGCAATGTCATGTTTACAAAGTGCCCTCCAATCCATAGTCCCCAGTCGAAACCCACAGAGATAACCAGTTCATTGTCACTGTCCTCTGTTGCATACGATAGAATAATTCTCGGCTGGGAGTCTCTTGTCCTGACCCACATGCAGATGGTAAAGGAACTGAGATTCATGTTGCGAAGAGTTTGGATTTCAACGAAACTGGAGAGGCTGTCCTCAGAGAAGTGAAAACTGGGGTGGGAAGACAATTTGCTGCCTTCCAAAATAATTGAAGAAAAAGTGTCATTAGCTATTTTTGCTCACTCCACTTCTCAGGTATCTTTCCTTCTCTGTTATAACAATTATTATTTCTTGGGCTGAGGAATATCAACACTGAAAAATGGAACAATTTCAACACCTTGCTCCTTGTGCCGATATCAAATCAATTAGCTACAGTGTGGAATTCTTTATCACTTGACCTCAAATGGAGAATTAACCTTAATTTCAGAAAAATACTCCCAACTGCATGGGTTTGACGTTTAGCTTCTCTCTCAGCATAAACATACAAGGGCTTTTGCAGTGCAGTGTTAGGGTCCATACCTCTGGACCAGGAGGCCTGAGTTTGAATCCTACCCACTCCATTGTTCTGTAATAATATCCTTGAATGGGTTGATGAAAAATACCGAGCAGGAACCTACCTGTTTACTACCAATTTAGTGCGAAGTATGAACAGTCTCTTTGCCTTCTCAGTTTCTCCATCTGAGTAGTCAATTTTAATTCACATCACAGAAACTTTGGTAACATATATATCCCTTACCTTCAATGGCTGCACATTTACCCTTCATCGACCAAGAGTTTAGGCCTCATTTTCCTGCCCAGAACTCCATCACATCAAATCTCACCAAATTCAGGTTTCTCTTTTATCTCAAAATCTCTGTTCCCGTGGCAGTTTTTTTTCCTTTATTCATTCATGGGATGAGGGCATCACTGGCCAGGCAGCATTTATTGCCCATCCCTAATTGTCCAGAGGGCAGTTAAGAGTCAACCACTTTGCTGTGGGTCTGGAGTCACATGTAGGCCAGACCAGGTAAGGATGGCAGTTTCCTTCCCTAAAGGACATTCGTGACCCAGATGGATTTTTCCAACAAGCGACAATGGCTTCATTGTCACCATTAGACTCTTAATTCCAGATATTTATTAAATTCAAATCCCACCATCTGCCATGGCAGTTCACTTCTAAGCAATAAGTACAAGAGACGTAGATTTTCATCTCATACCCTGGGCAGGGAAGGGGAAGATCCCTTTATAGATCCAGACTGATTTTTATTCTATTCATTTTAAAAGATTACAGCCATAAGACTATAAGATGTAGGAGCGAAAATAGGCCATTCAGCCCACTGATCTGCTGTGCCAGTCATTGAGATCATGGTTGAAGTGATATTCCTCAACTGCATTTTCCTGCCTTTTCCTTTCATTCCTTTACTGTTTGAAAATCTGTGTTAGCCTTTAATATACTTAATGACCCGGCCTCAACAGTCCTCTGCAGTAAAGAATTTCATACATCACTTCCCTCTGAAAAAAGAAATTCCTCCTCATCGCTGTCTTAAATGAGTGACCTCTTGCTCCCAGATTATGGACTCTGGAGTTGCCCAACAGAACTGATACCCTCTGAAAGAGAGAAATTCATCAATATTTGACAAAACATAAACCAGTCTTTCCCTCTCAAATATAGATTGACAGCAATCATTGGGCTTTGACTTCTCAAGTAACAGAAGATTTGGGTTTCACCAAATGCAGTGCAGACAATCTGTGGCACTAAGAATGAGATCATGGCTGATCTGTGGCCTACCTGCCTTTGGTCCATATCCCTTAGTAACTTTACTTAACAAAAAGCTATCTATTTCAGATTTAAAATTACCAATTCCCCTTTCCAATGGACTCTGATCTTTGACTCTCCCATCAAGGGAAAACAATCTTTCTGCAGTTCCCATGTTGAAGTCCCTAAGAATCTTGTATGTTTCAATAAGGTCTCCTCTCATTCTTCTAAACTCCACTGAGTACAGACCAGCTCAAACTCTCCACATAAGGACATCCCTCCATCCTCAGAGTCAGCCTGGTGAACCTTCTCGGTCTGCAATGCCAGTTTTATCTTTCCTTAGATCAGGGGACCAAAAGTGTTCACAGTATTCCAGATGCAATCTGACAACTGCCTTGTACAGATCAAAACCTCATGTCCCTTCTACTGTGACAGACTTTGCCAGATACCGCTCAAACAGTGAAGATGAAAATTTAACCCTCTCACCTACATTCTCAGCCTCCTGTTTGCATTCTATCTTGAAAGCAAGTCTCTTGCGCCTTACTCTGACTTTAGGTGATATAATGTGTGAGCAATATCACTGCCGTTATCCCCATCTCTCCGCATTTTCAGTCCCAATTACATTAACAGAAATGAAAATGAGGAGCAGTGTATAACCAGCAGCTGATCGATATCATTTATTTTACATTGACCCTCCCACATCCATTTTACTCCCTCCTTGTTTAACTAAATTTCCTACAATCCTTTGATTCAGTCCTTGCTTTGTCCTTTTGATCATCAGGTATTTAAGAACCAAGTTTGGACAACCATTACTTCCCCAACTCATTTCTTCAGCCCAAATCTTCACTTTTTATGGTGTCTGTTGTTTCTAGCCTTCATGGCCCATCCCCCATATTTCAATCATGGCTAGATCTTGAAGGACTGTGCAATAATTTTCCAGCAAGTACTCGACATTAAATCTGAACTCCAAAAGGTATTAACGCTAATATCTAATGCCAGACTATGTGCACTGCAATTGGTGAAATCCAAATCTACTGTTGGCTAAGAAGCCAAAGCCCAATGATAGCTGTTAATCTACATTTGAGAGGGAAAGACTGGTTAACGTTTTGCCAAATATTAATAAATTTCTCTCTTTCGGAGGGTAACTCGATTGCTGTGCGATTCCAGAAAATTTCGCATTGATTGCCAATGGACAGCCTTTTCTTTATACCTTGGCTTGCTTTTCTAGCTAGGAACAAGGAACAGGAGTAGGCCATTCAGCCCCTCCAGCCTGTTCCATCTTTGAATGAATTCACAGTTGACCTTGAATGCAGAGGGTGGTGCGTGTGTGGAATGAGCTGCCAGAGGAAGTGGTGGAGGCTGGTACAATTACAACATGTAAAAGGCATCTGGATGGGTATATGAATAGGAAGGGTTTAAAGGGATATAGACCAAATGCTGGCAAATGGGATTAGATTAATTTAGGATATCTGGTTGGCACGGACGAGTTGGACTGAAGGGTCTGTTTCCAAGCCGTATAGCTCTATGACTGTATGAGATTATGGCTGATCTGTTGCCTAACCCCACGTATCTGTCTTTGGCCCATATCCTTTAGTAACTTTGGTTAATTAAAGGTTATCTATTTCAGATTTAAAATTAACAATTCCCCTTTCCAATTTGGGTTAAATCCCAAAGGGAGCAAGTATTCAAGAACTTGAACTGTAGCTGATACTAAACTGATATGAAATGAGAGTTGGTCCTTACCACATAGAGACCCAGGCCACTTTAACACAAGGCTCTTGTCTCCAAGCCCCCACCATCAATGGATTTAGCCAAGAGGTGGCAACTGGTTGACGGGAGGGTGGGGAATGGGCTTGCATTCCTGGACAGCAAGGTGCAATTGGCTGGGACAGAAGGAAAGATGTCCAGCGCTCAGTGAAAACACTAGGAAATGGTTATCAGAGAATCTTGTGATGAGAAAGGGGAGGGAAACTGGGTCAAGAGAAGCCTAAATTGTCCTAATAGGATCCTTTTCCTACTCTTATAGCTGCAGGCAAGTCCATCCAGAATTCATAGAGTCATAGAGTCAAATAGCATAGAAACAGCCCTTTGGCCCACAATGTCCATGTAGGCCAACGAACACCAAACTACACTAATCCCATTTACCTGCTCTTTGTCTGTAGCCTGGTATTTTATGTCCTGGCACTTTATATGCTCATCCAGGCACTTCTTAAATGTTGTGAGAGAATAGCCTCCACCGCCCTCCACAACACATTTCATATTTCTACCAAACTCTGGGTGAAGAAAGTGTTTCATGAAAGTTTTATGTTTGAAAATCCTGTTGCCCTGAGTCTTTTCTCAGTTGGGCTCCACCCCAGTGATAAACCATGGCAGCTTCCCCATTTCCCCACAGAAAACCTTATAGCATTTAAGAAGTATTTAGATGTCCACTTGCAATGCCAAAGCACACAAGGCTTTGGGCCAAGTGCTGGAAAATGGGATTGGAATAGCCAGGGACTTATTTATGACTGGATCTGACTCCTTGGTCTGAAGGGCCTTCTTCCATAATGTAGGCCTCTATGTAGCCTCTTTTCGGGGAAAGCCCACCATATTGAATGCCACTGGGGCCTCTGACTGTTCATTGGCAGGCCTTGAATCAAGAACCAATCCCCTTCCCCCAGTGGGGGGAGTAGGGGGGGTAGTGAAAGGGTGGCCAACCCAAACATTGCTGGCAGATTGGCAACTCTAATGAAGGGCAGCCCCACTGAGAAGTGCCATGTACCTGAGGCCTAGTGTATCTGCTGTATCCCACCCCAGCGGGAAAATCCGGTTAAATGGTACGTACTGGAGCAACTCGTCAAATCTGTCCACTTCAAAATAGAGGAAGTCAGTTCCAGTTTGCTCATTTCCAACCATGACAGGTTTTAGCCCAGGCCACAGGGTCAGTGAAGGCTGATAGGCAGGTGGTCCATGGAGTGGGGGTCATGGGGAAGACAGGGGGCAGCAACAAGGGCTGTTGAGAAGGCCACTTACCAGCATTCCCCCTTTCTCAACATCCGATCCCTCAACTGGCACCAGGATCCCCCGCTCACACACTCCAGAACCCACAAGTGACTCCGGACAGGATAGTTTGTGGCTTTCCCAACATGGTGAGACCCCTTCCCTGCCCCCATCCACTGCTGGGTTGGCATCACCAGGAGCAGTAGCATGTTGAGACCCTTAAACACCCACTTAATAACTCAGCTGGTGGGAAGGCTACTCATAAAGCACACCACCCTGGACTTAATCAGGGCTGGCAGCTAGATAGGGGACTCCACTCAGCAGCCTTCTACCTGATTAAATACCCCCTATCCACATTTGCCGCTGAGGACATCATTAGATTCTGCTCTGAGTCAAATTCTCGTGGAACCCTGTATCATTTCCAATGGCCCCAGTGGACCTCCCTCCATTTTGAAGTACACAAGGGGTGTCGGAGAGGGCACTTGTGGCACAGTGGGTAGTGTCCTTACCTCTGAGCAAGGAGGCCTGTGTTCAAGTCACATCTGCTCCAGAGGTGTGTTATTACATCGCTGAACTGGTTGATTAAAAATACCTCCCAGAGGGGTCAGACGAGTATATGCCATTTGCCTGCTATGCTGAAAGAGAATTCCAGCTTATTTACCCATGTTTCAGAGATTTTCATCCTTTGTGATTATTAGCTGGAGCAATGATGACAGCAGGTTGCCCAAATTAGGTCTGAATTCCTCTGCATTTCGAAGATTTCCTGGGGCTGACCCACTTGAGATATGTAAGATGCTTAAAGAAGTTGCTGGACTAGCAAGAGATAAACTCTATACCTTAGTGCAGGAGAGACACAATAAGGTTCTAAAATCTTAAAACTATCACTCAATCTGGTGTCAGGAAGCATTTCTTCACACTTAAGGTCTTGGGAATCTGGAATCTGCTTTCCCAAAAGAAAACTATTAAGCCTAGGTGAATTGAAAATTCACAATGGGATTTGGTAGATATTTGTTAAACAAGGGTATCAAACGTTACAGGCAAAACAGGTAGATCGGGTTAAAGCGCATATCAGCCAATTTCTAACTGAATGTCAGAACAGGCTCCTGGCGCTGTATGGTCCACTCCTTTTCCAGGTCTGGCACTTGCTGTAAAATCTCTCTCCAGGCAATCCTTATCAGCTTCAGGTGACCAGCTGTATCATGGCAATGATGGAAACCCATCAGCAAGGGTATGCCCCTTTAATGGGGAATGCAGTGCATAGAACAGAGAGAAACCAGGGAAGCAGAAACCCAGGGACAGATTGACGATTAACTGAATGACCCAGTGAAAAGATTCTGCAGAAGCTACAGGAAGAGGAAGGTTGTTTAATGCTTCACTGCCATCTTCAGGAGTAAATGAGAAACATCTTCACAGTGCATACTTTAACAGCAGCTTCAGAAATCAGCCCTATACCTTTCAGCACAGTCTGTGAGTTCACTAAAGAACAACACCAACAACATATAGTTCTATGTAGCACCAAGGGGGTGGGGGTTCAGTTAGCTCAGATGGCTGTTTTGTGATATAGAGTGATGCCAATAGCATGGGTTCAATTCACATCACCAGCTGAGGTTACCACGAAAGACTGCCCTTCTCAATCTCTTGCCTCGCTGAGGCGTGGTGACCCTCAGGTTAAAACACCACTTGTCATGTCTCTCTCTAACGAGAGAGCAGCTGTATGGTAATTTTACATTTACATAGCACCTTTTCTAAATAGTAAAGTCACCATTGTCTTACCAGACCATAAGGCCTTGAAAAACAAGGTTGTCAGATTCTTAGGAACACCACCGCCTTAAAGCTCTGCTCTGAGCCATTCACCATCCTGACTTGGAATCTGTACTTTGGCGTTTGGTCAAAATCCTAGAACTCCCTTCCCCGCAGCCCCAAGAAATGTCCCTACTCCACCATGGATAACAACATCATCTCCTTCTCCAGGTCAATTAGGCAATAATTATTAGCTAACCAGAGAGACCTTCGTCCCATGATTGAATAAACAAAATATAAAGGGTCTGAATGTATCTTAAGTCCTATCACTCACCTGGAAACATAGCAAATAGGAATAGGAGCAGGCCATTCAGCCCTTGAGCTTTCTCTGTCATTCATTATGATCATGGCTGATCATCCAACTCAGTCCCCTGTTCCTGCTTTCTCTCCACTACCTTTTAAACCTAAGAACTATATCTATCTCCTTTTTGAAAAATTCAGTGTTTTGGCCTCAACTGTTTTCTGTGGCAGGGAATTCCACAGGCCCACTGCTCTCTGGGTGAACAAATTTCTCCTCAAATTAGTTAGAAATTATAATTACAATTTCATTATTCTGAGTGCAGTAAGAATTATCGTTTACTCTAAGCAGGGTAACTCTAGAACATGTTTTGTTGCATTTCTTTCTCCTGACAGTAATGACAAATCACATGCCTTGATTACTCACCTGTATATCTTGATTCTGCATTTGCATCAACATTGTTCAGAATCGCTTCAATTTTGTCCAATTTCTCATGAATTGTTTCAAGATGGCAGGAACCTGCTGAAGAAAATGAATATGACTAAAGAATCACTTAAGTCCACGAGTGGTTGAAAACTTAGTATTTTTGAGTGAAGAACAATTATTATGGCACCTTTCATCACAGCAGGTTGAAAAGAGGCTTCTACGATTCTGTCATTGATGGCCTGTGCGCGTCGATAATCATTCTTCAAAGTTTTGTTTTCCCAATCCAGCACAGAAGTTTCTAATAACCTGATCTGCAGAAAGACATCAACATTTTGTTTTTAAAAGGGGGAAAACCAAGATTTATACAGTATGAGAGCTGAGTATTGATTAGTTGCCAAGTAGGCTCTGATAGGACTATAAGGTATAAGAGCAGAATTAGGCCATTATGTACATCGCATCTTCTCTGCTATTCAATCATGGCTGATATGTTTCTCAATCCCATTGTCCTGCCTTCTCCCTGTATCCTTTGATCCTCTTACCAATCAAGAACCTATCTAACTTTATCTTAAATGCACTCAATGACTTGAACTCTACAGCCCTCTGTGGTATCTTCCAGATGAGGCATTAAACTGAGAATAACAAAACAGAAAACTGCAGATGCTGGAAGTCTGAAACAAATAAAAATAGAAATTGCTGGAGAAACTCATCACGTCTGGCAGCATCTGTGGAGAGAGAAACAAATTTCACGTTTTGAACCCAGTGACAATGTTCTGAGGAAGGGTCACTGGACTCGAAACTTTAACTCTGTTTCTCTCTGCAGAGTTTCTCCAGCAATTTCTGCTCCGTTTGTTACTAAACCAAGGCTTCATTTGCCTGCCTGGCAAATTCAATACCACCATTTCAAAGAAGAGGAAGAAAATTATCCTCGGTGTGCTGGCTAATATTTATCCCTCAATCATCTTGGCAAAAATAGATTATATCGTCATTATCATATTGCTGTTTATGGGAGCTCATTGTCAGGATTCATGCATTACTTCACTTATCTCAAGGCACTTCAAGACAATCATGAAAGCTGGCATAAAAATGCAAGGTTTCCTCTCTTGCATTAACTTGTGGTTGTCCCTTAAATATTCTGAGAACAAATTTGGTTTCTAGCGATGCTGCAGGATTCTTGTATCTCAGCAGCACCACCAGCAGGAATATAATGATACTGCATGTACTTGTCACAATTTTAAAAGTCCTAATAAAACTGGCATTACAGTGTGTGCTACATGTCTGGTGCTCAGAGATAATTGTATGTCAACTTTTAGGATACTATAATGCAGCCTAACCTTACCCGGTCTGACCTACAGTACTGTTGACTCTTGACTGAGTTCTGAAGAAGGACCCAAGACGTTAACTCTGTTTCTCTCTCCACAGATGCTGCCAGACCTACTGAGTTTCTCCAGCAATTTCTGCTTTTGTTGATGACTCTAACTCAAGTGACCTATTAAGCCACTTGGTGTCAAGGGCAATTAAGGATGGGCAACAAATGGTAGCACATCCTATGGAAGAATTAAGAAAATAAAAGAAAATCTGCATTGCTTTCAGACTGGGGCACATTTTAACCAGTACTTGAGAAGCTGACTGATTCACCATGCTCGGGTTTTTGCAAGGTTTTCAAACATGAGGAGTGTGAGAGGCAGGTCTTGACTATGTCCTCACCCAAAAACTAAACCCATACATTTTCAAGGAGCCTCACCACTGAAAGGTGAACAAATTGCAGCATTTTGTCAGAAATTGTGGTCTCTTTAAAACTGAGTTTTTCCAGAATTTCCTGCATAGCATAAGACTTCACATGATGGCTATTACAGCAGATACTTCCTTTTCCCAAACGTACAGAATTTCTAATAAATAAGGATAATGCAAAGGTGACAATGAATACCACTGAGGCTGCTGTGTTCGATACGCTGACATCAGATTGTTATCTGGCACCATGCATATGCCATTAACAATACCGTGTTTGGGAAAATAAAAGCTTTGTTCCCAGAATACATGAAAACTAACTTTCACATGAAGGTGGGCAAGGGGATGACCGCAATTTTGACATTATGAGGAGCTGCCCATGCTCATTGGCTGGAAAAATTGGGACAAGTGGTTAACATAGTGTCAATTACCAGCCTTAAAAATGGGGCCTATCGACAAGTATTCAGAGTCAGGGGCATTCCACACCGACAGTGGGGCTGTCCTCACTGGAGGAGCAATCCTCAGTGAGGAGCAGTCGTCTTCAGGTAGCTTCCTTCTTCAAATGGAAGAACAGAACAGATTGAGTGAAGAGCCAGGAAGAGATGCCTATTACCTTGGCTGATGAGATCAACACACTCCATGCCAAACGTCTGCTCATCTTCTGGTATCAGTGACCCTCCTCAATTGTGAAGGGTTTTACACTTTCCTATACTCCCAGTTTCGAAACGGCAGGTGAGCCCCAGGTGGATACAGGAAGTGCTTCAGTGATACCCTCAAGGCTTCACTGACAAAGTGCGACATTCCCACAGACACCTGGGAATCACTGGTCCAAGACCGTCCAAAGTGGAGGAGGAGCATTTGAGAAGGTGTCGAAAACCTTGAGACTTGCTGTTGGGAAAAAGTGGATGACAGACAAACACAGCAAAAGGAGTGCACTGCCACACCAACACCCCACTCATCCATTACCATGACCACCACCTGCCCATGTATAACAAAGCCTGCAGTAGTCATATCGATTTGGACAGAGACTCTACAAACTCACCCTGAGAGTGGAAGAGAATCATCCTCATCCACAAGGGACCACCAATGAAGATAATTTTCGAATTTAATTCACTAATGTATTATCTCCAAACTGCCTTTTCATAATAAATAATCTGAAACTTCCTTACTGCCTATATTGGGTAACTGTTTTCCCGAACTCCCAAATAATAATGAGATCCTGTCAATATAATCTCAGAAGAAGAAGTCTTTTCACATTAAATCTGACATCCTGGTAATGTCAATTTACGTCTTCTATTCCAGGGCTGTGGAATAGGGTGAGCTATAAAGTAAGGGTCATGTTGGATAAAATGATACGGTTCATTCGGAACTTCCTATTTTTATCCACTTTACTTGTACATCTGTGCTGCAATGAAAGAAAGTACATGTTTCTAACGGGTCCAAGCTCTTCTTGTTGATTTAGGCAAGATAAGGAGAGGAGAATCTCCTAAAGGAAAGTGCATCTTTGAAACTCTCAAGCTCAAACGGCAGTGAAAGCGAAGTACCCAACAATATCCAGGGCAGAAGTGGGTATATTCATGTTGGAGTGAGGGGTGAGTGGTTAAGAGGGGTAGGCAGGAATATCAACTACAGACACTCCTTATTGCAAATGGGTTCCATCCTTGAGTGTGTTCACAAATCGATTTGTACACAAATTGGAACACAGTGCAGGCTAATGTAAAACAGTCATTCAGGAAATGCTTGTATGTTGGATGTTAAAAATTACACCCCTGTACAGGACAGTGCTTCTAAGTATGTGCGTCGGTAAGTCAGGCATTCATAAATCAGACACCTTCTGTAATTGGATCAGCTATGATCTTATTGAATGGCAGAGCAGGCTCAATCTTATTGAATGTCTTAAGAAGCTGATCCTCCTGTTCCTTATTCACATGTTCATATCAAAACGATTTTGCACATTAATGCATTATTATTTCACACATATTTCACACATAGCGTGGTGGCCGTGTGTGCTGGTCAGGAGGAAGAAGGTCGAGCCTTTGGCATCTGCAATTCAGAAATGCAGTGAAATCCCAACCACAGTCAGGTCATCAGACAAACACGTGACTCCATTGGCTGCTCACTCACTCCGCTTAATGAGCTACGTTGACAAATGCATAGCTGCTTGTCCACTGCAAAATTCTATCTAGCCTTTTATGTGTCAGTGGAGTCTATAAAGGATAAAGAAAATGTACATCTTTAAATCTCCCTCCTTCTGTAAAATGATTTGGGGCAGCCTCAGAGCACTATATAAAAGCGAGCCATTATTTTCTCTCACTTTCATTTACCCATCCCTAATGTTCTTCTCCTGTACCAAATCACTGACTTGTACTTGGTAACAATGAGCTCTAGCTCATTCACTCTACAATGTGCTCCTCGATAAAATCAGCAGCCTCTTTGCATGGGGTGCACTTCACAGCTAAAACTCAATCCCTCTTCACCTGACGCCCAACCTTGCATAACATCCAGCAGGGCTCCCTGAATAGCAACCAGGAGTGAGAATCTTGCTGAGTTCTCCTTTTCTAATCCTGGAACTGCTTGAGCTGCTCCTAGCTGAGACTGGCTGATTAGCTCTGACGTGGAAACTCTCCCAATTTATACAGTGAACTACCTCATTGGATTCTTCACTGAGACGCACAAGATTATAGACAAGGGTAGACACAAAGAGGTTGTATCCACTGGATGAAGCATCTAGAACACAGGGCATGGTCTCAGGATAAAGGATCAATCCTTCAGGAATCCAATATTGGGGAATTTCTTCAGGGTACTCTGATTCTTTTGGAATTCTCCACCCCAGAGGATTGGGAATGTTCTGTCATGAAGTAGATTTAAGGTTGAGATAGAAAGATCTTTATTTTGTCAGGAATAGGGAGGGAGGTAGGATAATGGAGTTGAATAAAAGATCAGCCATGATTGAAACAACTCCACAAAGGCCAGGATCCTGTCATTTAAGTCACCCTTTATTTACACGTGGAGAGTCCTTGACACTGATCTAGCTCTCTCAGAGCCAGCTCTCAGAGTGAGCAGAATCTCTGACACTCCTGTTCTTATCTGTCAGCCAGGGCTCCCTGATTGGACCCTGATTAACAGTCCCAATCAGGGAACACATATTCTATGACATCCACCTTGCTGACCTCATTACACTCACTACAATGATCATATTGAATGGTACTCCAGACTAAAGGCCTACTTTATGTTCCTATTTCTCATATTCTTCTGCTCTTACATTGGGAGAGTAACAAGTCTCCCCTTTAAAACAAACCTTGCCTTGCTAAAAGAAAAGGTTAAATATTGCGAAGACCAATCTTGCTTTGTTCTTGGGGCTTAAAGTGTGTAGATGTTGGTGTTGGCCTGGGCTGAACAAAGTCAGAAGTCAGGACCTCACCTGATGAAGGAGCAGCGCTCTGAAAGCTTGTGATTTTAAATAAACTTGTTGGACTATAACCTGGTATCATGTGACTTTTGACTTGGGGTTTAAGATCACAGCAGCATGACGCATCCATTATCATTCATACAATCTTAGACAAATCTAAAAGGCAGTGGGTCAAATTTACCTGATTGGATGAGAGCACAATTGTTGTGTCAAAAATGGTCCAGATTATTGTCTCAAAACAAGGTGGAGTTGTTAAAGACCCTCTGTACCTATAGAAGTTTGAGAGGTTATGGGGCAGCATGTTCCTAATGTCTATTGGCTGTATTTTTGTGAATTGCCCTGAAATTGAACAGAAAAACATACAGCATCACTAGTCATATGGAATGTAAACGCTGCAAAACATGAAGTCAAACAATACAGGTTGCTTATGATTTGCTTGCAAAGGCTGCCTCAGGTGACTATCCACCCCAAACCGTCTAACTAAACACCCACATCCCTCAAAGTGAACCTCCAGAAATAAAAGGTAGGTACCCAAATGCTTTGATTTTCCATCTAGAGTAAAATTAAGCCGATAGGCAACATTAAAAGGAAATCTATTTAGACTGTGTGAAAGAAATTCTCGCACATTTTCTTCTTTTCATTAATGATACAATTTGACAGATAATGGCCTGAAAAATGCCTTTATTTCTGGAAGGGCAATATTTCATATTAGTGTTTAAATTAGTTGCATCTAATTGCCTGTTGCAATGATTTTCAATATAATCATCGAACCATGCAGTACAGAAGAGACCGTTCAGTCCATCAAATCTGTACTGCCAAAAAGACATTACTACCTGCACTAGTCCCACTTTCCTGCCCTGGGCCAGAATGTTATGATACTTCAAATGCTTATTCAAGTACTTTTTAAAGATTGTGAGGTTTACCATTTCAACTATCCTCCCCGCAGTTCATTCCAAATCCATACCAGCCTCTAGGTGCAAAACTTTTTCCTCAAATCCCCTCCAAACCTCCTGCATTTTGCTTCAAAATCACATCCCCTTGTTCTTAATCCTTGAACTAAGGGGAACAGGTGCTTTCTATTCACCTAGTCCACGCCCTTCAATCTGATACACCTCTTTCAGGACCCCCTCAACATTCTCCATTCCAAAGAGAGCAACCCGAGCTTATCCAGTCTCTTTTCGTCGCTAAAGTGCTCCATCCCAGGCAACATCCTCGTGAATCTCGTCTGTAACCCCTCCAGTGCTAAGACATTCTTCTTATTGTGTGGTAACCAGAACTGCACACAGTACAGTAAACCCAGCCCAACTGAAGTCTTTAACATAACCTCCCTGCTCTTATAGTGTATGCCACGAGTGATAAAGGCTAGCATCCCATATGCCTTCTTAACTACCCTATTAACCCATGCTGTCACCTTCAGGGTTCTGTGACCAAGCACCCTGATATTCCTTTGTCCTCTGAACCACCTAGTGTCTTGCCATTCATTGGCTACTCCCTTGGCTTTTTCCTTTTTCCAAAGTGCATCAACTCATATTTATCAGGCTTAACTTCCACCTGCCACTGATCTGCCCATCTGACCAATCCATTTATATCCTCCTGTCACCCAAGATCCTCACTGTAAACCACCTGGCCAATCTTCATGTCAACAACAAACTTACTTACCATCCCTTCCACATTCTCTTCGATATCATTTACAAATATCACAGTCCATAAGGGACCCAGGACTGATCCCTGTGGTATGCCCAGCACACAGGGCTCCAGTCACACAGACAGCCTTCTAGCACCGCCCTCTGTTCCCATCACTTTGGATCCATCTTGCCAAGTTACCCTGGATCCCATGAGCTTTTACCTTCTTTATCAGTTTCCCATGTGGGAAGTATGGATTGGGACTGTGCAGTATCGGCTGTGATTCAGTGGAGAGCACTCTCAGCACTGAGTCAGAATGTTTGAGCTCAAATTTTAATCCAGAAGCTAGTGTACAAAATCCAGACTGACACTTCAGTTCAATACCAAGGGAGCACAGTATTGCAGAAGTTAACATCTTTCAAATAATGACTTAGAGCTGACTCATTCTTCTAAACTCTTAGATGTAAAAGTCCCCAGGATAATATCTGAAGAAGATAAAAAGTGTAATGTTTATCCCAAGACCAATGCTAGTAAGCAACATTGTATTCTTTCATTCATTCATGGGGATGTGGGTATCCCAGCATTAATTGCCCAGAGGGCAGTTAAAAGTCAACCAAACTGCTATGGATCTGGAGTCACATACACCAGACCAGGTAAGAATGGAAGGTTTCTTCTGTAAAGAACATGAGTCAACCAAGTGAGTTTTCCCCCAATAATTTCAGATTCATCATTACACTGTTAATTCCAAATTTTATTGAATTCAAATTCCACCATCTGCCATAGCAGGATTCAATTCCCAGCCCCCAGAACATTATCGGGGTTTCTAGATTATTAGTCTACTGGTACGACCACCAGCTATCACCTCCCAATTAATGTATTTGATTACCTTTTGTTTGAAGAGAAAGGGAGAATTGCAGGGTTATGAAGAAAGATCAGGGGAATGGAATTTTGGCTATTTCTTTTGAACAGCCAACGCAGATACAATTGTGCTTCTGTGCTGCTTCGTTCTATGATTGTTGTGTGGGCCCTCGTCCTGTGCAAATTAAAGGCTGCATTTCCATCCATTAAAACACTAAATCCACTTTAAGAACTCTTTGGATGTGATTAAAGGTGCCAAGTAAATGCAAGTTCTTTCTTAAGACTGCCAGAAAGGTTGGAAAGTTTGCAGAGAAAGCAATGTACCTGCATATCTGACTTTGCTTAAGCTGGATATAAAGTCGCTGTAGTACGTGTTTTCGAAGTGACCATCCTGAGAAAAGACCAAATTCCAATCAGAAAATCACAGATGGACACATCCCTGCCACACAAGCCCGGTGACTGTTTCATTGTTGTGCTTCAACTTACATTTCTACAGCATTTCTGATATCTCGAAGGGCTTTGACAGAGTGAAATAGATGCATAGCAAGAGGAAGCAGGGGCAGGGTTGTGGAGGAAAGCTGGATGGGGAACTTGGAAGAGGACGATTTGGAAGAATATTTGAGGAGATCTTTGAAAATGGCCTCAATATTGTAGCAATAAATAACTTTGTGTTATTCGGGTCTGTGATCTGCTTTCTCCTTCTGGAAGATTTCTTCCATGTTGTATGATTCTGGAATGTGAGTACACTAGAACCTTCATTACCTGTCTTCCCATTAGCTTCACTCTTCTGTCACAAGTGGATTTCCAGTGTAAGAAACTGTACTTTTCTTTAAAAGGCTTATAAAATCAAAGGACAACTTGCATTTATGTAGTGACTCCAAAGTAATAAGCATCCAATGCATATCACAGGAGCATTATCCATCAGAATCAGACATCAAGTCGGAAAAAGAGACATTGGGACAAGTGATCAAAAGTTTGATTGAAGAGGTAGGTTTTAAGAAAGAAGAAAGAGTTAGAGAGGCGGAGAGGTTTGGGGATGGAATTGCACAGTTTTAGGGTCTTGATAGCCAGATACACAGCTATCTCTGAAATCTAATGAAAGGGGTGAAGGAAATCAGGGATCAACAAAATGTCAGACTTGGAGAAATGCAGAATTCCCAGCGGGTTATGGTGCTAGAGAAGGTTACAGAAAAATAAACAGCAAGAGTCAAAAACAAGGGTGAGAATGTTCAATCTTGAGACGTAGCTGGACCCTGCAAATAATATGGGTGAGCACATTCAGGAATGAGAGGTGAAGAGGACTTGGTGCAAGTTAATTTATAGGCAGCAGGATGGGATTTTTTTTTTGGACGATGTTTGCTTATGGTTCCTGCTGAAAGAAGATTTGGAGATTGTCAATTACCTGTCAATTTTTATTATCTAACAAAAGAGGTGCTCTTTCAATAATGAATGTTCCACCTTAATTGATACAGGTGGATTGCAAGTCTGCTTAAATAGGAAATAGTGAAGATGTGTCTCATTGACAGCATGGCAGTGAATCAGTAACAGCTTCGGTTCCAATCTTTTTTTCCAACCATGCACTTTTATTGCTCTGTGATAAATCCAATCAAGTTGCAAGCTCACTAAGCCAAATATGGACTCCTGATTCACTCAGGTGCAGTTTTAAGTTGGAAGTAGACTTCCTAATTGACAGATAAAACAATTCAAGATGCACTTAATTAGCAAGTTGATCCCACTAATTAAGAATAGGGACAAAACCCAGCAGTAACCAGTTTTCTTCAAGTTGACTCCAATGTAATCTACTGCAGTCCCATGTGAAATCATGATTAAAATTCAGTGCAGGAGTCACTGACCCCTTTCAATGTATCTTCTTAATTGCACACATACAACCTCGGGCACTTCACAACACAAAATGCAGAAAGAATGCATGCATCACTGCAGAATTCAATTCAGGCTAAACAAGCAAGCTTACAGTCCAAACTGAACTTGTCCTAGTTTGGGGATTATCTGGAAGTTTTTTTATGAACCCCTCACATTCTCCTGCTCCCATCCTTCTTCTTCGTCAGAGTCCATTCTCTGAATGGAGGGGAAGTAATTTGCTCTCCCAACCTGCCAATGGTACCCCACCACCTCATTTCCCACTGTGGCACTGCTACATGGCATCTTCAGTGACCTATACAGTTAATAATGAACATTCACCCTGGGTTTGATGAAGGTTTACGTTTGTAACTTCCACCCATCTTTTCCTGGCCAGAAATTGACAGATCCATTGGGCGCTGGCAGCATTTTTTCTATTTTGATGGCTCGTCAGGATTTGTGCCTGAGTTTCATTATTCTGTGTCAGTCAAATGTGTTTGGTTTGGAATTAGGACTGACATTTTGATACTTATCCAGTCCTAACCATCCTACACTTCACTAACATCAGCGGTAATGCCAGTGCCATTTCTGCATCTTATGTCATGAAGCACCCTCACAATGCAAAATAAATGATATCAACCCTTTGTGTAATTAATTACAGCTTTTTCTAATCTACTAGACTCAACTGAAGAGTAGTCTCAGAGACTTGAGGTTATATGATTTGTATGACCGTATGCAACATGCACTCTTTAGCAACCTTAACTCAATCACGCTAGCCTTTCCAACAGTTTATATGTTTGGCTTGTCTTGTTGAAGCTATTCCCTTTTATGAATTAACATGCAATTTACCTTCAGTTCTGTTCCTTAGTACACTGTTGGCTTGAGTTGACTCTGTTGTCCTTCCACATGGAGGATAATGGCCCTCAGCGTTAACAGATCCACAGAGAGAAGTGACTCCCACAGACAGAAGTCAGTCTCTGTGGAGGACTTTGGAAGGAAGAAGCATCTTTCCAAATTTCGACACAATACATTAAAGAGCCATGCTATTAAATAGTGATCCTGTATTCCTTCCTCAACCAATAGTGACCAAAAACAGTTTGTTTAACCATTCTTTGAGGGTGTTTTTAGCAAAGTATTTGGTACAGTATGTCACTGCATTTCAAAGCTTGAAGCACTTCAACCTAATTCAATGGGATAAAACGCAATGGGTTTTATGGCACTGTCAGTAACTTCCCTGCCTCTGAAATGGAAGCTCCATGTTGAAGTACCAGTCCAGGCTGTGGAAAGTGGATTTATAATGTGGTCAAACAGGCTGAGTATTAACATGTGATCCTGCTAATAGCCAGGCTGTTGGCAGGTGGTTAAAAATAGGAAAGGTTTTTGGTCAGCTATGTAATGGAAAGAAAGTAAAGCTTCTGCCAGTACTCTCTGTAAATCCTGGCTACAACAAGTGTGTAAAAGTGAATGTTACCACAGTAATTCCAACTCTGATGTGGGAGCAGATAGCTCAGTTGGTATGACAGCTGATGTGAACTAGATTGATAGGTTTGTTACCTGCCCCTTGTCCTATCCATAGTGGAGATCATGGAGCTATCCATCAGATCTGCCATCCAACACAAAAGTCAAGAATAAGGTGCTGTGTAATTAAAATCAAACCAGCTTTTAACCAGTAGAGATCCCAATGACGTTCTCCCAGTAAATGTCACTGAGGGATTGACTTACACAATAAAAGATGATTGCACCAGTTGCTACACACTTTTATACTCACTAACCCAATGGGGACTGCTCAGTATATCATGGTGCTCTTTCAGCTAGAAATCCTGATGGTCACCTGGTTAGGATGCCAGTGCCTGTGCTAAAAAGTTAGAGCCTGAATTTTATTGTCTTACCGGTGTCGCATTTGCATGACTTCCCTTGAACCATACCTCATAGAAAAACGCGAGCACGGCCAATCCATCTGCTTTATCAGAAGCTTCCAAGAAGCTGCTGTATTTGTCTGAATTATAGTGAACAATATGCAGCTGAAAAACAAAATTTTTAAAAAGGTATCAATCCATTGCAGTCCACTCTTTTCAGTCGTGATGTTTGAACATATTACATGGCGTACTGGTACGTAAGATAAAGGTCACTATAGTCTTACCAGATCATAGGGCTGCTCTCTCATTAGAGAAAGACGACTGGTGGTGGTTTAACCTGAGGGTCAACACGCCTCAGATGAGGGGAGTTGTTGAGAAGAGCAATCCTTCATAGTAACGTCTGCAAATGCTGTTGGTGTCGCTCTGCTTTGGAAATCATCTGTCCAGCTAATGAGTCACAAACCACAGTGTGGATTTGAAGGTCTGAATAGTCTTCTTTTGTGCCACAATGGCTCTATACTGCATAGCAGCCAGGAACATCCCAACTCCAATTTGCTTACTGAAGAGATCTGGGAGTCTAGGGTGTACAATGTGTACAATGTGAACACTGGGTGAGGTCAGGGTTGGTATGATTAGCTGCTGACACAAAGAATAGTCACTGGAATGAGTTCAGGTGGTAGGAGTACACACCTGTACAGCTTAACCCACTAGCATTGGGCAATAAGTGGGGAGAATTACAATGTCAAAAATTATGATCCCCAGCGGTGTAATGGAAAGCTAGTGAAGCCTCTACCAGCACCATCTGTACCTCTTGGCTACAATGTGGTAATTCAGGTGGGGGAGTGGCTGGCTCAGTTGGTAAGACAGCTGCTGTGAACTTGGTGTTAACAGCAAGGGGGACGATTCCTGTTCCAGGTGGGGTAGATTTGTTACCTTCCTCCTTACCCTATCCACGGTGGAGCTATCCACATGGGTCAGATTTGCCTTCCAACAGAGAACTCAATAACTGGGTGCTATGCAATCAAAATCAAACCAGATGATGTCTTTCTACAAACAAGTAGGTTATTCACCAACATTTTAGGAAATTAAATTTGTATTCTTTGCATTTAAGGTTAGAGTATAACACTGGCTACAGTTCACACATTGTCAGTCTAAATTTTATAGAGCGGGCATATGTGTATTGTTTGCCAAATCCTGGTAAAAAGGTGGGTCAGCAGCTCACCGATTTAGTTGATACTACGTTGAGGGTGTTCTTAACAATGTGTGAATGGGACTTTCTCCCCTCATGGACAAGAGGTCCTGCTCATGAGAGATGCAGCCAATCTGGCTGGGAGCTGAGTAGTCCCAGCAGTGCCAGAATTAAGTAGTGGCCACTGCTGGAACTACAATCAAGTCAAAAGAAGATCAGCTGGGAATTAAGGACCCTCATGAGGATGGAGTGGAGGAGATTGTTTAACGATGCGAGGTATTAGGGAGACAAAGGGATAGTTACCATCTTGGGTGGCCACAGAGAACATTTCAAAGGAGGTACTCCCCATTCATTCAATCTTTTAACCCAAGTTGAAGTTCTACCTTGCCCCACTCTTATATGGTGGCAGAGATGGATTCAGGCCCCTGAGTGGTCTTAATTAGCCACAAGGCCTTCAAAACGCCGAATAGTGGACAGGCTGATGCCTTAACCTCCACCCTGCCTCACCATGATATGGGCTAGGACAACTAGAGGGTGGCTGGGAAGGCAATGGGATGGCCACCTGTTTTATATCACAGGCCCCCACTCAGCCTTCAAATATGGCAGCCTCTGCAAAAATCTCATATTCTGAGGTAGGGTCATAGACTTTAGACAGTTCTGTGGTACTTACAGAAGTAGTTATTCAGGAAATGTTATACTTTCAACTTTTTGAGTCCACCCCCTATCCCAAATACCCAATCCCAGGATCCAGACTACTCCCAACTCAACCTGACTATCCCATCAGTGAATCCCTACCATGCAGAAAGAGGCCATTTGGCCAATCGAGCCTGCACAGAACTTCTACAGAGTATCCCACCCACACCCACCCAGACCCATCCCCCGCCCTATCCCAGTAACCCTGCATTTTCCATGGTCAATTCATCTAGCCAGCACATCCTTGGGTACTATGGGGCAATTTAGCATGGCCAATCCACCAAGCCTGCACATCTTTGGACTGTGGGAGGAAACCGGAGCACCCGGAGGAAACCCACACGGACACGGGGAGAATGAGCAAACTCCACACAGACAGTCACCCAAGGTTGGAATTGAACCCAGGTTCCTGGTGCTGTGGGGCAGCGGTGCTAACCACTCAGCTGCCATGCCTAAAACCTAACACTTAACTCTAATTCCTCTAACCCCTTGAATACACAACTGACCCTCTTCCAAACAAATACCAACCTGACCCAATTACACCTGCCAACCATGCCTAGAACCTTCCCCTGACCAGACTTACCAAGCAACAGATCTGACTACTCTTTGCAACCTGATCCAGAATCTCTCAAACCCCACCTCCCACTCACCTACTTATCCATATGCTACACTGCCTAGCTCCCACCTGACCACTACCACCCTGCTCGCCTGCAACCATATCCTCCTACCTCACCTACCCTATCCACTTACACCTTACCCAATCCCCTGCCCATTCACTCATACATCCATTCACCTAGTCACTAATGTTCACACTGTGGACATTTACACTTACAGCAGCTACAACTCTGCAATGGGGCTCTTTGTAGGATTATTTGCTCGCTTTAGAAGCCTGGTTTGAAAGACCAAGCAAGAACTGCGGAGCCATGTCTAGATTTTGAGCAGAGTGGCAAACAAACAGCTATCCGGGCTCATAGTCCACTAGACCATTTAGCAGATACCTAATTTGCTCAAATTATAGACAGGAGAATATCAACCCTTTTACAGGAAGGCCAAACAGGTATCATCTGGTTATATTTAAAATCAATCAATACATATTTTATTCAACATTTTACTTATTAACTGGCTTGTGTTTTAAAACAAAATAATGAACAGATTGCACTCTCAATGCTACTGGGAAAACTAATACTTGCAATATTGCAAGATGTTTGTTTCGATTGCACCTTGCCAGTGGAATTGCAAAGATTGATTTGCATTTCTGCAGTTCTATTCACAGTCTCCAGATATCACAAAGTACACCACAGCCCACGCTGTTTTCTTGAAATAGTTACTGCTGAAATGTAGATGAAATTGGCTGTAAGTTTAGGGTATTCTCTATACCTCTGCCACATAGCGGATGCCATCAATTGTATGCTCTGAGCCACTGCTCTCCAGGTCAAGGCCACCCCAGTGGAAATGCATCTGAACCGCTGTGTAACGACTTGGCAACCCTTTGCTGATAAACATGGAGGGTGGCAAGTTTATTGCAACTATGAAAGCAGAATGCACAAGGTTACACGTTAAAATGTGTATCTTCCTCAGAGCATTGCTCAATAGTTTTAAAATCATGAACCATATCGATGCACAAACTATTAATTTTTAACTATATACAGCAGGTATAAAACATATATTCCCATGAAATGTGTTGAACACAGTACTGACAGCTAATTATTATCTTTGTAAGTTTGCATATTGAATTTTAAGCACTGTATTGTAACTACAGTGCCTCAGAATTACTTCCATAAACACAATGGATTTAATGACAATGCCTATTTATGTGGTGCCTTTAACATGGAAAATGACTTATGTCTCTACACAAAGAAGCAGATATCAGGTAAAAGCTGGAGATTTAGGGGGGAAACATCAAGGGCAGATCGAAAGGGAATGTACTTAAAGATTGAGATGAAGGCAGCAGAAGCAAGGGTTCAGGGAGCAAGATCCACAAAATTAGATGCAGAGGGTTGAAGGTTCAGACACCAAAAATGGGGCAGAGCGAGCTAGGTAGCACATGAAACAATTCCATGGAGAATTATCAGAGCCAAAGCCGTTTCACAGATCCATTTGTCAGCAGAGGTTACAAGAGATCATTGAGGAGTAGGAACCCAGGCTTATTAATTCCATTCAAGGGACACAAAAGCTAAAGGCAGTACTCAATAGGAATAAATCACTTGGGTGAAATGCAAGGGGCTGCCCCATCTTTGGAAAATAGCATCAGCAAGAGGCAAAACCTCCTTAATAAGGATTGGGAAAATTAAGGAAATGATATACTAGACAATCAATTATAGGTATAATTATTTCAGGAAATTTAAAGAAAAGGTCATGTCATTGATAAAACGTAGAATGAAAAGATGCGAGACCTGAATGTCCATTATTGATCATCAGGAATGGTCCCTCGTGTGGTCCATCATATCCAATTAACTCCAAATGGGGTAGAGTCATATTAAACTTCACTTTTTTCCTCTGAATATCGATTGGAGATTGGTGCAAGCCAATGCAAGCTGGATACTTCAAACCCCAAACAGCTTCATTCAAGTCTCCTTCTAGTAAACATGTAAAGGACAGAGAAACTCAGTAAACACCTTCACACCCATTTACTGTCAAACTCTTACCTTGCATTCCACATTTTTTCACTCGCAGAAATTTCTTACAACTTTATATCTAAGTACCAAATTAATTTTCCAGGTCATCATTCCTCCTCCAATCCATGCATTCTGGTTGAAAATGAGGACAATTATTGCTGAGCTAAATTTTGTGTGAAATTAAATCATAGATATAGTGAGCATTTTATTTACCTTGATAGCTCCAGTGCTCCTTGTTAGCAATACCTGACTGCATGCAAAGCAGGATAAAAATTCCCAAAGCAAACTTCCTCAAATCCATGTGCCTGGGACAGAAATTATACTACACGCTAGTCAATTGCAGTCCTGCACACAGACTGATAGTCAGGAGGTCATCAGTCCTAGACAGACCAGAGTACACTACTGATGCTCCAATTAACATGCTAGTATGTAGCCTGGGTGCAGCAAATCATCTGTTCAAATTACAAATTTTGGATTCATCTTGGTTGCATGAAGCAGTCATGAGTGTTATCTTTTTTTAATTAAATCTATGCTTCAGAACATGGGTCACGACAACATTAGTGAAATTGAAACCCATTTTAATTAAAACCGTTAGAGGTAAAGTTGCCCATTTTTACTCCTTCAATCTGCAGTTTGAGTGGGCTGCTGAGGAAATTTCTCAATGGTAAAAAGGACCTTTTTTTTAAAAAAGAAGCATGGATTCCTTGCTCCATATCTGGGTGCTAACGGAGTTGCAAGAGAATTTCTTTGGGGGTCTATCTTGTGACAGACAGCTGCAGATTTGTAGTCAGCGTCATTGGCATTTTTTACATGACCAAAATGGGCTGAAAGAGCCACAAGAAAGGTTACAATCAACAGATGCCGCCAAGGACAGTTTTGGAGTCGGAGAAAGGAGACACTACTAGTTACAGAATTTCACTTGGGGGAAAAGTATGCTTACACGACACAAACAAAATTAACTTAACTGGATGTAAAGGAGACCATTGAGCATCTGTAAAGAGAAGTGGCAAACTAACATTTTGTGGTTAAGATCTTTCAACAGAATTTATTGATAATTGGAATGAACTCCCTAAGGAAGTGGTGGATGTGGGTACAATCACAATGTTTAAAAGACATTTGGATTAGTACATGAATAGGAAAGGTTTGGAGGGATACGGGCCAAGTACAGGCAGGTGGGACTAGTTCAATTTGGGATTATGTTTGGCGTGGACTGGTTGGACCGAAAGGTCTGTTTCTGTGCTGTATGACTCTATGACTCTAAAAGCAGGTCCCTGAATAAAACTGAATGTTAAAAAATCAGGAGGAGAATAGCTGAGAACAGCCGTGAATTATGAATATTGACTCCCTGCAAAGAGATTGGGCTGTGGATTAAAGATATTTCTTTGCATCCTTATCTGTTTCTCATTCATCCTACAAAGGGGTCAGCTTATTGTTTAGGACATTCCTAGAAAATATTATTCTGTTTCCTTCATTTGACAGGTGCTGTGCTTTTGTAAATTTCCCACTGGAAACCATGTGTACATGTTAATCGTGGCATCAATGTGGGGATCTATTTTCTGCCGTTGTGGTCCCTAGGTACTACAGAATTTTGAAGCTTTTAAATAAAAGCTGTTTATTTCATTTCAGTTTTCTTTCCACTGGGACTGTTACAAAATTACAAGTAACACTTACATATCACAAAGCAGCACTTTCGTGGTATTTCCTAGTTATAGAGCCATAGCCACACAGCATGGAAACAGACCGTTCGGTCCAATCAGACCAAACTCTATGTCTCTGTGTTCTCCACTACCAAAGGCCTTACTTTTAATTGTGTAAGCCCTGCCCTTGTTTGTTTTAGCAAAATGCAATATCTCACATTTATCCAAATTAAACTCCAGCAGCTACTCTTCAGCCCATTGACCCAACTGATCAAGATCTCTTTGTAATCTTAGGTAAACTTCTTCACTGTCCACTATATCACCAATTCTGATGTCATCTGCAAATGTACTAACCATTCCTTCCATATTCTTATCTAAACTATTATTGAGTCTGATGTCCCTTTTTTGCCTTTTTTTCATTTAACACAGATTTTCTCTGCTCTGTGTGGGTGGACACAACAGAGGTTGGTGAACAGCTTAGTCTTCAGCAGCTATTGCGGGTTGTGAGAGGTAGTTTAGATATAATTTTAATTCCAAAGTTACCAGAAAAATCTCCTGCCCTTATTTAACACTCTCCAAATCTAAAAAGGGGCACATAAGCAGAGGGAGCTTGGCAGTAGGTGTACAAAGGTGTGTAGATTGGCAGGGTGGTTTGAGAAAGCAGAATATGGAATCCTAGGCTTTATAAACAGGGGCATGGAGTGAAAAAGCAAAGTGTTTTCGATGAACTTGTACAAAACACTGGTTCAGCCTCAGCTACAATATTGTATTCAATTCTGGGGCCCCACACTTTAGAAAGGATGTGAAGACTTTAGAAAGGGTGCAGAAAACTTTCATTATTGTTTCATGGATATGAAACTTTATAACTTGCGTGGATTGGAGAAGCTGAGTTGTTCTACTTAGGAAACGGAAAATTTAAAAGGGATTTTGATCAAAGGGTTCAAAAGCATAAGGGGTCTGAACAAAAGACGAAGAAACTGTTACATTGGCAGAAGGGTCAGGAACAAGAATACACTGAGTTAAGGCATATGGTGAAAGCAGCAGCATGACATGAGGTGGAATTTTTTTACTCAGCAAGAATCTCTAATGGAATGCCTAGGAATAAAGAGGAGGCTGATTCAATTATGGTTTTCATAAAAAAAAACTGATTTAATCCCTATAGTGTAGATGGAGGCCAGTCAGCCCATCAAGTCTGCACCAAACTTCCAAAAAGCAACCCACCCAAACCCAGACCCCTATGGCCCCACATTAACCATGGCTAATCCGCTAGACCTAGACACTGTGGGGAAGTTTAGGGTGGCCAAACCCCCTAACCTGCTCATCTTCGTACTGTGGAAGGAAACTGGAACACCCAATGGAAACCCACGCAGACATGAGGAGAATATACAAACTCCACACAGTCACCCAAGGCGGGAATCAAATTCAGGCCCCTTGAACTGTGAGGCAGCAGTGCTAACCACCGTGCCACCGTTGGATAACCATGTGAATGGAAAAATAATCAGAACAGGGAAATGGCAGGAATTGTAACTGGGTGAGTTGCTCTTGCGGAGAGCTGGTATAAGAATAAAGGGGTGAATAGGCTCCTTCTTTCTGTAACCATTCTATGATCCTAAATACTACAGCTAAGGTGAGCTGGAAAATAAATCAAAGCTGCACCCCTATCTGCTGTGTAAATGAGAAGTAAGAACAAATGATCCTGAAACAGGATTGCAAAGAAAAACAAGTGTCGCCTCTCCGTAGCAGTGAAAAGTGAGAGAGTGAAATGTTTCTGATAAAAGATTTTGCAAGTATATAGCAAGATCTTTTATGACCTTGGAGCATCCCAAATCTCTTCACGGAAAATGAAGCATTTTTGGAAGTGAAAGTTGCTGTTGTGATGTAAGAAATGTTATTTTATTATTGTTTGAGAACTACTGAAGATAATGTTGCTTGAAAAATTGGTCAGAAATATAATGACTGGATGTTCCTGGGAAGATAAGCGAGTGTTTGTACGTGAGCCCATTGGCTAAACCATGTGACTGTCAGGAAAGCTCCTTTGTGTTGAAAGTATTCCTTTGCGGTCCCTTTGCCAATCACATTTCCACTGGTGTCTGTTCACCTGAGACATCAAGAGAGTGTCATTCAGGATACAAAGAACCTCGTTTATTACTTTTGATCCTGTCCTAATACCAGCTATTCATGAGATTATTATTCCAGTCTTCTGGTAAGGAAATCATAATTAATTCTGCAAAATCAGAAAACCAACACAGACCAATTGTTCCAAAAAAAGATGCAGGGCAGCTCTTCTTGGCCAACATTCAACCCTCAGTCAAAGTCACTAAAACAGATTGGCTGGTCCCTATCTGTTACTGTTTGTGGGAGCCTGTGTGCACTAACTGACTGCCATATTTCCTATATTATAAAGTAACTAACACTTCAAAAGTACTTCATCAGTTGCAAAGTGTTTTGGTGTGGAGGTGCTGGGGTTGGACTGGGGTGGAAAAGTCAGAAGTCACACAACACAACAGCTGCTCTGAAAGCTTGTGATTTAAAATAAACCTGTTGGACTATAACCTGGTGTCGTGTGAGTTCTGAAAGTGTTTTGGGAAATCTTGAACTCATGAAAGCTGGTTCATAAATGCAGATGACACAGCAAGGAGCTGGAGGAACACAGCAGACCAGGCAGCATCAGAGGAGCAGGAAAGTTGACATTTGGAGTCGGGACCCTTCTTCAGATTTTCTGAAGAAGAGTCCCGACCTGAAATTTCAACTTTCCTGCTCCTCTGATGCTGCCTGGTCTGCTGTGTTCCTCCAGCTCCACACTGTGTTATCTCTGACTCCAGCATCTGCAGTTCTTGCTATCTCTGGTTTATAAATGCATATCTTTTTTTGTGTGTGAGAATCTTACATTTCACGTCGTCATTTGGTCATTGGTTTTCAGTTTTGATGTATGAAAGGTTCATTGGAAGGACAGCACAGTTTGATCAGAGGACATTTATTTAATTTAACAGCTATAGCAACAGGGCTGTGATCTAATGTAACTCAATCTATTCTTGCTGTCCATGCCTTTATCTATTTTGTTAAACAAAATCAATACTAGTGTTCACTGGTGTGAGGACTATTTGCTGCAGGGCTGAAACAAACTGTCTATTGAGGTAATGATTAGTCAGTGTAAAATTCCATCTCAGAGAAAATGAACTTCATGAAGGACATTCAGCACAAGTGAAGAATTTATATTGAATAATATTAAACTGCAATAAGGTCCTATCAGAATATAATGGCGGCTGGATGAGGTTTTAAATGCAGCACTTTTAATGTTGCTGAATATTTATTTTTGCTCTATTTTCTCTCATAGAAAATATCTCAAATTAATGCTGACACTAAACTTACATCCTTCGTATGGAGGACTAATGCCATTAATGCACATGTGGTAATATGGAGTCTTTTACTTCCAGCCTTTAAATCAAAATATTCCAACACCCATGGTGTGTAATTATTTGCTTTGGTCATTAGCTCTGTTATGTTCTGCCTTTTGACATTGGGGGTTTGTCAATATCTCATGGCAGTCACAGGCTATCTCATATTTTGTATTATTTTATTCTGTCCAAGAGTAAAAAGTTTCTAGAGGTTAAAGATGTTAAGGGTCTGGGGAGAGAGTAGGATTGCAACATTGAGGTAGAGAAACAGCCAATGATAATGTTGAATTGTGAAGAGGACTCAATGGGCCGAATGGCCAGCTCCAGCTCTTATTTTCTACGTTTCAGATGTCCAGTGTTTATGAATTTCTTACTAGTCCCACTGTTGACTCACTTGATGAAGACATGCTGTTTCATTTCCTAGTCAGTGTTGAGTTGGCTGATCTCAACCAGGATAACAGTTAGGGCTGGTAACAGAGGGAGTTGGAAACGTGTCCCATTTCCATACCTAAACAGGGTCCAATAACTTGAGCAGGAAAATGTTCATGGTTGGAGGAAAGCAGAAATTGATGCTTCTGCAACTTACTAACTTACCACCACTGACAGTCCATTATCACTTAGGTAAGGTCCCACAGGAAAACTAGCATGGTATAAGACAATACTTTGAGAAGGGAAGAGGGAATAAATAAATATCAAGCATGGAATAAAAGCATAAAGATCGAAATTCCCCCTTTTTAGCTCTTGATCTCAGCTAATGATTAAAAAGATATATTTTCACCTGGTCTCGATGCATTTAAATTGTTTGTGAATTGGTACTGTGTGTTTACAAAATACATTCAGAGTGACTGATCAATACTTGATTCAGTTGATATTTATTTGGTAGAATTCCTATACGGTGAATTTAATTGAAGAAATTTCTATTTATGATTTTACAATGGTTTTAACATTACATTCTGTGTTGATAAGGACAGTGTCACTAGTTTGACTAAAAATTTGCAAGTTGTTATTTTTGGTTTGGCTTACGGTCATCTATTAACGGCTTAATTCAGTGATGAGTGTCTTGTGGCTTCTTGATATCAATATGCTTTGTGAGAATATTAATTTTCAGTTAATGAAGCAGAGAGTCACTACACAGTTGGAGATTTGTGGAAAACAGATTCTGGCTTTGCTCATAATCTTCCTGTCCCTGGTGAAAGTGTAATATCAAAAGAGGAGATCTTTAGGCATGTTTCTAAAAATAGGATGGAATATCATTTTAGTTTGAAATGTTGAAATTATATCAAAGACTCACTGCAACAGAATAATTTCCCAGTTACACCCCCACCCCACAAAAAAACTTAATGATCGGCTAGAGACATTATCCACATTTCACACAAATTCTCAAATCAAGACACAATGCCATAAAGGCACCAAATAAAAATATCTCCGTACAGCTAAAGGTGGAAAATTGTTGAAAAGAATTATCTTTCATGAACTCCTGTGGCTCCTACTGGGTAATAAAGGTCAACATCCTGGAAACAGGCCCTTTGGCCCAACTTGCCCATGCCTCCCAGTTTTCACAATGAAACAAATCCCATTCGTCTGCATTTAGTCCATATCCCTCTATACCTATCCCATTCATGTACCTGTCTAAATATTTCTTAAATGACAAAATTGTACTTACTTCCACCAATAAATCTAGCAGCCCCTTCCAGACACTCACCACCCTCTATGTGAAAAACTCACCCATCTGGACTCTTTTGTATCTGTCCCCTCTTAAGCCTATGCTCTCTACTTTTAGACTCACCTACCATGGGGAAAATCTGTTGGCTGTCTAACCTTTTCTATGCCTCTCATGGTTTTAGGGACCTCTATAATGTTATACCTCAGCCTCCTATGCTCTAGGGAAAAAAGTCCCAGCCTATCCAACCTCTCCTTATACCTCAAACCTTCTAACCCAGGTAGCATCTTTGCCGCACTCTTTCTAGTTTAATTATATACTTTCTATAGCAAAGTTTGTGAAAATCATTTGGCAGAGCCTGTGAGGCAGCTTTTCTACACACTGTCTCACAGAGAAAGTGGTAACTTGAAGATGGAAAGTATTAAAACGGTACATTATTCTTTTGAAGCCAATGGATGGTAGGTTTGCTTGCATGACAACTATGGCGTTATCCAGTTGTAGGAAGACGGTTACATCACTGCAGATGTGCTATATTTAACAAAAACAAAATCGACTCAAAAAACGTTCTCACGGCTTCCTGTGTACATCATTTTGTCGCTCGTATGTAACTGATTTATGAATGGGGAAAGCTATCATGGCATTTCTGTAAAACACACTAATTCCCAAGTGGCATAACTGAAATATAATGGCAAGGCTCCACTACGATTGGGTTAAAGTACATAAGTATTAATTTCCATGCGTTTAAACAAGTCACGTTCTACAATTACTATCTCTCCTTCTACAATTCTTTAGCTTTATTATCAGCTTTATAAGACTTTTAAGTTTTTTTAAGATTGAAGCTGAAAGCTTTAACTAAAGTTTAAATTTTTAACTTTGAATAGTGTTGCAACATATATTGATTAATTTGATTTACAATCCATAATTTTAATCAGCGGTAATATTGATTGGTGCTCCTGCAGTTCAAAAGGACACAATGTCTATCAGAAAGAATTTGCATTACGGAGTAATTTATCATATCTTCCAGACCTTCCAAACCACTTCATACCCAATGACTTCTTTGTCACAAAATATGATAGACCATCTGTGCACAAACCCACCAACATTATGAGTTAAATATGTTCTTGAGGGTACACTGTAAACAGAAGTCAGAAAAAAGAAACACAGGAACTAGAAATTTGAAACAGAACTCAAAAAAATCTAGAAGAACTTTTGACAAGGGTCCAGTTCCAAAAAAGTCAACACAGATGCTGCCTGATTCATTGAATGTTTCCAGCATTTCTGTCTTTGGTGCATTGGAAAGGAAATGAGCTCCTTTTCACACCGAGAATGATGTGTGTATTGAATGAGCTGCCAGAGGAAGTGATGGAGGTTGGTACAATTACAACAGTTAAAAGGCATCTGGATGGGTATAGGAATAGGAAGGGTTTAGAGGGCTATGGGCCAAATGCTGGCAAATGGGATTAGATTAATTTAGGATATCTGGTCAGCATGGACGAGTTGAACCAAAGGATCTGTTTCCATACTGTACAGCTCTATGACTCTATGACTCGATGACTCTAACAGGATTAGGCTATTCAGCCCCTTTGGTCTATTCTGTCACGCAACTAGATGATGGCTAATCTATGATAAGAGATAGTAGGAACTGCAGATGCTGGAGAATCCGAGACAACAAGGTGCAGGGCTGGATGAACACAGCAGGCCAAGCAGCATCATAGGAGCAGAAAGGCTGACGTTTCGGGCCTAGACCCTTCATCAGAAAAGGGGGAGGGGAAGGGGGTTCTGAAATAAATAGGGAGAGAGTGGGAGGCGGATAGAAGATGAATAGAGGAGAGGATAGGTGGAGAGGAAACAAACAGGTCGAAGGGGCGGGGATGGAGCCAGTAAAGGTGAGTGTAGGTGGGGAGTTAGGGAGGGGATAGCTAATCTATGTTTGAATGTCAGTTATCCATCTAACCTTCAATACTCATCCTCATAAAAGTCTGTCTGTCAATCCCGGTTTTAAAATATTGACCTAAACCCAACAATTTTTTCAGAGAAATTTCCAGATTTCCCTTTGTCCAACATCACCCTCTAAACAGAAAAGCTCTGAATTTAAAGTTATGTCCTTTTGTTTTGGACTCCTCCACCAGAGGAAACAATTCTTTCCTTTACGTCATTGTAAATGCCACAATCAGGTTTCATCTTTTACATTTCATGAAATACAAACCAATGTTTCTACAACCTGAGTTCCTGATATGACCAATTCAACCTGTCTATAATTCTAGCAAACCTGAGCTACATTCCTCTAGTCTTTTCCCAGCAACTCTCCAAATTATTTCTACTCAAGTAACTGTTTAACTTCCTTTTGAATGACTGAATTGAACCTGCCACCACCATAATCTTAGGCAGTACACTTCCAGATCCGAATCACTGATTGTGAAAGATGTTTTCCCTCAATCACTTATGCTTCTTTAACTAATAAAAGATGAAAGAATGCAGGGCTACAGGGATAGAGTAGGTGGCGCGTCTGGGTGGGATGCTTTCCGGAGGGTCGGTATGGATTTGATGGGCTGAATGGCCTGCTTCCACACTGTAGGGATTCTATGATTCTAAAGGTCCAAATGGATTTCATCCTAGGTCTTAAAACATTGATCCTAGGTATGAATGTTGATTTTATTATTATGTATATTTTACAATGAAGAATACAGTGAAAAGCTTGATCCTATGCCATTTTGAATAGTTTAAGAATAATTTTTTAAAAAAAGATATAGCTCAAACAGAAGCCATAATCCTTCCGCCATCCCTTCACCACCACCAGTCCCAAACCCAACCAACACTGAAGTCACCGGTCCTCAGGCACCATCTTATGCCACTGTGCCTACCTCACTGACGTTGTGTCTGCTGATGTATCAGCCAATGCCAGGTTCCATGTTTGCCCCTCTGCCAGCTACATCCTCCCTGTCACCTTGGGCCCTGCTCCAGGCTCACCAGCCACCTCATTGCCGTCCACCAGAATCCCACCAGCCACCGCCATGCCCTGAACCCCGAAGAAGCTTCCTTCCTACTGCCTCCTGCCTTCCTCGTCAATGCCATCACCACTGGTGCCACTGTGACCGAGCACTCCCCAGAAGGTAGGTAGTAGCAAAAACCAAAAGAAAAGAAAGAAATGAGAAAAGAAGAATGAGAAAAGGAAAGTGGACAGAGTGGACAAGACCCAGGCTCAGGTGGTAGATGGATTCGTGTTAGTTTTCCAAAATTGTCTAGATATAGAAAAGGCTCCATCAAGCGTGGCATAGTGGTTCAGTGGTTAGCACTGCAGCCTCACAGCACTAGGGACCCGGGTTTGAATCCAGCTTCAGGTGACTGTCTGTGTGGAGTTTGCATGTTCTCCTTGCCATGGGAAATGTAGAGTTACAGGTTTGGGATGGGTCTGGGTGGGATGCTCTTCAGAGGGTCAGTGTAGACTCAATGGGCTGAATGGCCTGTTTCCAAACTGTACGGATTCCATGATTCTATACAGGAAAGTAGCAAATATAATCCTCCCCTGCATTCAAGAAGTAAGAGAGGTGGAAAACGATAGTTAGTTTACCAGTATTATGTTCGAAGCAATCATTAAAGAGATATAGGTGTGCATTTAGAAAACCTCCAGGTGATAAGGAAGCATCAGTATATTTTGTCAAACAGAGAAATGAAACATTTTTACTGATAAGCACATAATGAGGATTTTAGAGATAACACAGTGTGGAGCGGGCCAGGCAGCATCAGAGGGGCAGGAAGGTTGATGTTTTGGGTTGGGACCCTTCTTCAGAAATGGGGAGGGAAAGGGAGCTGGGAAATAAATAGAGAGAGGAGGGGTGGGGTTGGGGAAGGTAGGTGGGATGGTGATAGGTGAATGCAGGTAGGCAGTGGTGGGGATTGGTCAGTGGGATGGGTGGGGCGAATAGGTGGGACAGAAGATGAACAGGTTGTGTCAGGTCAAGGAGGTGGGGATAAGAGGGAGGGTTGGACATGGGTTGAGGCTGAGGGTGGGGAGATGTTAAAACTGGTGAATGCCATGTTTAGGCCATCGGGCTGTAGGCTCCCGAGGCGGAATATGATGTGCTACTCCTTCAGTTTCCAGGTGGTGTCACTGTGACACTGGAGGAGGCCCAGGATGGATATGTCACTCAGGGAGTAGGAGGGTGGGTTAAAATGATTGGCAACAGGAAGGCGATGCCATTTGTTGCGATCAGAGCGCAGATGCTCTATGAAATGGACTCTAAGTCTACGCTTGGTCTCACCGATGTAGAGGAGGCCACAGTGAGAGCAGCAGATACAGAAAATCAAGTTGACAGATGTGCAGGTGACCCCCTGTCTGATGTAAAAAGTTTGTTTTGGGCCTTGAATGGAGGTGAGGGAGGAGATGAGGACGTGAAGGGGCAGGTGTAGTACTTCCTGCAGGTTGCAGGGAAAAGGTGCCAGGGGTGGTGGGGTTAGTGGGGAGTGTGGAGTGGACAAGGAAGTCATGGAGAGGGTGGTCCCTTCAAAAGGCAGATGGGGGTGGGGAGGGAAATATATCTTTGGTGGTGGGGTCAGATTGCAGGTGGCAGAAGTGGCGGAGAATGATACATCGGATGCAGAGGTTGGTGGGGCGATATGTGAGAACAAGGGGGATTCTGTCTTTATTTTTGTTGGGGGAGAGGGGGTTTGAGGGCTGAGGTGTGGGAAATGCAAGAGATGCGGTTGAGAGCATTTTCGATCACTGGATGGAGTATGTTACGGTCCTTGAAATAGGATGACATCTGGGGTGTGCGGGAGTGGAACGCCCCATCTTCAGGGCAGAGGTGGAGGAATTGGGAGTAGGGGATTGCATTCTTGCAGGACAGTGGGTGAGAGGAGGTGTAGTCCCGGTAGCTATGGGAGTCGGTGGGCTTGAAATAAATGTCAGTTTCGAGGTGGTCACCAGAGATGGGGACGGAGAGATCCAGAAAGGAGAGGGAGGTATCAGAGATGGTCCAGGTGAACTTGAGGTTGGGATGAAAGGTATTAGTGATGTTGATGAACTGTTCAAGCAGAGGAAGAGGTGGGGGATAGTGTCAGTGTAACAGCAGAAAAGGGACTGTTCCACGTATCCTATGAAGATGCAGGCTTGTGCGGGTGCCCATGACCATCCCCTTAATCTGTAGGAAGTGGGAGGAGTTATAGGAGAATTTGTTCAGGGTGAGGACAAGTTCTGTTAAGCAGATGAGGGTGTCGGTGGAGGGGGCCTGGTTGGCCCTGTGGGAGAGGAAGAAGCGAAGGGCTTTTAGGCCATCTGTGTGGGGAATGCAAGTGCACAGGAATTGGATGTTTATAGTGAAGATGAGGTGTTGGGGGCCAGGGAACTGGAAGTTTTGGAGGAGGTGGAGGGCGTGGGTGGTGTCCTGGACATTGGTGGAGAGTTCCTGGACTAGAGGGGAGAAAATAGAGTCGAGGTAAGTGGAGATACGTTCAGTGGGGCAGGAGAAGGCAGAGATGATGGGTCAGCCAGGGCAGTCAGGTTTGTGGATTTTGAAAAGGAGATAGAAACGGGCGGTGCAGGGTTGGGGAACGATGAGGTTGGAGGCTGTGGGTGGGAGGTCACCTGAGGTGATGAGGTTATGAATGATTTGAGAGACAATGGTTTGGTGGTCAGGGGTGGGGTCATGATCAAGGGGGTGGTAGGAGGAGATGTCAGAGAGTTGGCGCCTGGCCTCGGCGATGTAAAGGTCAGTGCGCCATACCACAACTGCGCCCCCTTTATCTGCAGGTTTGATGGTGAGGTTAGGGTTGGAGCGGAGGGAACGGGGGCCTACGTGTTCCATGGGGGAGAGATTGGAGTGAGTGAGGGGTGTGGAGAGGTTGAGGCAATCGATGTCATGATGGCAGTGGAAATGAAGTGTTCGAGGGAGGGCAGGAGGCCATGGCATGGTATCCAGGAAGATAAGGTTTGTTGGAGGTGGGAGAAGGGGTCTGTAGAGAATGGGTTAGACTCCCGTTTTAACCCATTTATTAGAGTTCTTTGAAAGAGTAACATGTGATGTGGACACATGGAAGCCAGTAGATGTACTGTACTTGGATTTCCAGAAGCTATTTTGAAATTATTTATAGCTTTAACTCTTATGTAGAGCTGACTTAAATCAGCTATTTCCCTGATAACTTCTCACTGCTTTGCTTTGCTGAGTTCAAACTAGCCAATTCAATTAGACAACTAGGCTACTGGGGAGAAGCTGTCCAAGAATATTCATGGTTAGTAAGTTTGCAGGTGACACCAAAATTGGGGGTATAATGGACAGTGAAGGATGTTATCTCAGAGTACAATGGGACCTTAATCAGGTGGGCAATGGGCCCAGGAGTGGCAGATGGAGTTTTATTTAGATAAATGTAAGGTGTTGCAATTTGGTAACGCAAATCAAGGCAGGACTTATACTCTTAATGGTAGGGCCCTGGGGTGTGTTGAAGAAGAAAGTGACCTTGGGTGCAGGTTCATGGTTGCTTGAAGGTGGAGTCACAGGTGGACAGGGTGGCAAAGAAAGTGTTTGGTACACTTGCCTTTGTTGGTCAGTGCATTGAGTATAGGAGTTGGGGATGTCATGTGTGGCTGTATAGGACATTGGTTAGGCCACTCTTTGAATACTGCATTCAGTTCTGGTCTCCCTGCTATAGGAAAGATGTTGTTAAACTTGAAAGGATGCAGAAAAGATTACAAGGACATTACCGAGGTTGGAGGGTTTGAGCTACAGGGAGAGGCTGAATAGGCTGGGGCTATTTTCCCTGGAGTGTTGGAGGTTGAGGGTTGACCTTATAGAGATTTATAAAATCATGAGGGGCATGGATAGGGTGAATAGCCAGGGTCTTTTCCCCAGGGTAGGGGAATCTAAAACTAGAGAGCATAGTTTTAAGGTGAAAGGGGAAAGATATAAACGGGACCCAAGGGACAACTTCTTCACACAAAGGGTGATGTGTGTATGGAATGAGCTGCCAGAGGAAGTGACGGAGGCTGGTACCATTACAACATTTAAAAGGCCTCTGGAAGGGAATATGAACAGGAAGGGTTTATAGGGATATGGGCCAAATGCTGGCAAATGGTTGGCATGGATGAGTTGGACCGAAGGGTCTGTTTGCATGCTGTATAATTCTGTGACTCTATGTCTCTATTAGCTTCCTACAAATAGCCTGCTTAATTATAATAAGCCTTAGCTATGCTATAAACATCCCAGATATTTTAAGGGTCCAGGATTCCACCATTTAAAATTTTACTTGTCCACTTAAGGAAGTGTATAAGATACTAGGGTAAATTTCAGTTTTAACAGAAAACATTAAATGAGCCAATTTACTAATTTTACAACATTATTAACAGAAATTAACAAGCATTACATTTTTAAGTGAATAAGTATACAACTGTGCCAAAAGCTATCAACAGATGTAATGCCAAATCTAACAGAATTCCATTTGATGGGAGTTATTTGTAATTGTAACAATTCAAGAAATCTAAGAACATCCAGGAATATCTAAAATTAGTTAAGAATAAAATACCTGCCAAAATCTAATAATAGAATATCCATCATCATTTAAAGTATTGTTTTACCTTGAAACCCCATACAAGTAAGATATTGTTTGCCAGTGAGAGAAAATATCAGCAAAGTATTATATTATCGTCCCTAATGCTTCTGAAATTTCAGTGGCAAGGTATTATTGTTATATTATCAGTACCTTTCCTGCTTTGCAAATGTGGGTGTTAACCCTCTATACAGGTTCCTCCCACTTTCATTTAACATTATTACTTAATAATTCCTTTATGAAGTTGTGAGCTTTTATCTAGTCAATTTATTTGTGGTGTTTTATATTCATATCTGGATGTTCCATTCATCTTTCCCTATTCCTACAATCTTAATGGAATCCTTATTAAGTGTTTATCAGTTAAAAATGTTTCATTTCTCTGTCTTTATGAGTGTTGACTTATTGTGGTTTCTTTTGGTAATTCATAGGATCCCTACAGTGTGGAAGCAGGCCACTCAGCCCATCCAGTCTGCACTGACCATCTGAAGGGCATTCCACCCAAAACCAATCCCCTATGCTATGCCTGTAACTCTGTATTTCCCATGGCTAATCCACCTAGCCTGCACATCCCAGGACATTACAGGAGAATTTAGCATGGTCGCTCCACCTAATCTGCACATCTTTGGATTATGGAAGGAAACCATAGCACCCAGAGGAAACCCACACAGACAGTCGCTTGAGGCTGGGATCAAACCCAGGTCCCTGGCACTATGAGCCACCGTGCTGCTCTGTTAATGTGATGAGGATAATGTGATTAGTTGGGTGGTTCCAATATTCCTCCTGTTAATTAACATTTTACTTTCACACTCTGACATAATGTTGCCTTATGCCTTTCCAAGCCTTCTTTTCAATGATTAAACTATTGTTTATACCTTCTTGTTGTCTATGCTAAGTACTATTTTAGTTAATACTGTAGTGATTGTAACGAGGTCAGCCAGCTGGACATCATAGAATATGAGTTTTCTGATTGGGACTGTTAACCTGGTACAATCAGGGAGCTCTGTCTAACTTATAAAAAAATGGTGAGTGTCAGCGATATTGACACCCTGGTGGCTGACTCTGTATGAGGCAGTACTAAAGTCAAGGACTGTTCATGCGTAAATAAAGGGTGACTTGGTGATAGGATACTGGCCTCTGTAGAGTTATTTCAAATATCATATGTGTTTCCAACCTAACTAGTTAGATCTTTTGATTTATCAAGCCTATATTTCTGAACAGTTGTTACACTTTGATGAAGTGTCACATCAAAGGTTATTGCAGAAAATAAAAACTCATGGTTAACATATTAACGTGGATAGAAGAATGGTTGGCTGGCAGAAAACAGAGTATGCAAAGATGCCTGATTGGCAGGATGTGGCCTTTTGAATCTTGCATCAGTCTGTGCTGGGGCCTCACCCTTTTACAATTTACATCAATTACTTTTGCGATAAATTTGCAGACAACACCAAGATGAATAGGAAAGAATGTTGTGAAGAAGACAAAAGGAAGTTGCAAACAGACGTAGATATGCTAAGTGAATGGGAAGAATCTGGCAGATGAAGTATAACATGGGAAAGTATGAAATTGTTCACTTTGGCAAAAAGAATGAAAAAGCCAAGTATTGTTTCAGTGGAGAATGATTGCGAATTCAAAGGTGCAGAGGGATTTAGGTGTTTCAAGGCATGAATCACATAGTGTCAATGTTTAGGTATAATGAATAACGAAGAATGTTAATGTGTTGCTATTTCTTTATTATGAGACAAATTAAAAATAAAAAAAAATGTCATGCTTCAATTTTGTAGGGCGTTGGTGAGACTACATGATGTGTAGTTTTGGTTTCCTTATTTAGGGAAGAATGTGAATGCCTTGGAAACAATTTTGATAAAGGTTTTCTAGAATGATTCCTGAAATTTGCAAGTTGTTGTATGAGGATAGATTGGACAGGCTGAGCTCATTTTCACAGGAGTTTAGAAGAGTGAGGGGTGATTGATTGTAGTGTATATGATCCTGAATGGTTTTGACAAGGTGGACATGGAAAAGATGTTTCCTCTTGTGGGTCAGTCCAAATCTACCAGTACAGTTTTAAGTTTTAGGACATCATCCTTTTAGGACAGAAATAAGGGGATTTTTCTTTCTCTCAGAAGGTTGTGCAACTCTCTGCTTCAGAAGATGGTTATTAAATATTTCCATATCAGAGGTGGGTTTATTCTTGTTGGGCGGGAGAATAGAGATTTATTGGGTTAGATGAGAATGTAGGATTTGAAACTCAAACAGATTAGCCATGATTCTGTTGGCAGAAATGTAAAAGGAAAGCTTTTTTTATTTATTTTCTCTAATTTTTTTTGTACCTAAGATTTGTACCCAGGTACTTTGTTCCTAAGATGTGCCATGTGTTGGAAACATTGTACACTTTTCACTGTTCTCCTGTACTTTTGTAACTTGAGTACACATGATGAGAAATCTAATTTAAAATTCTAAATTCTAAAGCAGTCTGGAGGGGTTGAAAGACTTATTTCTGCTCCTATTTTGTATGTTTGTATGTATCTGAATGTAAAACACTGATTTGTCTGAACAGAGCTCTGCACAAGTCTAACTCTTTCCTAACTAGCACCATGAATTTCTTTCTTTCAGATTTTCCTGAATTGTATCTGTTTCATGTCTCAGTCAAGACATGGTACCTCCAAGAACATGGTCCAGCTCATCATTAGAACTCCGCGACATTCTCAAAGTTGTGGGGAGGGGGTGTGGTTGAACTGGCACAAGTTTCTGCCTGAGAGATATGAGAGCCAAACTGGTACCTGTGCAGATGTATACGCCAACAGAAAAGACTACATCCAGCTTGCTCAAACATTGAGAGTTGTTTGGCAAGCGAAGAATCGATTTTTTTTATGGATTCATGGGAAGTGAGCATCCTTGGCTGAGCCAGCATTTGTTGACCATCCCTAGATGCCATTGAGAAGGGGGTGGTGCTGCTGCCTTTTTGAACTACCACACCCATTTGATGTATGTAAACCCACAATACTATTAAGAAAGAAGTTCGAGGATTTAGACCCAGCAACACTGAAGGAATGCTGGTTGCTTTCAAACCAAAACTGTCCGCCAATGGTAAATGTTTTTAGCTGCTAAGATACAAAGTACAAGTAACTTTAGTTATCAATTTTGAGATCTGACTTTTGTTACGTGATAAAGTATAAGATTGGCACTGAATTATTTTTACAATCAGCCAATTAGATCAGGATTTCTATCCATTAGAGTGAATAAATCAAAAATACGCGTCACGTTTGTGTAAAGGAACACCAATGACAAATTCCTACTTATAACAAAACAAAATAGAAATATGAAAGGGTAAGTTTGATTACTGTCTCTCTTGAACATTGGCTGTCACAGTGGAATGGACAGATATGTTTGAGTCGTTAAATTGCTGCACACTGCAGAACACTGGAAATAAATTCCAGCTTCTGCTGAACGTCCCGTGCCCAATGTAGGTAAAGAATAATCATGATTCGTGCAAATGCTGATCACTGCAGTACACAGTGGAATTAAACTGTAAAGAATAAGTTTGATTCCTGTAGCTGAGCACTGGAGAACATTGTGGAATTAAAAGATAATTCTGATTCCTGCTGCTGAACACTGGAATACACAGAGGAATTAAAGCATAAGTTTGAGTCCTTCAGCTGATAAACACTGAACTGTACAGTGCAATGGGAGGGTAAGTGTGACCCCCTGTGTTTGCTGAGCTCTCAGCGCCCGGTGCAATGAGAGGGTAAGTGTGACCCCCCCCTGTGTTTGCTGAGCTCTCAGTGCCCGGTGCAATGAGAGAGTAAGTGTGACCCCCCCTGTGTTTGCTGAGCTCTCAGTGCCCGGTGCAATGAGAGGGTAAGTGTGACCTCCCCCTGTGTTTGCTGAGCTCTCAGTGCCC
>NC_063362.1:6635245-6644928 GCF_021869965.1 Rhincodon typus
GAGGGTAAGTGTGACCTCCCCCTGTGTTTGCTGAGCTCTCAGTGCCCAGTGGAATCAATGCCAGCCCAGTGTAGTCGCACAGGGTGAGGTCAGACTGTGGCAGATGTCACTGTTTCCAGGGTTACTCATTGTTACGGTGCTGGAACGAGCCAATAAGAGCGGCGGCTGGGGCTCGGTCGGTCTCTTTGTAGCGGCTGGGGCTCGTGTCCTTGTCGCGTCCTCAGCTGCTCTGCCCGTCTCTGCTGCTTCTGGCCCTTTCTCTCTCCCACTGCCTCCTCTCTGTGGGCAACAGGTACGCGCCGCTCCCCTCCTCTGGGGCCGGGGGGGATTGGCAAGGCAAGGAGTTACAACTGTGCACCTTAACTTCGGCTTAGCCGCTTTGTTTTTCTTTGCAAGTGAGAACTTCCCCCAGGTCCGGGAGGAGCATATGCACAGCCGGAGCACGGAAGGGAGATCGTTCTGCCCATCGCGCCTGTGCCGGCTTGTTTGACAGAGCTGCTGCTCGTTCAAAGCGAGCGTTTCCTTACTTAGTTTGAATGAACTTCTCAAAACTGTTGAACGAAGTATTTTAACAGCTTTTAAAGTGCACATATTTACAAGCATTGGTGTGAATAGGATGTGTAATATTGGTCTGTTTGCGGACTTGAGTCGGGCAGTGTTTTCCTGTCGGATTTGCTTTGAGATCGACAGCGCTGCGGGTAACTGACCTGCATTTAGAAATGTACAGGATTTACCTTGTTTATGAGTCAGTAACTAAGACTGCTTTACAGACCCAAACAAGAAAGCTAACTTGTGCAGAAAATATGAGAAGAATCCCATTAATGGCTTGAGACTAAAAATAGAGAAATCCTAGTTATCTGCTAGCGTTCCTGCATTTGGTCATTCGGGAGGTCTGTTTTCGGTAGCCAGTGTAGTATTGGAAATGTGGATTTATGTGTATGCAGTGTTAAGGAAAAAAATACTTTTGTTGATGTGTTTGTAGTTTCATAATGTTCTCCCTGAAATGTTCGGGACAAGTCAGTTTTATTTCTTCTTGTATTTAAGGGCTAAATCTAGATTTTAGAGCGAGCACTGTGGATTTTTCGTCAATTCGAGATTCCTTTGGTACAATTTGAGGTCGTTTTGTTTTGATTCCCCCCAGTTCTACAGCTTGACAGCGCCAGAGGCCCCTGCAACTGTAGCAAACCGTCCAAGAACTTTCACATTCACTAAAGATAACTTCTGTTCTACCCCCTATTGCGGCAGCTCAGTCTAATTGACATGTAGCTGTTCCAATGTTTCTCACTCGGAGCATAGCAACCTGCTAATCTGTACAGAATGGTCATGTTCCGATTGTTACTCTTGTTATACAATCCCACATTTATGTCAATAACAATTATACAACAAAATTAGTGATTGTTATGCCGGTTTCTTAAATTTGTCTATTTTTTTACTTGCGCAAAACTTGAAGAGCTAAATATCCCTCTGTCACCTTGTTTGTCTCCATGACCTCTTAACTGACTCCCATGATCCACAATTTAATATGTGCAAACCTTTGCCACATGCATTCTGCGCTGCACTGAATGCTATTTGTCCATTAAAATGAAATAAAAGAACTGCAAGTGCTAGAGATCTGAAACAAGAGAAGCAGAAATTGCTGGAGAAACTGGTGAAGAATCACCTGACTCCAAACCTTAACTCTGCTCTCTTCCCAAAAATGCTGCCGAATCTGCTGAGTTTTTCCAACAGTTTCTGTTCTTGTGCCATATGTCCACTGCTCTTTTCTGCATTGGATCCCGCTTCCTTCCCAATGTATTATTTCTAAAATCCTTGTCTATTTCCCACACCCCCTATCATTTTAATCCCCTCCAGACCTACATCCTCTCCTGAGCATTCCAGTCTTCTCATTATGTCTATTTGCTCCATCTCAAGTGACCAAAGTTTCAACTGCCTTGGCTCTCAGTATCTGCTTCTAAAAGCTTCCTCAACTTTGCAAATATCTTCTCAACCGAGTTTTTGCTTAGCCTTCTCCCCCATCCCACACCTCCTCCCCCACCATCCCACCCCCCCCCCCCAACCCACTCTCCTAAACTGACGTGATTCCTCTTTCTTTGTCCCTCTCTGGGAATTGCTTTGGGATTAGTGTTAATGAGTGGCGAATGCACAACTTTCCACTTCTGCAGGTGACTCCTCCTGTCAGGCAATCTCTCATGATGTGCCATGTTTGTGCATCATGTGCCATCCTCACACATCCATCAGAACTCTCTGTGACATCCATCATCCAACTCTGCCCAGGTCGACCCCTCCTGCTGCCTTCCACTTTGCCCTCGAAACAAGACCCGTGTAGCTTTACACTTCAGATCAACAAACCGGAATACTGACATAGTCTTTTCTATGTGTCACTTTCAACAGTTTTTTTTATTTGATTTGATTTAATATTGTCACATGTACCTAGGTACAGTGAAAAGTTTTGTTTTGCGTGCAGTACAGACAGATTATAACACACAAAGAGCATTAGGGTAATAGAACAGAGTGACGAATACAATGTTATGGCTGCAGAGAAGGTGCACAGAGAGCGAGATCAACACTAAATTTAAAATTTGAGAGGTCTGTTCAGGAGTCTAATAACAGTGGGAAAGAAGCTGTTCTTGAATCTGTTGGTATGTGTGCTTAAGCTTTTGTATCTTTTAAGCTTTTGTATCTGTTCTTTCTCACCGTTGCAATTTCAAGCACTCTCGATATTTATTAAGAATTTAAATCTTCAACTGGGGGACCATTTCTAAAATAACATTACAATAAAAAATTGAGAAATGGAATTGCAAAGTAGCTGTGATAGACATCATATTGTCAAATGTTCAATAGTCACTCCATTCTTCACTCTCAATCACTGCAACTTAGGAGCAGTTCTGTTATTTAAAAGAAAATCATGTTTTTAATTACTGTACATATTTGCGAATGACATTTTAGCCAATAATAATTGAGGCCTTTCACTAAATCATTTAACTAAACATTTGTCAACTATTGAAAATGTGGATTCTTTAGTGATGCAATGAGTTGTAGACCATGAGAAATGGGAACTGAAGTAGGCCATTTGTCTCTGCCATTCAATAGCATCATGGCTGATCCAACATTCCTCAAGTCCACTTTCCTCCCGTTTCCCTATAACCCTTGATTTCCCGACTGATCAAGAATTTATCTCAACCTTAAAAGTACACAAGGACTCTGCCCCCACAGGGCAAAGAGTTCCAAAGATTCACAACCTTCTGGGAGACAAAATTCCTCTTCATCTCAGTCTTAAATTTGTGCTCTGTATTCTGAATCTATGCCCTCTCCTCCCTAGCCTCTCCCATAAGGGGAAACATCCTCGCAGTATTTACCCTGTCAAGCCCTTTAAGAATCCTATATGTCTCAATTAGACTACCTGTCATTCTTCTAAGTTCCAATGTGTACAGTCCTGACCTGTTTAGCCTTTGCTCATAAGACAATCCCTCCATTTCCGGGATCATCCTAGAGACCCTTTTCTGAACTGGAAAATTCATTTGGTTCAATGTTGAAAGAAATGTTGAATGTTGAAATCATCCCTCATAATCTATCGAGTAATATCCTGGAGAATAACCCTAAGAAACCAATATGTTGTGGCTGGATGTGAGCATTACCAATATAAATGAAGGATGCTGTTTGGCCATATATTAATCCATGTGAAATATAAATTGACAATCATTCTAGTGCATTTTTATATCTAATCTAGTTATTTGCCCTAGCTATTCTTGATTTGGAACTAGTTAATCAGCCGGTCAATTCAAACATTGCATCCCGAAGATGTATGTAAGGTCAAATCCAAATTATTAGAGAAAATTGAAGTTGGTCCCTCTTCCTGGTGGTCTGGGGTTAATGCCAATTGACCTGGTATCTCCATTAACACCATTTGAATTGGTTTTCTTACCTCTCATATACCATATAACTCAAAAGAAAGACTTTTATTTATACAGTGCCTCTCAAAAAGCGCATTTCATGAATGACTTTGAATAATGTTTATTGCGCAGTTAACCAAAATATTTTTAAGCATGCACAAAAGACTTCTGATAGACTTTGTGCACTTTTCACTGTACTCCTGTATTCCTGTACTCGAGTGCATGTGACAATAAAATCTAAATCTATTTCCAAACTGTGGTGGTCATGTTGGACAACAGACACCCCTCAATCTGTAGTTATGTCAGTACTTTGAAAAAAGGAGGTTATTGTAACGTTTTGTCAGCGATCTTGTCTTTCTTGGAAACATCTTACAAAGAAGCATAAACCAGGAGCCCGGGTTCAAGTCTTACCTGCTCCAGAGGTGCACAATAGATTCTCTGCAGAGGTCGATAAGAAATATCTAGTGTACTTTGCAATAACAGGCGAGATAGACAGACATTTGATCTTGCAGGTAAGCAAGAATCAGGGAGTGTCATAGAGACATAGAGATGTACAGCATGGAAACAGACCCTTCGGTCCAACTATTCCGTGTCAACCAGATATCCTAAATTAATCTAGTCCCATTACCGGCATTTGGCCCATATCCCTCTAAACCCTTCCTATTCATATATCCATCCAGATGCCTTTTAAATGTTGTAATTGTACCAGCCTCCACCATTTCTTCTAGCAGGTCATTCCATACACACACCACTCTCTGCGTGAAAAAGTTGCCCCTTAGGTCCCTTTTAAATCTTTCCCCTCTCACCTTGAACTATGCCCTCTAGCTAAGGACTTCCCCACCCTGGGAAAAGACCGTATCTATTTATCCTGTCCATGCCCCTCATGATTTCATAAACCTCTACATGGTCACCCCTCAGCATCCGACACTCCAGGGAAAATAGCCCCAGCCTATTCAGCTCTCCTGATAGCTCAAACCCTCCAACCCCAACAACATCCTTGTAAATCTTTTCTGAACCTTTTCAAGTTTCATAACATGCTTCCCATAGCGGGGAGACAAGAATAGCACACAGTATTCTAAAAGTGGCCTAACCAATATCCTGTACAGCCACAATATGATCTCCCAACTGCTATACTCAATGCACTGACCAATAAAGGCAAGCATACCAAATGCCTTCTTCACTAGACTACCTGCGACTCCACTTTCAAGGAACTATGAACGTGTAACTCAAGGTCTCTTTGTTCATCAACACTCCCCAATACCTTACCATTAAGTGTATAAGTCCTGCCCTGATTTGCCTTTCCAAAATGCAGCACCTCACATTTATCTAAATTAAACTTCATCTGCCGCTCCTCGGCCCAGTGGCCCATCTTGATCATCTGATCAAGAGAGGCCTGGAAAGTGAAGCTGAGATATGAGATCAGACTGTGGAGACACACAACCAACTCCTCTGCCTGTCTGTTATCTTCTTATAAGGCGGTTAATATGTGGAAAACTTTAGAGACTCAGCTCACTCGGTAATACCTCTCCCTACCCCTCCCCTGGACAGAAAGCCCTGAGATCAAGTGGCTACTTTAGTCGACACTCAGTTCTGCAATGATCAGAGGCGTCATCTTTCAAATCAGACGTTAAAGTGGAGCCCAGCCCACCCTCCTTGCTTGATGTAAAAGATCCCATGCACTATTTTGAAGAAGACCAGAGGACAGCAATCCACAGTGTCCTATCCAATGTTTGTACCTCAATCAGCATCACAAAACAGGTTATCTGATCAATATCACATTGCCCTTTGTGGGAGCTTACTGTGCATAACTTTCCTGCTAAGTTTCCTAACTTACAACGGTGACTTGTAATTCAAAAGTTTGTTTGGTAAGGTGGTCATGGAAAGTGCTATGTAAATGCAAGTTTTTTACAGCAGAGGATTTCAGCAGAAGGAACAAACCTGAGAGTCAAGCTTGGAGATGGAGATTGGGGAGCGAGAAAATTGGGCAGTTCTCAATTTGAGCCAGATGGGAAAAAGAGGGAAATAGGATCTGGCCAAGACAATTTGAGAACAATCACATCCTTTACATGAGATACCAAGGTGTAGAGCTGGATGAACACAGCAGGCCAAGCAGCATCAGAGGAGCAGGAAGGCTGACGTTTCGGGCCTAGACCCTTCTTCAGAAATGCCTTGGCCAATTTTATCATTCCTTCCTGTTCCCTACTTTCAAACCATTCACTACACTTAAAGAGATATTCATTTGACTGTAAAATGCCTCGGGGTACCTGCTGTTATGAAGGGTACTTTGTAGATGTGAGTCTGTTGTTTCCTTTTCTCCTATATTCAGTTGTTGTCACAGTCTAATATTGATGTTGATTTGAAAGGATACCCCTTTCTAGTTTTTCAATTGCATGTTCTGTTTTGTCACAACGATTTTGAAAGTGATAGCTTTGTGTATGGGAAGTCATTTGTCACAAACTTGATTGAGTTTTTTGAGGACATAACAAAAAAGATTGATGAGGGCAGAGCAGCAGATGTTGTCTACATGGACTTTAGTTTAGGTGGTTAAGATGCATTTAGCAAACTTGCTTTCATTTCTCAGACCATTGAGCATAGGAGTTGGGACGTCATGTTGAGGTTATACAGGACTTTGGTGAGGCCATTTTGGAGTACTGTGTACAGTTCTAGTTGCCCTGCTATAAGGAGGGTATTATTAAATTGAAAAGGGTTCAGAAAATATTTGCCAGAAAGATGCTGGAACTGGAGGGCTTGAGTTATAAAGAGAGGACTTTTCTCACTGGAGCACAGGAGATTGAGAGATGATGTTATAGAGGTTTATAAAATCATGAGGGCCATAGATAAAGTGAATAGCAAAGGTCTTTTCCCTCAGGTGGTGAGTTCAAAACTAGAGAGCATATTTTTAAGATGAGAGGAGAAAGATTTAAAAGGGACCTGAAGGACAACTTTTTCACACAGAGGGTTGGTTGTATGCAGAATGAACTGCCAGAGGACGTGGTAGATGCAGGTACAGTTACAACATTTAAAAGACTTTTGGACAGGTACGTGAATAGGAAAGGTTTGGAGGGATATAGGCCAAATGCAGACAAGTGGGACTTGTTTCATTTCGGAAATTTGGTCAGTGCGGATGAGTTGGACCAAGGGGTTTGTTTCTGTGCCGTATGACTCTGTGACTCTATGATGCTATGAGTTTATGGTCTGACCTTCTTGCACCAATAGCCTGTTTAATATCCCTCAAACACTGTATTAAGAGGATGCAGATTTCAAATCCTCCCACAGCCAATGAGGAACCCACTTTCCAAGAGCTAGATGCTCCATATAAAGTTTCAGTTTCCAGCCAGCTATTCCATGCTGTTATTTGACACTGATGCATCTTCCTGTGTTAAATGTTATGTAGTTGACTCTACATCAAGGGGAAATTCAGTCAGTACTTTTGCTGACCATAAGTGGAACAAATCAGTTGAAGGAATTTTTCCTGAGCATTCTGACTCCAATGCAATGACTACAGGCTACTTAATTTAAGGGGATTGTTCAGGTATTGAAAGCAGCTGTTTCATAAAGGAATGCTGAAGCGTGTCCTGGCTCCTATATGAAAATGCTGATGTATTTGATGATTAAAATATAATACAAGTGCTGTAGCTCAGAGTGTTGACATTGTGTCACAGAGGGTCTTAGCCAGGGGATATGCACCAGGTGTAGGACCTAGTTAAAATTTTGAATGCAACTCAAGATTTGAACACACGAATAGCCCAAAGATTATGAAGCAGTGGTTCTTTATTCCACTGTCGTTAAATCATTACAAACATTACAAACAAAATTAACATTAAACTTAGAAAATATTGTACTTACAGGGAATTATGCATTTGGTTTACATCTGGATGAGAAAATCTTTTGTCTGTTTAATCCTTCTCCCCATCAGGACTATTGCCCTAAAGCAGCCTTTCCTCTGTGCAGGTTCCATTCGACTGCTCCATCTGCCCATCTCGGTGCCTTCCCTCACCATTCCCACCAGTTACTGGAGGCACTGGCACAACTGCCCAAGCTGCCCTGTTCAGTGTCCTCCCTCACCACCACCACCTGCTGCCAGAAGTTCTGTTACGTTAAACTAGATGCTCTGAAGTGTTGGCAAATGTAGCTCAGAGTAAATCCATTTGAGTCAGGTATCTGAAGTCTTTTGGTGACACCCCCCACTGTGATTCCACTTCATGCATTAAGTGGAAGTCTGTTGTCAGATGGAGTCGATGTGCATTTTTGGGGCGATCTTTGACCCATATGTCATGCCTGCATAATAAACTTAAACGGTTCTAATATTCTACACTGCCAAGTTTATCAAAAAGTTACAAGGAGAATGTTGCAACCATTGGGTACATTTGTCAGAGCAAACAGGAAACGAGATAATACAATTTTGCGTAGTGAGTTTTAGAAGTATTATTTAAGTGTAGAAATTGCAAGGAGAGGGACATGCTTGTTTGAACCCAAAAATAATGAAGAGGGGTTCTTTATTCCACTGTCATTAAATCACTACAAACATGAAGCAAAATTAACACTAAACATGGAAAACAGTGTACTTACAAGGAATAAAATAAAAATAAAAAAGTTTTCTGTGGTTTGAAACATTTCCAGCATCTATCTGACAGGCAAACATGTCCAAGATTCTTGTCCAAATCCAACTACCTTTGTTTTAAAGGATCATTTGTGCTGTTTTCAAATAATTTGTTGCATGAGGGATGATCCTGAAAGGCAGTTGCTTTATTTTCTTTGAGGATTGGGCTTAGAGCTGTTTATTAAGTTATAAACCTTTCACACTTGCCTTTGTCATTAGGTTCAAGTCTCAAGTGCCCACTCCAGGACTTGAGCATACAGATCTATTACTGAAGGAGTGCAGCAGTGTTGAAGGTGATGTCATTTAAATGAGTCTTTAAACTGAAGCCACATCTGCCTCTTTGGTGGATGTTGTAATGTATTGAAATAGAATTGTGTATTTTGTTCCTTTAAGGCTATACCATGTACATGCACCAACATTGGGAGTCTGCTAGGAATAAATAATAAAAGATCCATATTTAACAGCTGATGCAGCTCTGATTCTATATGTATCTGGTTGAATATCTGACTGTGGGATTATTGACACAGAAACAGATATAAACGGCACTATTTCAAAGAAGAGCAGAGAAAACATCCCCACTGTCCTGGTTAATATTTACAAAAGCAGATTATCTACTCTTTATCACATTGTTATTTGTGAGAATTTGCTATGCACTAATTGACATATTTCACCATTACAGCAATGACTACATTTAAAAAGGTTCTTCACCATTTCTGAAGCACTTTGTCACTTATGAAAGATGCTATACAAATTTACAGTTCTTTTTGTCTCCACAGAACATCACCATGTCCATCTTGAAGATTCATGCCCGTGAGATATTTGATTCGCGTGGTAACCCCACTATAGAGGTGGACTTGTATACTGGAAAAGGTCAGTTTTTCCCAGACTGTGACAGTACACTGACTTCTGATTATAACATAGTCTCATGTTACCAAAAACATTAAGGAGGTGCTTCCTATTACTATTAATCAGAAGCTTTAATTGAAATAAAGATTTATGTGGGGAGGTGGGATTGAGTGGTTTTGGTAGGGAGCGGTATTGGGGTTTTCGTGGGGAGAGGCACTTGGGGGGTTTGGTGGGGAGAGGGACTGGGGGGGTTTGGTGGGGAGAGGGACTGTGGGGGTTTGGTGGGGAGAGAGACTGTGGGTGGTTTTGGTGAGGATAGGGACTGGGGCTGGTTTTGGTGGGGTGAG
>NC_063362.1:6645328-6676567 GCF_021869965.1 Rhincodon typus
GGTGGGGTGAGGGATGGGGGTTTTTGATGGGGAGTGGGACAGGTGGGGTTTTGGTGAGGAGAGAGACGGGGTGTTTTGGTGAGGGGGATGTTTGGTGGGGAGGAAACTTGGGGGGGGTTTCTGGTGGGCTGAGGGCTTGGCAGATTTGGTAGGGAGTAGTATTGAGGAGGTTTGGTGGGGAGGGCTTTGGAGCTTTAAGCGGAGAGGAGATAGGAGTGGAGAGGGAATTTTGGAGGGGAGGATGATTGCAGGTTTTGATGTGGTCATTTTCTTCATTCTTTCAGGGGATGTGGGCCAGGTCAATATTTGTCGTCCATCTCTTAATGTCCTTGAACTGAGTGGCTTGCTTAGCTGTGGGTAATGGTGACACCCTCAGTCAAAGACACTCAATACCTGATTGAGGGACCTAACATTGGAAACTTTACAGGAAGCCATTGCGATTTTGAGCCACTCCCCTACCATAGCCTGTAGCCTGAGTCCATCCACAATCCAAAGCCTCTGGTGGGTATAGTATTGGAAGCAATCATTGCCCCTCCCTGCTCTGGTGCTGCTGGTCTGAGATAGTTCGGAGGTCTCAGTGAGGGAATCTGCTCCAGCAGAGTCCTTCCTCCCACAGGATGCCTGTCAACTGTGTGAGTACACAAGATGCACAGATCTCCCCTAAAAGAGACAATGTGAAACTATCACATGTCACCTCTGTTAAATACCACCCTATACCTCTGTGTTTTAAATCAAAATGGTAGGTTAATTCTGGAAAACCATTGGAGTTAGGGGAAAGCAGTTGAGTTATTCTGTACAACATTGTTTTTTAAGCAGTGTACATTTTTAATTGAAGGCTTTTTTTTAAGTTTGAAGGTAGTTCAAATTATTTTTCATTAGGTACATGTTGTATGATGGAATAGTTCAGTTTACTTTGGAGATTTAATTGCCAAAAGTGGTTCTGCAGTCTAGCATAACTGGAACACTAGTGACTTTTGTAAATCTTGTTACATTTGGGTCCTGTTAATGCTGTCTGTGCTACATGACGTTTCCACAGTACAGATGTTTCTTGATGAACTTGTAGGTGAATTGTAGATGAATTTGGTTATCTGTGGTAATTTCCTTGGTTTGCTGATAATATCCAGTTGTCAAGTGTCACCACACTTTAAGAAGGATGTTGAGGCATGGGAGAAGGTGCAGAAAAGATGAACAACAATGGCTCTAGGGTTGAAGAATTTCAGTTACATGGAGACATTAATAGAAGCTGTGACTATTTCTTCTCGGAGAAGAGATGAAGAAGAGAAGATTTGATAGATCATGAGGGATCTGGGCAAAGTAGTTGACGGAATAATTGAAAACTAGAGGACACCAATTTAATGTGAATGACAAATGAACCAGTGTCTGAAAGGAAGGAAATCTTTCTTACATGGCAAGTGGTTAGGTTCTGGAATGCACCGTGGTGGAGGAAAATTTGCTCAAAGACTCTAAAGATAATTGGATAATGAAGAGAAAAAGAAAATTGCAGGTCAAAAAAAAATTGGACGAATTGAATTATTTTTGCAAAGCAATAGCATGGACATGATTCACTGAATGGCCTCCTTCGGTGCTGACACCATTCAGTGATTCTATCATCCACCTCAAATTGGCAGTTGTGTGAGCTGCCTTCATTCAGTGACCTGGGTATTGTGGAGTTTATGGCACACTTACCTTAAATCATGAAGGTATGCAAAATATAGCAAGCATGCCAATTTCTGGTAAATGACTTTACTTGCAACATTAAGCCTTTCCTACAAAACAAGAACTTTATGGCCCATTGTAAGCACTCAGTTGTAAAATAATAGGATTTATTAACTGCAAGTTGATTTTTTTTTGCCTATCATATTGCCTCCATTTCCACTGAAATGTTTTTATAAGCAAATTTAGTTTTAAAAATGATTCCTGGGTCAAGACATTTTTTACTTACAGGAGGTACCAAAATAAGTCAATGCTTATTATAAATGCTGCTCTGTGGTTGCTTAAAATGGCTCAGGAACTTGGAACTGCCAATAACGTGAAGTGTAACATCTTTTTGCTCTTCTAACCCATAAAACTGGCTGAATGCCCTTTGGCAGGATTATGGGTCTTCAAATAGTCACCTAGTATAAGTTGTGTATTTGATACTCCTGGTGCTGCCAGTTTTTGCAGTACTTATGCATTTGGATTGGTGGTTTAGCTAAGATTGTTTACTCCTTGATCTGGAAGTTACACGTTTCAAAGTCATGCAATAGTCTGATCTGCCAACAATGATTTAGATTAGTTATCTTTCCAGTGTGTTACATTGAGTAATATGTTTTTGAGCTATTCAGGGTAGGAAAGGAGCCTGCTATAGCTAGTACAGTATCACCCCTACTTAAACCACACAAGCTGTCATTTGATCATTTCTTTGGATTAACATTTCCTGGGTTCAGAGTCCATCTGCTCTTTGCTGGCTGGAGAAGGCTGTGTAGGATGTAACTGAGTCTCTTGCTGATTGAATACATTTTGCTGAGGCTGATGTAAACCCCAGAGAATAGTCACTGTGACATTGCCAGTATGCAGGTCTGTGGCTTGGTTCAAAGATAAATATAGCAGCCTGTTCAGTAACTGGACCTGCTTTAGATGGAGGTTTTGAACAGTATGTTAGGGCTGAAAGTCTATTACACTGGACTGCACTTGATGTGCTGTGGGTTGTAAGGACCCAAATGAAGGCATAGAATACAATAAACTGAGCCTTGGCATACTGCTGATTTGATAGGAATACTGTATCCTATCAGTTTCTACTAAATCCAATTCAGCCCCGTGCTGACAAATCCCCATCCATTGTATTAATCCTTGGGTTTCAGACTGGAGTGTTTTCTTCAGATAAGTGCTTTGAAAATGCAAAGCTTGCTACAAATGAAGGGGTGGGAGGAGAAGCAGCTTGTGCCACAATGGATCAAATCTTTACCCATTTTACCTTTTGAAATGTGTTTGAATCCATTTTCAATGGCCTGTGATACTGCTCTACACAACAAGAGTTCTTTAGATTTTATTGTCATAGAATCCTTACAGTGTGGAAGCAAGCCATTCAGCCCATCGAGTCTACACCAAACCGTCTGAAGAGCATCCCCCCCGATACCTATTCCTTAGTATCTGGGGTGGGAAATGCAGGGATAGACTATGGGAAATTTAGCACAGCTAATCCACCTAGCCTGCACATCTTTGGACTGTGGGAGGAAACTGGAGCACCCGGAGGAAACCCACGTAGACACAGGGAGAATGTGCAAACTTCACACAGACAGTCGTCTGTGGCTGGAATTGAGCCTCGGTCCCTGGTGCTGTGAGGCAGCAGTGCTAACCACTGAGCTACCATGCCGCCCCATGCGTACTCAAGTACAGGATACAAGAGTACAGTGAAAGGTATACAATGTCATGCATGCCATCTTGAGTACCTAGGTACAAAATATTAGTTACAGAAATAGAGAAATAAAGAAATAAGTTTAAAAAATTAAGCACTACAGTCTTCGTAGCATAAAAGTAGAAAAATAAAGAAATAAAATTAAAATGTCAAACATTACAGCCCTTTCTTAAGCCATGGGCCTGCAGATGCTCCAAGCTGGGCTTACCCCAAGAGGTCTCGCTCTCCCCTGCGCTGAGCTAAGACCTGCCTGGGTATGCCAGGCTTTGCCACTCTTTGCAAGGCTTCGACTCCAGTCGCTGCTGGCCACCATCTGGGCTCATGCTGGGCCCCAGCTGCTGCCACACTCTGTTACCGCCACTGCCCCCAGGGCTCCAGTTTTACAAATGCTCAAGGTCCGCGCTGGGCCTGCTCTCCCCCCGCGCTGGGCCTGCTCTCCCCCCGCGCTGGGCCTGCTCTCCCCCCGCGCTGGGCCTGCTCTCCCCCCGCGCTCAAGGTCTGAGCTGAGCTTGCCCAAGGTCTGCTGCCAATGCAACCCAAGCTCAAGAGGTAAGTAATGAAAATAGAACAGAGAAAAGGACAAGAAAAGGGGGGAGAAAAAGAAAAGAAAAGCAATCAGAATGGACAACCTTCAGCTGAGGAACGTTACTACTCTACCATCTTGCTTACTCAGTTTGGTGAATGTTGAATATTGAACTTTTAAGCATGTTGAACATTGACTTTTTAAGCAACAAATGCTTTAGTCCAATTCATACTTTGATTGTCTGTCAAATAGCAAGCTCAGTCTGTCATCTGTCAGATGGCAGGCTTTGAACTCTCAGTGAGAGTCAATCTTGCTAAATAGGACCAGGACAAACCAGAGTCTCTGTGCCGCTGACATCTACTCCACGAGCCTCAGCATAAATCCCTTTAGCATGTGTGGAGAGAGACATTGACGGCGCTGAGTGTTACTGAGCAGTGAATGACCTGGCTGCAGATCAAGTGTCAGACTAGTAAGAACTGCCGATGCTGGAGTCAGAGATAACACAGTGTGGAGCTGGAGGAACACAGCAGGCCACGCAGCAGCAGAGGAGCAGGAAAGCTGAAGTTTCGGGTCGGGACCCTTCTTCAGAAATGCTGCCTGGCCTGCTGTGTTCCTCCAGCTCCACACTGTTCAGTGTCGGCCTAATCAACTGAAACTCGGGAAATGAGGACATGGTTGCTTGGCTTTGGGGATTTGCATACACCAAAACATTTTTATAAAAAATTCTTCAATTGAGGCAAATATTTCATCCACAGCAACGTATACTCTTTTCTGAGCTGCTTATTAGTTGCCCTTGAAAATTGAAGTGTTCAGTCGACGCAAGCTATTAGTGAGTCAGAAACTGGAGATTATAAAAGTGTAATGTGATCGTTCAACAAACAAGGACACTGTTAGGAGGAAACATTTGTATACAGAAGATTGTTAAGAAATGAGGCACTCTGCCAGAAACAAGTGTAGCTTTTGAAAGGGAAATGGATAAATGCATAAATAAGGAAAGCAAACGTGAAGTTATATGGAAAGATGACAGTGACCAAATAGACATCTCAAACTGGTACAAGTACATTAGGTCAAATGGTCTGATGGCATTGAGCATGTTACATCAGGTTGCAAGATAGGGGTTGTTTACTTGTATGTTATTTAATTATATTGATACTGCAATGTTGAGCAAGTGTTGCTTTGTGATATTACCAGTACTGAAATTGAAAGCTGAACTTTTGTTTCTGAATCCAATTTTCTTGCCACAAACACACGTATAGACAGTGTTGAATTTTTAGTTACAACCTCTGCTGAAGAAAACTATCAATGTCTTTTACTGAATTATCGTCTAGAAAGTGTGGATTACACTTAATGGACTTTCCAGAAGGCATTTTTTTAAACTGTCTCTAGTTATTAGCAATGACAGGATTCACGTCTTCAAGATCAACAAGCTCAAATGAGTAGTTATGTTAAAGCTTCTGTAGTACAGTCTACTGCAGACCTTTTGTCTATATACCACTTGACACCATGAACTTTATAGGGGTTGCCTAGAGACAAGAACAAGTTTGGGAGACACAAAACCATTTGAGTGGAGTGTTCTTTTGCATGGTACCTCATCAAAGCAAACCAGTCTGATGAAGAGTCATCTAGACTTGAAATGTTACAGATGTTGCCTGATCCACTGTGGTTTCCAGCATTTTTTTTGTTTTCAGTACCCAGCGTCTGCAGTAATTTGCTGCTACATAGTAATTGTATCAGGTTTCCAGTTGAATCGGGATGTGTGTATGTTGACCTCCCAGCTGACCCACTTACATCATTGCTGGTCAATATAAAATTTGCCTCCAAAAATGTGGAAGGTCCTGGCTACATTAGCCTCTGACTGCAAGGAGCACCTAAATGTATGTCTTAGTTACCTCTAGTCCTGTGGTTATAAAATGTTTTCGACTGTGAGTGGAGGGGGTTAGAGTGACTGATTTGAGGGTAAATTGCAGATTAGGATAGTTCTGTCCTACCTACTTTCAGTCACCACCAGAACAAAATTGCCTTAGAATTAATGGGAACTTATGGAAGCTCTAAATATTTAGCATTTTTTGCTCTTAAACAAACAAATAAACATTATTTAAATGAATTCACATGTTTATCATCAGTAAATTATTACGTTCTGGCAGGAGCAAAAGTATCAACACTTTCATATAATAAGCATTAACAGTACAAGAGATTGTACATATTAGAAACATTGTATCACAATCTTCTGAGAAATGAATACTTGTTGCTTATTTATATTAATGAAACAAAAGCAAGAATATCATCTCTGTTTCTTATAAAACTACAATGTTGCTTATGTGAATGATGACTTGTGCTGAGTGTAAGGGAGCTGGTCTGGTTGTGCAGAGTCATGTGAGCAATGGGATTAAGGGTTCTGGCCTGTTCTCATGAAAGGCCTTGACCATGATGTTGTTCTTATTGGCTTATATTTTGGACCAACTGTTCCTTGAACCAATGTTCTGTTCTTGACTATTGTAATAAATGTCTTTAATATATTCACATTATCTGGGATCTCACTTTTCTATAAAAACAGAGGCAGATGGAGTTTGGTTTAAGTTCTGTGAAGGTAACTTTTTAAAATGAGGTCAGAAAGTAATTTTGTACAGTGACCTAAATACATCATAGCCAAGAAAGCGTGTGATTTAGTTAAGTGCCTAGCAGAATACCTCTGATGTTAATTCATGAAATGTTTATTCATCTGAATTGATGATAGACAGACAAAACAAAGCAGTGGCCATTAGTTTAGTATGTTTTTAATTCAGAAGAATTAGGAGTGAAATTCAGGAAAACCATTTTCACATTAGCAGAAGCATTTTAATTTGGGAAATCTCCAAGCTGCAGAGTTTGCATAGAAGGTTTCAAGTTATCAGAACTGATCAGAAGTTTGGGCATCAAAACAAGGAAACTATGGTATATAATCTAAGCAGCGCAAGAAAGAGAACTACAAAGAGTCAGTTATGTAAGAAATTAAAGAGTTGAGATAGGAGTGATATTTCTCTGGGACTGAGTATTGTAACATATTTGCTAGAAAGCAGGTTGGAGCTATATTTTGCTATTTATGTTAAGTTTTCTAAGCTATAGTTTTTTTTTGTGTAGACTTGTGTTCTTCTGTTAAAGACCATATGCAACCTTATGTGAATATGTTTCAGTAACTTACCATCATGGAAATCATCTGCAAAATTAAACTTATGATCTTTCAAGCCAGGCTCTGCTCTGGGATCTGTCTTGTCCAATATTCCATCAGCTGAGATCATAACATTATTCAAATAGATTCCTGGGTGGTCTCCTACACTCTACCCTTCACAAACTTATTCTATCCAAACAATGCAATATTAGGAATGATAATAAGGATGATGACGGGGGTTGGTTAGTTCAGTTGGCTGATGGCTGGTCGGCGATGCAGAATGATGCCAACAGCGTGAGTTCAATTCTCGCATCAGTTGAGATCACCGTGAAGGATTCTCCTGTGCAACCTCTCCCTTTGCCTAAGGCATAGTGACCCTCAGGTTAAACTACCACCAGTCATCTCTCTCTCTCTCTCTCTCATGAGAGAGCAGATCAGTGGTCCAGTAGGACAATGGCAATTTTACCTTCACCTTTCAAATGTTGCTGCCTGTGTCCATTGTTGCATCAAATCCCATGCACAATTAACCCTTCTATCCTCAGTAACCCACTTTAACTTTGGGTTAAGCAAAGCCTCTTTAGTAAATTCACATCATTTTTTACAAATCATTCTATAGTATTTCCTTTCTTCAAAATGCCTTGGGGTACTTCTTTATGTTGCAGGTGATATATAAATACAAGTTTCTGTTGTTGATGGACCTTTATAAATCTTTCCTGCTATGTAGACAACCTGGGAATTGAGTTATGTTATACAATTGTTCACTCATAGGATATTAACGGAGTAACATCTGACTCACTTTGGCTGAAACAATACTCAATTGTACATATGGGTGAGGCAATGGCTTAGTGGTATTGTCAGTAGCCTACTAATCCAGAACCTCAGCTAGTGTTCTAGAGAAGTGAGTTCAAATCCTGCCATGACAAATGGTGGAACTTGAATTTGGTTTTTAAACATATCAGGAGTTAAGAATCTGCTGATGATGAAGAAACCATGGCTGATTGTCAGGAAAATCCCACCTGGGTCACTAATGTCTTTCAGGAAAGGAAATCTGCCATCCTCACCTGGTCTGACCTATATGTGACTCCTGAACCACAACAATGTAGCTGAATCTCAACTGCCTCTGAAATGACCTACCAAGCACTCAGTTCAAGGACTGTAGGAATGGATAATAAATGTTGACCAGCCAGTGAATGAATGATGAAAAATAATGTGGTGTTTTTGTTTACAGTGAATTGATATCTAATTATGCTTGTTGGACCCATACTTTGAATAGATAATAAGATAAAGGATCTCAACAGCCACATGAGAACAATAAAAGGATGGAACAAAGCTCATGAACTGAGACTTGGCTCATTTTATTTGAAGCTTTAGAGTCACCTTTCCCAATATTTGCTTGGGAGCTCATTAAGAGCATTTCATATAATATATTCATTAGATCATGTCCTTGTCTGTTGGGAATTAGTTTCGTTTCAAAATTGAAGACCATTCTTTTGAAATTGCCCAAGTTTCTTATAATAATCAAGTGTAATATTTGCATATTTTTGAAGATGCTTTGAGTATCTATTAGTACAATGTTGTATTGCCCATAAAGAGCTAGGACCTAATTAACAAAGAAAGAATTGTTATGTGTAAGTGTTCCAGGGGATGATAGTCACAACTAAACCGGAGAATCTAATCGTAAGAGTCATAGAGCTGTACAGCACAGAAACAGACCCTTCAGTCCAACTTGTCCATGCCAACCAGAAATCATAAATTAATTAAGTCCCATTTGCCAGCATTTGGCCCATATCCCTCTGAACCCTTCCTATTCATATACCCATTTAGATACCTTTTAAATATTGTAATTGTACCAGCCTGCACTACTTACTCTGGCAGCTCATTCCATATACGCACCACCCTCTGTGAAAATGTTGCCCCTTAGGACCCTTTTATATCTTTCCCCTGTCTTCTTAAACTTATGCCCTGTAGTTTTGGACTCCTCCGCCCTGGGGTAAATACATTGCCCATTTACCCTATCCATGCCTCTCATGATTTTATAAACCTCTATAAGGTCACGCCTCAGCCTCTGATGCTCCAGGAAAATAGTCCCAGCCTATTCAGCCTCTCCCTGTAGCTCAAACCCTCCAACCAAAGCAACATCCTTGTAAATCTTTTCTGTGCCCTTTCAGGTTTCACAACATCCTTCTTATAGCAGGGAGTCCAGAATTGCACACAGTATTTCAAAAGTGGCTTAACCAATGTCCTGTACAGCTGCAACTTGACCTCCCAACTCCTATACTCAATGCACCAACCAATAAGGGCAAGCGTACCAAACACTTTACTCACTGTCCTATCTACCTGTGAGTCTACTTTCAAGGAACTATGAATCTACATCCCAAGGTCTCTTTGTTCGGGAACACTCCCGAGGACCTTACCATTAAGTGTCTAAGTCCTGCCCTCATTTGCCTTTAAAGTGCATCACCTCATATTTATCTAAATTAAACTCCATCTGCCACTCCTTGGCCCATTGGCCCATCTAATGAAGATCCCGTTGTACTCTGAGGTAACTTCCTTCGCTGTGTTGTGTAACAGGACAGCCTGAAGCAGGCAGTGTGGTGAGCTGTAATAAACACAATATGCTCTAACCTTTCCAAGTCTAAAATGTGCCTATTTCTAATGTATGGGAAGATGACCTGAAGGCAGATATTGTCCACTCCTTTGAAAGTGAATAGTTGGATAAGGAAGATTTCCTGTAGTCTCAAATCTGCAAGAGATTCTTTAAGGCCACAATTTTACAGTATAATTAATTGAAAATTCTATTTCTGAATTTGCATAATTTCCAGGCAGTTGGTTTTTTAAAAAAGTCAATAGTCTCCATCCAATAAACAAAACAGTTGTTTACCAATGTGTTAGCTTTGTTTTGGCATTCAAAATCCACAATCAATGGAAGCAGAATTCTTTATGTAAATATGCAAGCCTAAACGAGTGAACTGTTTTCTAAATTTCCAACTCTAGCTCTCTCTATCTTTCTCTCTCTCTCACTCTCTGTTTGTCTCTCATGCTTCAGAATAAAAGTTTCAGGTTGCTCATAACAGCTTCAGCAACCCTTGGCATAGCAGGGGTTTTTGCATGGTAGGGTGGGGAGAAGATTTAGAGGGTGGAAATGTAGGAAAATACAAGCTTGCAGTTACAGGAACTTGGCATTTGATTAGAGGCATCTTGTATGGTTTAACCTTCCTGAGGAGGGGCTATACAGCCGCATTCACCCGCTGTCCACCTCCTTTTACTTTTCTTTTAAAAAATATTTCCCAAATCTTATCTTTGAGGAATTTTTCTATTGCGCTCCTTTATACCTCTCCTCTGGGCTCAGTGTACTTTTTGGATTGTCTTTGTAAAATGCCTTGAAGTATTTTTCTACGTTTAAAGGCTCTACCCAAATGGAAGTTGTCAATGTTCGTTTTTGTTTTTCAATTTTTACAGCTTGAATTAAATAATAGTTGGTATTAAACGTGCATGGAACAATGCCTTTTTGTAGTGGAATTTCCAGGCACAGGCAACTTCTTATTTAATGAACCTAGCAATTTGTATTGCATCTAATTTGCAGATAGTCGTTGCGTGCTAAGTCTGGCAGCCTTTTGTGCAATACAGTTTGACCTTTCAAAGCAAAGGCAACATGGCTGGATAGATCAGTCACAATTTATTAGATTGCTTGATGAATTTTATTCAATCGACCTTTTCCTTTACTTAATGTGTCCAGACAAGGTCTACAAAGTACTGACTGCACACTTTGAAAGATCTTAGGAGGATGGTAATTCATGTACATGGCAAATTGTAGAAGTGTTTATCCAGAGTCTGGGATCATTCTGTTTGATTGGGAGGATATTCAAGTATTTTTAGTTTCAAAAGCAATGAACAATTGAATCCAGGGAATTATAGTCCCTTTAGGCAGACATTAGTTATGGGTGAGATGCTTGACTGGGTCGTAAGATATTCTTTATGATTGCTTAAATGAAGAAAGGGTCAGCAGAGCCAAATAACATAGCTTTTTGGAGGGTGGGGAAAGGCCATGTCTTAATCATTTGCTAGAATTTCTGAATGATCTTCTAGGTTAGTCCACAAGTATCTTTGTTGATTATATTGAGTCATAGAGATGTACATCAAGGAAACGGACCCTTCGGTCCAACTTGTCCATGCTGACCAGATATCCTATATAAATCTAGTCCCATTTCCCAGCATTTTGCCCATATCCCTCTAAACCCTTCCGATGCATATACCCAGCCAGACACTTCTTATATGTTGTAATTGTACCTGCCTCCACCACTTCCTCTGGCAGTTCACTCCAAATATGCACCATCCTCTGTATGAAAAATTTGTCCCTCAGGTTCTTTTTAAATCTTTTCCCTCTACCTTAACTAGAGGGCATAGGTTTTTGGACTCCCCTACCCTGCGGAAAAGACTTCAGCTTATTCACCCTATCAGTCCCCGTCATGATTTTATAAATCTCTACAAGGTCATCCCACAGCCTCTGCACTCCAGGGAAAATAGCCTCAGCCTATTCAGCCTCTTCCTACAGCTCAAACCCTCCAACCTTGGCAACATCCTTGTAAATCTTTTCTGAACCCTTTCCAGTTTCACAACATCCTTCCTATGGCAGGGAGACCAGAATTGAACAATCAGCCTGTGGAAAAAGCCCTTCAAAATAGATTACTCTGCATGAGAGTTTCTTGTGCAATCAGTGGGATGTTGCTGCAATGATTGAAGAATTGGTTGCATAAATGCAGGCAGGAAGTTGCCATTAAGAGTTTTTGAGTCTTACTGAAGATCCATTAGCAGTGTCATTGTGCACGGATTGATTGTTTTTCTCAAGATCCTCATAAATGACCTGTTTGGGCAAATGATCCCCTAGTCTGTAGGTGACTGTAACTTCTTGTGTCTCTAACATTCACTCTCACACTCGCTCTCTCTCACACTCTCTCTCTCTGTCTCTCTCTCTGTCTCTCTCTCTCTCTCTCTCTGCCTCACTCTCTCACTCTCTGTCTCTCTCTCTCTCTCAGGCTCTGTCTCTCTCTCTGTCTCTCTCTCTCTCTCTCAGTCTCTGTCTCTCACTCTCTCACTGTCTCTGTCTCTCTCTCTGTCTAACCTATGCCCTCTAGTTAAGGTAGAGGGAAAAGATTTAAAAAGAACCTGGGGGACAAATTTTTCATATAGAGGGTGGTGCATATTTGGAGTGAAGGAGGAAGTGGCGGAGGCTGGTACAATTACAACATTTAAAAGGCATCTGGATGGGTATATGAATAGGAAGAGTTTAAAGGGAGATAACAAGGTGTCGAGCTGGATGAACACAGCAGGCCAAGCAGCATCAGAGGAGCAGGAAGGCTGACGTTACGAGTCGAGACCCTTCTTCAGAAGTCGGGGAGGGGAAGGGGATTCTGAAATAAATAGGGAGAGAGGGGGAGGCGGATAGAAGATGGATAAAGGAGAAGATAGGTGGAGAGGAGACAGACAGGTCAAAGAGGCGAGGATGGAGCCAGTAAAGGTGAGTGTAGGTGGGGAGGTAGGGAGGGGATAGGTCAGTCCAGGGAGGACGGACAGGTCAAGGGGGCGGGATGAGGTTAGTAGGTAGGAGATGGGGGTGGGGCTTGAGGTGGGAGGAGGGGATAGGTGGGAGGAAGAACAGGTTAGGGAGGCGGGGATGAGCTGGGCTTGTTTTAGGATGCGATCGGAGGAGGGGAGATTTTGAAGCTTGTGAAGTCCACATTGATACCCTTGGGCTGCAGGGTTCCCAAGCGAAATATGAGATGCTGTTCCTGCAGCTTTCGGGTGGCATCATTGTGGCAATGCAGGAGGCCCAGGATGGACTTGTCGTCCAAGGAGTGGGAGGAGGAGTTGAAATGGTTCGCGACTGGGAGGTGTAGTTGTTTGTTGCGAACCGAGCGCAGGTGTTCTGCAAAGCGGTCCCCAAGCCTCCGCTTGGTTTCCCTGATGTAGAGGAGGCCACAATGGGAACAGCGGATGCAGTATACCGCATTAGCAGATGTGCAGGTGACCATCTGTTTGATGTGGAAGGTCTTCTTAGGGCCTGGGATGGGGGTGAGGGAGGAGGTGTGGGGGCAGGTATAACACTTCCTGCGGTTGCAGGGAAAAGTGCCGGGTGTGGTGGGGCTGGAGGGGAGTGTGGAGCGGACAAGGGAGTCATGGAGAGAGTGGTCCCTCCGGAAAGCAGATAAGAGTGGGGAGGGAAAAATGTCTTTGGTAGTGGAGTCAGATTGCAGATGGCGGAAGTGTCAGAGGATAATGGGATATGGGTCAAATGCTGGCAAATTGGACCAGATTAATTTAGAATACCCACTTGGCATGGATGAGTTGGACCGAAGTGTCTGTTTCTGTGCTGTACAGCTCTGTGACTCTACGAATCTGATGAAGTTCTGTGGAAAGGTCACTGGACTCGCAACATTAACTCTGCTTCTTCCCACAGATGCAGCTAAACCTGCTGAGCGTCTCCAGCAATTTCTGTTTTTGATATGATTTTGCAGAACGCCCAAGAAACCATGAGGTGAACTAAAGTGTCAAACTCAGCAAAGAGGCTTCAGTTTACGTTCCAGAACTGGTTTACCATCCACGGGCGGGACGGAGCAGGGGGTGGTGTCTGTGAATCTGAGCAACAGTCACTTGATCTTGACAGAATGAAGGTTTCAGTTGTGAAAATGACCTGTGAAACCTAAGCACTCTGTTGCTAATTAAAATCTTCCTGCTTTAGGATTTGAGTCTTGCTGCTTGTGCATTTCCAAATCTTGATACTTGTTGACACAGTTTTCCTTGTAAAATTAGAATGTTTAAAATTGCAATCACATATGTTGTTGGAATTTTGAGTTTAAAAAGGAACCTCTTTTGAGAAAAGCATGAAACCAGCATATTTTTTTTTAATTTTAAAGACAACAGAAACACCTCCTTTAAAGGGGGATAGTTCCAAAATGGACCGATCTTTGTATAACCATATTTTGAAGACAAAGAACCTTTTAACCAAAAACTGATGAAATGAATTGTACGAAGGCTTTGTAACATTCCTAAGCGTGATTAGTATTTTCCCATTTCCCACCTTCTGTGCTATCCTAGTTCAAGGTGAATGAACAGTTGAAGTTGCATCTGCCCAGATCTGGGATTGATTGATGATGGAGTAAATTGGATCAATGCATTTGTAAAGAATGTTTAAAATATTTGTAATTTCCTTCAAACCTCAGTGTCCCCCTTAAGATTGCTGCATTATACTTTTTGGGAAATTTCAAAACTTTTTTTTTCATAAACAAGCTGACATCAATGTTTCAATTTAATTTAACTATTTCTTTAGTTTTATAATAAGGCTCCTATCTTTTGGCTTCATTATGAAATATTCTGGGGTCTAGTCTCTAAATAGCTTTGGTATCTTTTTAAAGGCTGTTGCCTATTTGAATAAATTTGGCAATGAAACACTTGCATTAATTTAGCACCTTGATCTCCAATATTTCAAAGGACTTCATGTGCAATGAATTACTCTTAAGTGCCATTACTTCCCTTGAAGACTAAAGTTAACTACTTTTTAAAAAAAGACAAAAATAACAAAAATACACTAAAAGCAAAACAACAAATAGAACAAAGAACTGCAGATGTTGGAAATCTGAAACAAAAAGAGATATAGCTGGAGAAACTCTGTGGAGAGAAAGCGGAGTTAGCATTTTGAGTGTCTGTTCTTCAGAACTGACGGGAACTAGGAAGAGGTGGCGTATATTATGAAGACAGGGTTGGAGGGAAAGGAAGCCACAATTGGTGGTGATTGAGCCCAGAGAGAGAGAACTGCAGTTAGACAGACAAAGGGATTGATAATGGTGAACCAGAGAAAAAGAAAATCTTTTAATGGGGACCATGAGTGTGTGAGAATGAGTTGGCCATGATGAAAGCAGCCCATACCATGACAGGGCCTGGGCTGTGGGATGAATAAATGTTATAGAAGAGGGTGCGCAGGCCCTGAAAATATTGAACTCGATCATCACAGCCAGCCCACTTTCACCTAAAGGTCCCTATTACCGACTTTCCTTTCTCGCTGGCTCAACAGTATCCATCCCTTTGTGTTGCAAACTGATGTCCTCTCTCTCTGGGCTTCATCTCTTCCTATTGTATACTCACACCTCCCCCACCTGTTTGTATACCACATTTTCCTAGCTACCCTCAGTTCCGAAGAAGGGTCGCTGGACTTGAAATGTTAACTGGGCTTTCTGTCCATGGATGTTGCCAGATCTGCTGAGTTTCTTCAGAATTTTGTGTTTTTGTTTCCGACTATAGACATAGAATCCTTACAATGTGGTAGCAGGACATTTGGCACATCAAGTCCACACCGACCCTCAGAAGAGCATCCCACCCACATCCACTCCTGTACCCTATCCCTGCATTTTCCATGGCTAACTGAACTAGCCTACACATCCCTGGTCACTATGGGGTAATTTCCCATGGCCAATCCACCGAACCTGCACATCTTTGGACTGTGGGAGGAAACTGGAGCACCCGGAGGAAACCCACGCAGACACGAGTAGAACGTGCAAACTCTACACAGACAGTCGCCCGAGGCTGGAATCGAACCCCTGGTGGTGTGAAGCAGTAGTGCTAACCACTGAGCCACCGTGCACCCTAAAGTTGCTGTTGCCCAATTAATGAACCTAAAGGTTGCACCAGAGAACTTGAACTTTGTTCTTACATTTTATTTCCAGTTATGACTTTGTTAAATGCTCTTTTTTTTTTAAAATCCTGCCTACAGGTCTGTTCAGAGCATCAGTCCCCAGTGGTGCATCCACCGGCATTTATGAAGCACTGGAACTTCGAGATGGTGACAAGACGCGATTTTTGGGAAAAGGTAAGTTAATCTGCTCGCCCTGTTTCTCAGTTGTAATATAAACTTGGTGATCACGTGGAGATCATTGTAAGATGGACTAAGCTACACCCAAAATGTAAATTTCTCTGTGACTGCAGGTGCACATTGCTGGCTACCCCTCAATAGGTTTTCACGTTTTAACGTACAGTGTGCTACAATCTAACCAAATGCACGGGTTAGGTTAGTATGATGTTTAAATCTTTTAAGTATAAAATCATGAGGGGCATGGATAGGGTAAACAGACAAGGTCTTTTCCCTGGGGTGGGGGAGTCCAAAACTAGAGGGCATAGGATTAAGGTGAGAGGGGAAAGATTTAAAAGGGACCTAGGGGGCAACTTTTTCGCACAGAGGGTGGTGCATGTATGAAATGAGCTGCCAAAGGCCGTGGTGGAGGCTGGTACAGTTACAGCATTTAAGATACATCTGGAAGGGATATGGACCAAACGCTGGCAAATGGGACTAGATTTATTTAGGATATCTAATCGGCATGGAAGAGTTAGACCAAAGGGTCTGTTTCCGTGCGGTATATGTCTATGACTCTATGACTCTTAAGTCCAGGTATGGGATAAATGGACTAGTTTCAACATTTTAGTGCCAGTAGGAGATGGGACTACTGCTGTAAGTTCTGTTCAATATTAAAGCCTTGACAAAAGCATCAATTCATCAGGGAGCTAATAACTTATGATAAGGACATACCCTACTCAGGTTTTGATGCTATTAGTAATGGTGAGTAATTTAATTGACTTTCTGTTCTTTGACAGTACCATTTATAGTTGGCAGCTTCTGCTTGCGGTTTTACTGCAGAGGATCAGCAGAAACTTATCCCTTGTGTACTATGTGCAGTCTTGAGGTAAATGCTGTTCCAAAGCAGTTTGTGTATCTAGGGTAATATCGGGATGCTTTGCAGCGTGCACTTGTGATGTTTGCACTACCCAAATCTTAATGTTTAAAAAGCAAACGTCAGCTGGCATTCCTGTTGGGTGCTAACGGCAACAAATTTATTATTGCCTGGTTGTGTGCTTGTGGTGTTTGCATCTTAGTATTCCACTGGCATAGCTGTCTTTGCTGTCGATGGAATGTTAATGTTGCATCAACAACCTGCCAAATGTTTAATTAGACTGCTAGTATGTTGAAGATGCAAAGCTGTAGTTATGCATTGCTTAAATACTCTGAGCTCCAACAACAGAATTTTGTCTTTATGTGACGCCTTTTAATGTAGTAAAACAAGGTGCTTCTCTGTGTAATCAGACAAGGATTTACTCTAAACCAACAGCAGAAATTTTGCGACAGGTTGTTAAAAGCTTAGACAAATGGGTAAAGAGTGTTCTAAATGAGAGAAAGAGAGAGAGAGACAGACAGAGAGAGTTTCAGAGAGGGAATTCCAAAGACTGGGATAAAGAAAAGCTGATGGAAGAGGTGAACCACACAAAGCCAGAACTGGACAAATGTAGAATTCTTGCAGGTTTGCAAGGCTAGAGGAAGGTAGAGGTGGGGAGGTGGAAAGAGAGCCTTCTGTTAGAGATGCTGATTGTGGAACTCTTGTGCAGTTCCTGGTGATTGCTAACTTATCACAAACTAACAACTAAGCCTGGCTCATTCCCGAAGTTATTGACCTAAAAGATTGAATCGATCTTCACATTTCAACACAGCATAGAATATCCGTTCAAGTGTAAATAATTTCACATGTATTTGAAATGCACAATGGTTGGCTTACATAAGCAATTTAGGCCGGGATCTTTCTTCACAGGCAACACTTTTGGATCATGCCCTAGTTGACTGATTAAGGTTGGCAAATACAAATGCTTTAATCAGCGATTCTCATCAGATTTTATGCTTTAATTTTTTTCTTAATTCATAAAATCCCTACAGTGTAGAAGCAGGCCATTCAGTCCATCGAGTCCACACTGACCCTCCGAAGGGCTGCCCACACAGACCTACCCCCTCCCCTACCCAATCCCGATAACCCTGCATTTCCCATGACTAATCCACCCAGCCTGCACATCCCCGGACACTATGGGCAATTTATAACGGCCAATCCACCTAACCTGCGCATCTTTGGACTGTGAGAGGAAACCAGAGCATCCAAGCAGACACGGGGAGAATGTGCAAACTCCACACAGACAGCTACCCAGGTCCCTGGCACTGTGAGGCCTCAGCGCTAACCACTGAGCCACTGTGCCGTCCACCATTCCTGGGATGTGATTGTCCCAAGCAAGGCCAGCGTCTGTTGCCTATCCCTAACTATGCTCGAACTGAGTGGCATGCTGGGTATTTCTGACGGCAGTTAAGAGTCAACCACATTGGTCTGGGTCTGGAAGCCAGACCAGATAAAGGCAACCGATTTCCTTTGCTAGAGAACATTAGTGAACGAGATGAGTTTTTTTTTAACAACAATCGATGATAATTGCGTGGTTACCATTACTTACACCAACCCAGTTGTTCAATTTTGTTACTTTAATTTAAATTACACCCACTGCTATGGGTTGGAGGTGGATCTCTGGATTACTAGGCCAGTGACATCACCACCATACCATCATCTCCCTTTAATCTTACCTAAAACAGAATTTCTATCTGTGATCTGGCTTTTGAAGGGTCTTCGTACTTTTGGGACAAATGAAAATCTGTGAAATAATAGCACTGACGGTTCCATCTGATGCATTTTACATATAAGTATGGATAATAGGAGCAGGAGTAGGTCATTCAGCCTCTCAACCCTTCTGGACTATTCAAGGTGATCATGGCTGATTCTGTATCCCAATACCATATTCCTACTTTCTACCCATATCCCTTGATGCCTTTAATGTTCAAAAATAAATTTCAATGTCTTTCTTGAATGTAGTCAGTGACCCAGCCTCCACAGCCTTCTGTGTTAGCGAATTCCACAGGTTGACCACCCACGGTGTGAAGAAATGTTTCCTCATATCAGCCCTAAATGGCCCACACCATTTCTTGATACTGTGATACCTGGTTCCCAACCAGGGGAGACACCCTTTCTCCATCTGTTCGATGCAGCCCTGTTAGAATTTTATACATTTAGCGTCACATGGAAACAGACCCTTCGTTCCAACTCGTCCATGCCGACCAGGTTTCCCAAACTAAACTAGTCCCATTTGCATGTGTTTGGCACATATCCCTCTAAACTTTCCCTATTCATGTACCTGTCCAAATGTTTTTTGAAATGCCTTAATGGTACCTGTATCTATTACTTCCTCTAGCAGTTCATTCCTCTGTGTGAAGAAGTTGCCCATCAGATCCCTCTTAACTCTTTCCCCTCTCCTTAAGGTTATGCCCTCTAGTTTTGAACTCCACTGTACCAGGGAAAAGACCTTTGGCATTCACCTTATCTATACCCCTCATGATTTTATAAATTTCTGTAAGGTCACCCCTCAACCTCCGACGCTCCAACGGAAAAAATGTTCGAGTCTATCCAGGCTGTCCTTATAACTCAAACCCTCCAGTCCCAGCAACATCCTGGTAAATCTTTATCCCTGTCATCCTTCTAAACTGTCTGATGAATACAGGCCCAGGACCAGATAACACCAATCTCTTTATACAACTGTCCTTCCATCCCCAGTGTCAGCCTAGTGAACCTTCACTGCACTCTCTCAATGGCAAGTATATCCCCTCTTGGGTAGGGAGACCAAAAACTACACACAATACTCCAGGTAGTCCAATATTCCATATCATCAGATATCCTGTTTCATCACTTAACTGGACAAAAGTGCTAACACACTTTGTGTTTTCTTTACCTATTCAGTTTATGCTGAGGACTCAGAATGCCAAATTCGCATGAGGGTCAGAAGATGCTGCTTTGGTTATAATGTACATGGAAACCAAGCTTGTACAAGTTTCTTGTATGTTCTCTTTGCTTTTATGTAGCACTTAATTTTTCCTACAGCATATCAGGAAATGAAAGTGGAAAGACTTTGAACTTTGCAGATCACGTATGAAAGTCTTCCTGGGCTTACCATAGAAGTGAATTTCCTCAGTGAAGGAGGAAGGTTGTCAGTGCTGTAAATGATACACTTGTTATCTTGTCATCACAGATCTGCTCAATGTCATCCAGACCAGGTGCAACACCAGCCCAGTGCAAATCATAAAGTCAATGTACAATGTCAATTATGTGCCCAGAATACAATTAAAAATTTACCCCCTTGATATTAAACATCATCTTGGGTGACGCCCATGGCAATGCTGTGAACTTTTACACTTTCCACACCGCTTTCCATGACATGTCACCTTCTGTCGTTGGCCAATTTGTAGTGCATCTGCATTCTGTACGCTATAGTCAACAACACCTTCCGGTTGCAAGATGCGGTCTCCTCTACATTGGTGAGACCATGCGCAGACTCAGTGACCGATTCACGAAGCATCTGTGTTCTGTATGCTATAATCAACAACGCCTTCCAGTTGCCAACCATTTTAAGTCCCCCTCCCACTCCCTTGATGACATGTCCATCCTGGGCCTTGTTCAGTGTCACAAAGACGCAGCCGCAAACTGGAGGAACAACATCTCATATATTCTGCCTGGGGAGCCTGCAGCCCGATGGCCTCAATATAGAATTCACAGTTTCAAAATCTCCCCACCCCCGGCCTCATCCCATGTGCAACCCTCACTCTCATCCCCACCTCCTTGACCTGACACAACCTGTCCATCTTCTTTCCCACCTATCCACCCACCCTTCATAGTGACCAATCTCCACTTCCCCCACCTGCATCCACCTATCACCATCCCACCTACCTTCCCCCAGCCCCACCCTCCTCCCTCTATTTATTTCCGAGCTCCCTTCCCCTCCCCAGTCCTGATGAAGGGTCCTGACCCAAAACGTCAACTTTCCTGCTCCTCTGCTGCCTGACCTGCTGTGTTCTTCCAGCTCCACATTGTATTGAAGGGACTTAGGAGTTGGTACTTTAATATTATTAGTTTTATATTCTCAAGCTTAGAAACAAGCTGGTCTTCTTGATCTTACCAAATAACAAACACTTAGCTGTTGCGATGTTTGATTTGTGATTTCTACTTTCTTTCTAAGGTGAGAGTCTGGCATTGTGTCTCCACAATCATTGCCATGCCCTTTTAGCACTTCTTAAAAGCTTATTTTTCCAGAGTGCTTTAACATAGTAATCTATTTGTAAGTACCTCTCTGGGCAATGGCCATAACACTCATTTTATAGTGTTGGTTCTTTTTGTAAGACAAATAAGACAGACTCAGTGTCTGCACAACCAAAGCCATGTCATGACTTAGAATTCCATGGTATCTTTGCAGTTGTAAATATCTGCCTAGACTGGGATAGTTGCTGGAAAGGAATTGTCACTCTCACCACTTCCATGTTACAGTACGTGTGCACTTGCTGTGCTTTCATCTGTTTTACAACCCAACAGACTGTCTTCTGAATTCAGTCATCACATCAAATTGGAAGCAGTTCTTCATTTGGGACGTATCACAATGAGTCTTAAGTTGGATTTGTAGTGATTAGAATGAGGTCAGCCAGGTGGACCTCGTAGAATATGAGTTCCCTGATTGGTGCTGTTAACCTGGTCCGTTCAGGGAGCCCTGGCTGACAGATATAAACAGGAGCGTCAGAGGTTCGGCTCACTCTGAGAGCTGGCTCTGAGGGAGCTGGATCCGTGTCAAGTACTGTACATGTGTAAAGAGAGGGTGACTTGGTGACGAGATACCAGCCTCTGTGGAGTTATTTCAGGATTCAGTAGATTATGCTGGCCCTTATTTCCCGTGTCACCTTGACCTCACCCTTGTATTGATCAGTTTTCTTTTCCGATGTTTCCTGTTCAACTGAACCTCCTTTTTCACTTTTGCCAGGTGTCTCGCGAGCCGTTAAGTATGTTAACCAGTTCCTTGGACCTGCTTTATGTAGCCAGGTAACCGGTGCATCTGTGATGAAATTAACTGGGGGAGCATGTCTTTTGCTAACTAATATTTGATGCAGGCATCAGTAGATGTATCTTTGTTTCCTGATCCAAATATGACCCCAGTTTACATATGGATCATGTTGAGTAAAAAGACAGATTTGAAATCTGTATTGTAACAATCCAAGCAGATGGTCCACTAATGCCTGTAATGCATGTATTTGAACAATGATTAATTCGCTTGTTTATTCCAGGAGTTACAACAGCTGTTGATAACATCAATACATTAATAGCACCTGAGCTGATTAAGCAGGTAGGTTTTATTGTTGTCCTGCTTGTTCTGTTGAATGTTCTTGGCATGTATTTCTCACACCTTGATCAGAGATGCCTAGTTCAATCAATTAGATTCAGTTTGTGCCCAATATGCTGATTGTTGTGGAAGCCGTTCCAAATTATGGCAGTTTTGACCTCATTGGTGCAGTAAGGTAGAATGGGCAATGGCAAAACTGATGCTAAAGTGTCTCATCTCTGACCTCCTTTCAAAATTACAAGTTTACAAAGTGTTAAAATTGTCTGAGAGTCTTGCAGAATGATGAAACCCTTCCAAACAGCACTGTGGGTATCCCAAAGGACTGCAGTAGTTCCGAAGGCAGCTCACCACCAGCTTCTCCAGGGCAATTGGGGATTGAGAATAAATGCTGGCCTTGCCAGCAATGTATACATTCCATGATCAATTTTTGCAAAAAAGTAGTTTATTTATACTGACCCCATTGCACTGGATGGTTGACCTCCAATCTTGTCATCGATGCTTTTCCTTAAAGTGAATGGGGCATTACTGTGGTTCTAAGTTTAGTTTTACCCAGTCTAACCACAACAGTGGGAATTTAGGATATTACAAATTAAAACAGTATTGAGACATGTATTTAATAGTGTCATGATATCATCACATTTGATAACATTGTGGTTAAAATTGTTACTGAGATAGCAGAAACTGCCGATGCTGGAGAATCTGAGATAACAAGGTGTAGAGCTGGATGAACACAGCAGGCCAAGCAGCATCAGAGGAGCAGGAAAGCTGACGTTTCGGGTCTAGACCCTTCTTCAGAAATGGGGGAGAGGAAGGGGTTTCTGAAATAAATAGGGAGAAAGGGGGAGGCAGATAGAAGATGGATAAAGGAGAAGATAGGTGGAGAGGAGACAGACAGGTCAAAGAGGCGGGGATGGAGCCAGTAAAGGTGAGTGTAGATGGGGAGTTAGGGAGGGGATAGGTCAATCCAGGGAGGACGGACAGGTCAAGGATGCGGGATGAGGCTAGTAGGTAGGAGATGGGGGTGGGGCTTGAGGTGGGAGGAGTTGGTTAGATGGGAGGAAGGACAGGTTAGGGAGGCAGGGACGAGCTGGGCTGGTTTTAGGATGCGGTAGGGGGAGGGGAGATTTTGAAGCTTGTGAAGTCCACATTGATACCATTGGGCTGCAGGGTTCCCAAGCGGAATATGAGGTGCTGTTCCTGCAACCTTCGGGTGACATCGTTGTGGCACTGGAGGAGGCCCAGGATGGACATGTCGTCCAAGGAGTGGGAGGGGGAGTTGAAATGGTTCGCGACTGGGAGGTGCAGTTGTCTGTCGTGAACCGAGCGTAGGTGTTCCTTTGTGATTTGTTTTGAAGACTTGCTCTCGCTCCACATATTTAAGTATTATTTCAAAAACATTTGATAATGACCTGGTTAATTTAGCTAAACTACAGAAGGTCAATTTGACTTCTACCACACACAAAACAGCAAAATTGGAAATAGTTAATAAACAAACTTTGGAAAACTACTATTACAGGAAATTGGAATGCAAACACAAATGCCAGGATTATGCAGTAGGTCTGCACTATCTGAAAATAAAAGAAAAGTTAATGCATTGAACTTAAAAAGAAATTGCTTTTGATGAAAGACCTACTTTTCTCTAAGGTTATTGGACGTGTTATATTTTGCCAACATTGTCGGATTTTGATTTTAACAACGCATCAATATAATCCATGCCAGAATGTGATAGTATCTTGAGTTCCTAAAAGTATTCAAATACTTTTTATCCTCAATGCCTGTTCAACATCAGTGTGGAGAAATGACTCTAAAGTATTCCGGTATTTCAAGGGCTACATGAATAATGCACAGAGGAACGAGATCGGCTTTTCAGAGCAAATGCAGTCAAATGATTTATAATCCTTTTCTTCTCCCATTGGACATTGTAACTGCAGCAGAAAAACTGTAGGTTTCAAAGACATGTAATTTCAAAAAAATCTATTTTCCCTATTACTTGAGAAGACATGTACATTACCTCCTTCAAGCAAGCAACCTCTGGAGGGTTAATATCTCACCAAGTGAGCATGCTTGAATTCAACTACAGCCAATGTCAGTTGATATACAGGATAGACTGCTGAGCACAGCCTGCTAGGTTGGAGTGGAGGGACTAAAACTGCAGCCCCCAACCCCATCCCAGCCCATTGTCCAATACAAGCTATTTTAATGCCTGTCAAATGGACAAATTAAAATCAAAATGGACCTGTCAAAGATCTCGCTCTCTGTGCACCTTCTCTGCGAATGTAACATTGTATTCCTCGTTCTGTTCCGTTACCTTAATGCACTTTGCTGGAATGATCTGCCTGTACTGCATGCAAAACAGAACTTTTCACTTTATCTCGGTACATGTGACAATAAATCAAATCAAATCAAAATGTATCTAGTATCGTAGTGCCAATTGTTCATTACAACCAGCCTTGTTCAATGGTAAAGCAGCAGCAGAAGAATTGAAAGTTCTAAAAAAAAAATTTTATCGAAATTAAATTTTCCCAACTTTTGAAGGTCCCAGAGACAGTGGTATATTTTGCCGAAATGGCCTAGATGGGTGTATGCAAATCCTTGCTGTTAGGTCCTAAAGCATACTGTGCCATAATCCATTTAAATAGATTGAGCACTTTTTGGGATATCTTTTGCAAATCAATTTTTGCTAATTTTTTGTAAGAAATTTTCACACAGCTTCCCATTAAAACTGTCTGTTCCTTTCTGCATAAAATTGACACAGCATCTGTAGGCTCTTTGTTCTCTTAACTGCTGATGGATTGTTTGAACTTAGATTTGGATATAGGTTTCCTGGGATATTCTTTCTCCACACTGATGTTGAACAGGCATTGAGGATAAAAGGTATTTGAATACTTTTGGGAACTCCAGATACTATCACATTCTGGCATGGATTCTATTGATGTTTTGTTAAAATCAATATCTGACAATGTTGGCAAATATAACACATCCAATTTTACCTCCTGACATGAAAGCTCAACTGTTGCCCTGTAGCATGACTTATTTTTGTACTTGCTCTGAGTGCCCCATTATTGATTTAATTGCATCTGATTTGAAGTGGCACTTCCTCTTTCTGCATTCATGTTATTGTTTCAAGTTAAAAAGAAATGCTAACCCAACAAAAATAAACTTGCAAAAACATGCAAATCAAATATCAAAACTTGCTTTAGGAAAACTGAGTGAGTCTTGTAAGCATTTTGGGCTCAATGCCACAAAAATTTTCGTAACTTTCTGAAAAATTAATACCATGATAGCCGGGAGTAGGGAATGGGAACCAGGGAGCAGAAATGATTTGAATTCTGCATTAGGTATAGAGTCATAAAGCATGGAAACAGACTCTTCAGTCTACCTCGTCCATGCTGAACAGATATCTTAACTTAATCTAGTCCCATTTGTCAGCATTTGGCCCGTATACCTCTAAGCCCTTCCTGTTCATGTACCAACCTAGATGCCTTTCAAATGTTATAATTGAATTACCACTTCCTCTGGTGGCCCATTCCATACACGTACCATCCTCTGCATGAAAAGTTACCCCTCAGGTCCCTTTTAAATCTTTCCCTTCCCACTTTAAACCTATGCCATGTAATTTTGGACTCCTCTACCCTGGGGAAATGACCTTGACCATTCACCCCATCCACACCCTTCATGAGTTCATAAACCTTGATATGGTCACACCCTCAGCCTCCGATGCTCCAGGGAAAATAGCCTCTCCCTATAGCTCAAGTCCTCCAACTCCAGCAACATCCTTATAAATCTTTTCTGCACCATTTCAAGTTTAACAACATCTCTCCAAAAGCATGGAGACCAGAACTGGACGCATTATTCCAAAAGTGGCCTAACCAATGTCCTGTATAGCTGCAACATGACCTCCCAACTCCTATACTCAGTGCACTGACCAATAAAGGTTAGTGTACCAAACACTTTCTTCACTGTCCTGTCCACTTGTGACTTCAAGGAACTATGAACCTGCACCCCTACTTCTCTTTGTTCAGCAACACTCCCCACGAACCTACCATTTAAGTGTATAAGTCCTGCTGAGTTAATTTATTTCCGTCCTGTAAGCCATTTCACTTGCATGCTTTACTTACATTCAGTTTGGTGCAATAGAAGTTGACAAATATCAAAATGGGTTTTTTTTATTCATGGGATGAGGGCATTTCTGGTTTGGTCAGTGTTTGTTGCCATAATTAGCCAGAGGTCAGTTAAAAGTCAACCACATTGCTGTTGGTCTGGAGTCACATGTAGGTCAGACCAGGTAAGGATGGCAGTTTCCTTCCCTAAAGGGCAGATTTGCTGATAATCAGGCAATGGATTCACAGTCATCATTACGGTCTTAATTCCAGATTTTTATTGAATTCCCATTCCACCATCTGCTGTAATCGGATTCAAACCCAGATCCCCAGAATATTGCCTTGGTCTCAGGATTAACAAGCCAGCAATAATACCACTAGGCCAACACTCTCACTATGCTATCACTTTCCTGTTTACTTACCTACAAGAATAATTTGTTGCCAAGCGTTTAGCAACTTTGTCATTTTGCACTGAAATTGGTTCAAATTCTGTGATTTAAAAATTGGTGAAAGTAATACTCAAAACCCTATGTAAAGGACAATTTAAAATAGCATTATAGAAGAAAGGATCTGAAAATGGATCATTTTTTTCAATGGATTACCACCATAAAAGAGGTGATTCAGGCCATTCAGAGTCATAGAGTCATACAGCACAGAAAGAGACCCTTTGGTTCAACCAGTCCATGCTTGCGCTTGGCCTGTATCCCTCCAAACATTTCTTATTCATGTACTTATCTAAATGCACTTTAAATGTTGTAACTACCCGCATCCACTACTTCCCCTGGAGGTTCATTTCACGTACAAACTACTCTCTATGTAAAAAAAAAGGCCCCTCATACCTTTTTTAAATCTTTCTCCTCTCACTTTGAAGTCATGCTCCCGAGTCTTGAAATACTCCACCCTAGGGAAAGGGCACCTGCCATTTTCTTTATCTATACTCCTCATTATTTCATAAATGTCTATAAGGTCATCCGTCAATCTCCAACGTTCCAGTGAAAAAAGTCCCAGCCTATCCAGGTTCTCCTTATAACTCAAACCCTTCATTCCTGGCAACATCCTGGTAAATCTTTTCTGAACCTTCTCTCGCTTAATAATATCTTTCATATAACGGGGTGACCAGAACTGGAAATGCTACTCCAGAACAGGCCTCAACAAAACTTCCCAACTCCTACACTCAAAGGACTGAGCAATGAAGGCAAGCATGCTGAACACCTTCTTAGCCACCTCATCTCAATGTGATGCAAACTTCAAAGAATTATGTACGTGAACCCCTAGGTCTCTCTGTTCTACAGCACTGGCTGTCCTGAAATGCAATTAGATTATTCCTGCTATTCCCCACACTTCCCAGATATCCATGAATATTTGTTTCCTTCATCAATTTCATACTGGGAGCTACTATTGAATATGTTTCCACAACTCAGAGTGCATTCCAAATTCCAGCTACTTATTCATATTTTTTTTTAAAGAAACGTTCCTCATATCTCCATATGTCTATCCTGTTCTCTTATTTCTATTGGAGTGCTGTGATGCATTTTAATGTACATGTATTACTGTGATTTTAAAACAATTAAACTCCCAGTTGAAAAATTGGTTGAAAAATCATTAAAATAAGAATGATATGCATGATTCCCATGAATATTATTCTAACATTTACAGTAGTGTGATACTGCTACTTTTTATGGTTACTGAAGACTTTTTTCCAATTGTCTTTGCCCTCAATTTATTATATTAGCAGCATTGTGTAATTCATCTGGAATGTGTATTGCTGTGGTTCTAATTTATTGCTTGAATGAAGCAAGTTCTTTGTACAATAACTAATATCTGCATGAGCGCAACCTTTAGCATTTGATGCTGGAAAATACTGGATTAATGTGTGAGGCAGAGATGAGGAACAAATGGGAAGTGATGGCAGTTGTGTAATCCGCAATGAACAGCCAGAAGTTATGCATTCTAGTCATAATCAAGACTGTACTTTTATCATTGGAATTATACTGATCCTATGATAGAATCATAGAATCCCTACAGTATGGGAACAGGCCCTTCAGCCCAACCAGTCCACACCAAACCTCAAAGCATCCCACCCAGACCCACCCCGCTATAACCCACCTAATCTACACATCCTTGAACACTATGGGCAATTTAGCATGGCTAATCCACCGAACCTGCACATCTTTGGACTGTGGGAGGAAACCAGAGCACCCGGAGAAAACCCGCACAGACACGCGGAGAATATGCCAACTCCACATAGACTGTCACCCGAGGGTGGAATCAAACCCAGGTCCCTGGCGCTGTGAGGCAGCAATGCTAACCACTGAGCCACCGTGATTTCACATCAAAGCAGGTATCCAAGCAATAAACTTGTTGTCAGTGTGAAGCATTTTCCCTTCTCCCCAGTGCAAACTCGCTTTGTCTTCTGGGTGATATCCTGCATTCTGACAACTACGGAGTGGGCTGGATTTTACCTCCACCAGGGGGTGTGAGGTGACCATGTAAAACATGACTGTGTGGCAAGCCCATCAATTCTAATCCACCTCTGACCCACTCCCTATAAGATAGTGGGTGGATGAGTGCCAACCTGGGTAACCAGCCTGCCACTTTTAATCAGTGGGCACTGAAGCTTATCACTGAGTCTGTTGACCCATATTTTATACTGCCCATGACACAAAGCGGTGGTATGGGCAGGTGAGCGGATGTGAGGAGCTCACTTTTGGAAATAAATATATTATTTGCAAAGGCTTGAAAAGAAAGGGGCTGGGAGAGTTGGTGAGCCTTTGCCCATCTTTTTGTCATGTCCCTTCCTTTTAGTTCCTCTCCAACCGGCCTCCAGAACCTACACCACCCAAATACCCACCCTTTTCCTCTGTCACTCACTTGCCCCACTTCTCTCCCCTTCCCTCCCCTACCCAAAGGTTGCTAGCCAATTGGGTTGTTCAGAAGCTCTTGAGGGTGGGGCCTCCTCACTATGGGTTGAGCTTGTTTTGAGTCCATTGGCTGTTGCCCACCCTGCTTAAAAACAAAGGGCCTGCCAACTTTCAGCAGGAATGTCCTTACCAAGGTTTTGTGGATTCAGCACTGCACCTTCAAAACCGCCCCCTCCAATCAAAGTTGGAAGGAGTTGGAATGGGATTGCTGGCTGATTACCCAGAGGTCAGTTCAGAGACAACCACATTGCTGTGAGTCTGGAGATGCGTGCAGGCCAGAGGAGGTTAGGGTGGCAGATTTCCCTCCCTAAAGGGCATTAGTGAACTAGATAGGTTTTTCCCAACAATCAACAACAGCTCCATGGTCTTCGTTCAATTCCTAAATCCAGAATTTTATTTCTAAATTAAGTTGAAACTCCACAATCTGCAATGGTAGGATTTGAACCCCGACATTAGCTGGGTCTCTGCATTAATAGGGCTAGAATAATACCACTGCAACATCACTTCCCCCATGAGAGTTAGAGGTGCAACCAGCTTTAAACAAGCATGGAAATGGAAAACAGTGGGTAGGAAGAATTAGAGGACAGGTGTGGAATTCAGGAGAGAATGAATAATTAATAAAAGTGATGATGTCGTGCAAGTCAAGATGTAATATTACTAAGAGAAGTGAAGGGACAAAAGATGGATTAGAATGGGTGTGAATGACAAATTAAGATTTTTAACAATGGTTGCTGTCCAAAAACATTGGGATGGAGGCTATGACCTGAAGTCATTGAGTGCAGATCGGTATAAAGTTCCTGATCGAAAGATGAGTTACCCTCCCTGAAGTGTCCATTCAGCTTCATTGAAATGGTGTTGGAGACTGAGAACAGAGGCAGAGAATGTAGATGGTGACTGGAAGCTCAGTCATGTTTGCGGACTGAACAGAGGTTTTCAGTGAAGCAGTCCCCAAACTACATTGCCTGTCCTGAACATCGGAGAGACTGCATAAGGAACAAGGAGTGCAGGTCTAAATTGCAAGTAGCAAAAATTTGCTGTTTCACTTGGCAGGGAATATCTGGGGCTTGAGACAGTGAGAAGTTAGAAGAGGTTTCTTGTAATCTTGCTCGCTTTGCATGGGTCAGTGTCAGCTAGCCTTACCTGGAAAAGGTGATATGGCTTTCCAGCTGATAGGCAAGATCCTTAACAGGTCAACAAGAATCAACCACATTGCTGTGAGTCTGGAGTTGCATGCGGGCCAAACCAGGTTAGGGTGGGTTGCTCTTGTTGCGTCTCATTGCAGTGATCTTGAGTGGGATTAGCAGAATAAAGAGGATGTAGATGTGATGCTTTAAGAATAGCCAGAGAACGACATTTTTTTCCCCCTAACCCTATAGTGATTGTAATGAGGTCACCCAAGTGGACCTTATAGAATATGAGTTCCTTGAATGTTTTTTCTCCCCTTTATTCCTTTGTGGGATGAGGGTGTTGCTGGCTAGACAGCATTTATTGCCCATCCGTAATTTCCCAGGAGGGCAGTTAAGAGTCAACCACATTGCTGTGGGTCTGGAGTCACATGTAGGCCAGACCAGGTAAGGATGGCAGTTTCCTCCCCTAAAGGACATTAGTGAACCAGATGGGCTTTTCCAACATTTGACAATGGACTCACGGTCATCATTAGACTCTTCATTCCAGATATTTTTATTGAATTCAAATTTCACCATCTGCCATGGTGGGATTTGAACCCGGGTGTCCAGAATATTTTCTGGGTCTCTGGATTGACAATCCGGCGATAATACCACTAGGCCATCGCCTCCCCCAGGCTGTTAATGGGGCTGATAATATGGTCCATTTAGGGAGCACTTGCTGACAGATGAAAACAGGAGTTTCAGACGTTTTGGTCACTGACAGCTGGCTCTGAGGAAGCTAGATCAGTGTCAAGGACTCTCCACATGTAAATAAAGGGTGACTTGGTGACAGGAAACGGGCCTCTTTTGGAGTAATTTCAACCCCCCATCTCCAAACTGTTCTCTAATAGTTTCAGAGATAGCAGGAACTGCAGATGCTGGAGAATCTGAGATAACAAGGTGGAGAGCTGGATGAACACAGCAGGCCAAGCAGCATCA
>NC_063362.1:6676967-6735480 GCF_021869965.1 Rhincodon typus
AGGCCCGAAACATCAGACTTCCTGCTCCTCTGATGCTGCTTGGCCTGCTGTGTTCATCCAGCTCTACACCTTGTTATCTCTGTTCTCTAATGGTATCTACTTTAAAGCTAACATCACCATAGTTCCACAGACTGTAGGCAGCTCTCTCATTAAAGGAGATTCATTTCCCCTTAGGTAAGGGAAGTCCTTTGTGATAAACTCAGCCAGTGTAGGAATTGAACCCACACTGTTGGCATCATTCAGTATTGCAAATCAGCTGACCAGCCAACTGAACTAACCAGATATGTACTTTAGTGTTCTAGCAAACAGTGCCTTAACTCATTAAAGTGCTGGTTTTGAATGAATCCGAACATCGGAGTGGATTTTGGCTAAATGTGATTTCTCTGTGCTCCACCTCATTTACAATTTTCATTTATTTTTAATCCGAAACCGGGTTTCATTAATCACCCACTGAAGGGGCTGCACGTTATCTGACATTTTTGTTTCCCTTCCCGACAGCATGTAAACGTTATCGAACAGGAGAAAATTGACAAGCTGATGCTGGCAATGGATGGCACTGAGAACAAATGTAGGTGTGCGTGTTTCGAAGGCATGCGTCTCGGTAAACCTGCTGTGCCAATGGAAATCTAATGCACTCACATGTTTTCATGCAATTAAGTTCTTAAGGGTGATTTCTTCTCATCACCCTTGATGGCAAATTATCTTTAGCCCAGAGAATGATGGGTGCTCATTTGTATTTATTTTTAACCTATAATTTTTGAAGCATGTTCACAGCCTGTTGCCAAGAGGCTATCTCTACATGTGCAGTGAAGGTCTATGTCAGTGGGCAACGGTGGCAGTTAACTCTATCCATGCCTCACACATGTACAAACGTGTGCACAGTCTTGAGTTTTGAAGTTATTTGCGTCTGAGATGATCTCCATAATCTCTAATTTAATATGGTCCTCCCTGATGGATTGGGACAGTCTATTTTGCCAACGAAGACCTGGGAAGCAGATTGTGAATTCAGGCTCTCCATTATATAAGATCCATTCCACAACTGGAGTTTAGTCTCTGATGAGTAGTCAAATGGCTGATTGAGACTGAACAAAATCATGAGCTAATTTTTTTTTTGTCTTGGCTCATGGGATGTGGGTGTTGCTGACTACAGCAATATTTATTGCCCGGTGGGCAACTTAGAATCAGCCACATTGTTATCTGTCTGGAGTCACATGTAGGCCAGACCAAGTAAGGACAGCAGATTTCACCCCCTAAAGGGCGTTAAGTGAATCAGGTGGGTTTTTACAAGAATCTAGTGGTTACGTGGTCAACATTAGGCTAACTTTTTATCCCAAAGTTTTATTAAAATCAATTTCATGATCTGCCACGGTGGGATTCAAACCCATGTTGCCAGAACATAGAATAAAGCCAAGAACTGTGGATGCTGGAAATTTGAAACAAAAACAGAAATTGTTGGATAAACTCAGCAGATCTGGCAGCATCTGTGGAAAGCAAACAGAGTTAATGTTTTGGGTCCAGTGTTCTTTCTAGTAGAAAGTTGGTCTATATGCTGAGGACACAGGAAACGGGTTTAAAAGAGCACAGATGGTAGAGATGGAACCCAGAGAGAGAGAAAGAGAGAGAACAGCAGTTAGTCAGACGAAGAGATGGATAGTGATAAGCCATGACTGGAGAAGAGCTGATAATAAGAGCCATAGGTGGGTGAAAAGGGATTGGCTGTGCTGGAAGCAGCCCATGTGATAACAATGCCTAGGGTGTAGAATGGGTAAAGAACCTAGAAGAAAGTATTCCGGCCTAAAAATATTGAATATGATGTTTGTCCTGAAGGCTGCAGGGTCCCCAAGCAGAAAATGAGATGCTGTTCTTCCAGCTTGTGCTGAGTCTTGCTGGAGCACTGCAGCAAGCCTGAGACAGAAATAATGGTAAGGGAAAACTGTGATTCCTTTAACTCTCATTCCATCTTCAGCATGTATACCACCTTTTCCTTGCTCATACTAGTTCTGATGAAGAGTCCCTGGACCAAAAACATTAACTCTGCTTTCTCTCCGTAGATGGTGCCAGACCTGCTGAGTTTCTGCAGCCATTTCTGTTTTTATCCCCAGAACATTAGCCTAGGTTTTTAGATTACTAGTCCAATACCATTACTACTAGACCACTTTGATTGTTGCTAGATTGGCCAAAGCTTGTGGTTAAGATCTCTCATTGGGTAATGACAACTGTTGGTTTTAAAAAGTAACTGACCAATCCAGACTATACCCATGTCCTGTAATCTAGTTACGGATATGCCCATGGGCATTGTATGGACAATGCGAAATGCTTCTTCGACCTCTCTCACCCTGTTGTTATTTCACAAACACACAGATTACAATATAGTTTCATTTAAGAGTTTATGATGATTAGGAACAGGCCATTTAAATGTGAGGATGTGGCGTTGCTCTGATCCATTTCATCCATGCATGCAAATCCACTGGCAAGGGCTGCAAGCTAGCAGCTTGGATTTTCCAGGTTTTAAAGCCACATTTGACATGGGCACCCTGCTCCCTCCTTGGCTGAGACCGAACCTGGGCCCTGCTGTTTTAGATGACTCGCCTCACACATACCTTTGCCTACCAGGGAGACAGTTTTTTTTTGGTGAACTGAATTGTCATAGTTTTTATTTGCGTTTTAGCTAAATATGGGGCCAACGCTATTCTTGGTGTTTCGCTGGCTGTGTGTAAAGCTGGAGCTGCAGAGAAAGGAGTGCCTCTTTATCGTCACATTTCCCATCTTGCGGGCCACACACAGGTCATCCTGCCTGTTCCAGTAAGTCTCCATTTCAGAGCAGTTTGAACAATTATAAAATGGTTTTCTGCAATTCTGCACGACAGGTTGATTTCCATTTTTTTGATGTGGGAGCAGGGGTTCCTTTGTTTTGGTGAAGCCTTTATTCCAGCCAGGGATGGAGCTGTCAATTGCAACCATTTGTTGGCCGTTTCCTTACTCATGGGATGGCAACATCTCCGCATTTGGATTGGACTGAGCACCAAGTTCGCTCTGTCGGTTGTTTTGTAGATTTAGTGACTCTCCCAATTGCCAAAATGCAATTTGCTAACAGAGATTTTGAAAGTAAACATCTACTGTTTGATTTTGCCCAATGATTTGCCAGTACCAGATCCTTTGTACACATGTAAAGGAAAGCTAATTACGCTGAATTACAAGATGCTGTAGCTGTTGAAGCATCTGGACCTTGTCTAGTGTTACAAATACCTTGTGTTACAGCTCATTAAAACTTTATTGAGAACCCCAAGGCCCTGTTCAAACACAGTACATTGTATATATTGTGCAGGGGCATGTAGGCATATATTTATGGACACTTAAGTGACCAAATACTGATGTTTCAATTAAGGCTGAGAACTGTTCCCATCCAGTGAAATATGACCTCCATTTGCCAAAAGGAACTTTGCATTGATTGATTCCTTTGGGATAAGTTCAGAAACATTCCCAGCACTTGATTGAAGGATAGGGATAGATAATTCTTCATTTAAGTAGTTTAATTCTTTCCTCTTAATTGTGCCACTTGAGAATAGCTGTTTCACGCTGTACACAGAGACTTCCAGCTAAGCACTTCCAGTGTCTAAGACGCAAGTGGTGCAGCGTTAGTTCCATGTGTTAAGGTGGACAGGATTGGAATGGGTTTTTGTAGTTTAATGTTAGTGTATATTTTAATGGTATGGTGATATATATGATGATGTGTCACTGACCATTAGCAGTCACATGCTATTAAGACTGAGAAAACAGAATGGAATAACTGTATTTGAAAGCTATAATACAAAGATTGGTATTCTGCCCATTAATATGTAAATATTAGAACCCCAGAGAATCAGGTAGTATTCCCTCTTAGTTAAGGCAGAGACAGAGATGAAGCAGACTCAGAACAACTGCAGTTCTAGTCAAACAAAGCAGCCTCTGCAGTGTAGGTCTGAGCGCTAACACTCCAACCTTACGGTAGGCTGCATCTGTGTGGACGTAGCAATAAAGGGTTTTTAATTCATCAGGGTATATCAATCCAGGTGTGAGCTCAAACCAGATTGTGATGGCCATTTCTGGAGGTAAGGAAACTTAATCGCTTTAATATGAAGTTGAAGTCTTCAAATTCAGATTTCTTCAAATGTTTCCTTGGGTCAAGGTAAGTAAAAGGAGAAGGGGAAGAAGGTTATATGAAGGTGCAACTCCACCTTTGGGAGGTGAGAGCCATTTTTCTTGATGGTACAGATTTGACTTGGGGAGTGAAGCAATGTTTACCAGGGTTCCAACTTGGTTGAAGTCGGAACTAATTTTGATGGTGGCTCCAGGCTGAAATAGATATTTTACCATAAATTTTGGTTCTTTCGGCAATGCAAATAAGGTTTTCCACGATAGCCTTGAAAGAAGATTCTCTGATTCTGAGTTGCATCAGAAGGGTAGCTTGGATCAGACCCGCCGCTGATAACACTGATTAAACATTTCGTGTTTATCTCTCCAGGCCTTCAATGTGATAAATGGCGGATCTCATGCTGGTAACAAGTTGGCCATGCAGGAGTTCATGATCCTGCCAATTGGTGCTGCCAACTTCAGGGAGGCAATGCGCATTGGCGCTGAGGTGTACCACAACTTGAAGAATGTCATCAAGGACAAGTATGGGAGGGATGCAATCAATGTTGGTGATGAGGGTGGATTTGCACCCAACATCTTGGAAAACAAGGAAGGTAAATTGACACATTTTTAATCCATGTTTTAACAGTTAAAAACCACTATCGTGTACAGCTATAAGTGCGTTCTTTTTTAACTGATGTAAATGAAAGGCTGGGTTCTGAGAGTAGGTGGTTTGGATAAAGAACAACTTCATATTTTTATATTTTATCTATAGAGCAGCTTCTCATGCCACAATTCTAAGAGCTTCACAGCCAATGAAGTGTAATCTTTGTTCCAATAAAGGGAAATGCAGTAGGTAACTAGTACACAGCAGAGTCTCACAAACAGCAAAGGGAAGAAATAACTTGATGTTAGCGAAGTTAGTGCTTGGGGGTTTGAAAGGACAGAGGGAGATCTTCTGGACTCTTCATTGGTACCATAGGGAGTTTTACAGTGCTCAGATGGACAGATGTTTATTGCAGAAAAGCAGCACCTCCAACAATACACTCCCTCCATATTCCGCTAAAGTGTCGATCTAATTCACGTGCTGTGGTCTTTGGATTAGGGAATGAATTCAAACTTCTTCAGTGTTACCACTGAGACTTCTGGTTGTTGTTAGTGTATTAAATCTGAGATTTTAAATCCTCTATTTTAAATCCTACTGGACTGTCATGGGTTTGATATTGGGCATCTTCATTCTGTTGGATTTTGGTAGTTCAAAAGAGATCCTCAGATTGTACAAACCACAATAGACTTTTGTTGAAGTGCAACTTGTTAAACCAGACTTGAACATAACATGCTGTAAATTTGGTAAGATTGAAGAATGCTGAACTATTGACCTGCTTGCGCTTCTTGAGTGCTGAATCTGCAAGACTGGCAAAGCAGCTGTCAACTAATCATAGCTTACTGCTATATGCAACACAAGATATGTTGCAGGTAGCAGCAAATGCTCTGCTTTAGTTTTGACTTCTGATGCCTTATACAGCTAGCTTGCTGTAATGATGATATATAGGACAGACTGTGCAAACTGCATTTTAACTGAAACTGCCATTTATTAGAGCTTAAGTTTAAAAATTAAACAGTGTTTTAAAGAAATAGTATCTTGCACTTGTCCCAGATGCTGGAGGTGAAATGTGCCCAGGACCATGCCAACATACCGAATTAGGTTTTATTTTCTTCAATAACATTGCACTGGAGTTTGCAATTCCTAATACCTCTGTAATCCAGCAATCTTTGGTCTAGCAAACTCTGTGTCCGTCATCGGCCATACCTCCGGATTTCCGTACAACCTGTAGTGCTTCTGGAATTTTACCTTGCAACAAGAGGGTTTTCCATGCATTTTGAGGCTGTAAAGGCAGTTTAAAGCAGAGTTCCCACCATGTAACTACTGTAAAGAAAGGTAGGATAGAGAATGGGATTTTTAAGAACTAAGTATCAGACTTACGACCAAACTACAGCACATTTTTCATGTGGTATACTCATGCAGAAGTTTAGAACGTAGGCAATTAAGAACATAAAGCATTATTACAATCAGAATTCGTTGAACTGCCAATCCGTTAGGATTACCTTTTCTTTAATCGTTGCTCTGTATAGAAGAAAATAAACTCTAAACTCAAGAATACCTTGTGCTTCCTCTAAAGTCTCAATGCTTCAGAACTAATTATAAATATTTTATATTCAGCTTGTTCAGAGATACTATTACACACTTCTGGAGCAAGTGGGCTATGAACCCAGATCACGCGATTTAGATCGACACTTTAGCAGAATATGGAGGGAGTGTATTGTTGGAGATGCTGCTTTTCTGCAATAAACATCTGTCCATCTGAGCACTTCCACTGCATCACAAGAGCCCACTAGCTTTGTAAGAATTATAAGAACTAATTGTATTCTTCCTAAAGTTTTAGCTGAAAAGATGAGGAGATGAATGATCAGTTAATATTCTAGAATTGATTAAGGAATAAGTGTGGGTCTGGACATTGGGATGTAAGGACTGTGTCTGACTAAAACCAAAAGAACTGCAGACCCTGCAAATCAGGAACGAAAACAAAATTTGCTGGAAAAGCTCAACAGGTCTGCCAGCATTTCTGAAGAAAAAATCAGAGTTAATGTTTCAGGTCTAGTGACCCTTCCTCAGAACTGAGGTGTTCTGAAGAAGGGCGACTGGGCTTGAAACATTAACTCAGATTTCTTTTCACAGGTGCTGCCAGATCTGCTGAGCTTTTCCAGAAAATTTTGTGTTTGTCTTAGAACTGAGGAAGGGTCACCAGAACCGAAACGTTAACTCTGATTTTTTTTCTTCACAGATACTGCCAGACCTGCTGAGCTTTTCCAGCAACTTCCGTTTTTTTTGTTCCTGTGTCTTATTATGTTTGTGTTTTTAAAAAATTGTGGATTGAAATGAGGAGGTATTGTGCCAGTGTTTGAAAGAGTGGCAGAGTCTTTATAGAAACAGTGCAGGCAAAAGACAGGAGGTTGGCCCTAAGTCATGATGCTGATTTGGAGAGATGATGCAGACATATTGTGCTGAAAGGCCTCCTTCTGAGCCTTAACATTTCTGTGATTTTATAAACAATCTTGTTTGAACAAGCAATAATTGAAGTTCAGATTGCAAACAGTCTGGTGTCAAGGGTGTGTACTGAAAGAGCTCTTGGTGGCAACAAGAAGTTGGTCGATCTGTGAGCTAGTAAGATATCAATGACAGAGACCTTTTGCTTGCCAACAACGTGATTGGTTCTCGAGTGCCTGAGCAGCTTGGAGCTGGAAACACGTTACACAGATGCTGAGAGAGAGAGAGAGGTGGGGAGGTTTGGCAGGGCAAAGAAGTGTGCAGATCTTCTCCCAGCCCCAGAAGCTGCATGTTTTCTGCAGTCAAATACAGGTTAAACTTGTACAAAACCAATTACTCTTCCTACAGCAGTTGCTGTAAGCTATGACTTTGCAATTGATAAATCAGAGGCATTTTCCGAGTGAATCAGTTATTCTGCACTTCTTACAAAGGGTCTGGCCAGCCCAAGAAGTATTATCTCGAAGATCACTCACTGATCTGACTGTGTGTGTGTGTGTGTGTGTGTGTGTGTGTGTGTGTGTGTGTGTGCGCGCGCGCGCGCGAGTGGAGATTGGAGTTTTACTTAGTAGTGTTATATAACAAAGGTTTATATTTGTTTACCTGTGACTGTTACCTGTAGTAATAGTCTAATTACTTGTAATATTTAATAATTTTTGTTCAGCACAAAAACCTGGGTCTCTATTTATGACAGACTACCCCGGTGGACAGTAACAGGGAGAATTGCCTGTATTGTTTTGCTGGGATTTTTGTTTTCCTGAGCAATCAGGTAGGGTCTCTGGTTCATGCCCCATCTGAAAGATAGCACATCCGAGAATATAACAGCCCCTCAGTGTGAGGCCGCGTGGTCAGCCTAGAAAGCCCTAGATTATCCATCGTTAGTCTTGAACCTCTGACTGAAGCAAATGTCAATGCGGCTAAGTGACACAAACTGTCCAATAAGGCTCGATCCCAGCAAGTCTTCAAAACCTTGAGATGAGGCAGTGGTAATGTTGGTCACAGAAGTCTTTTGATGCATTCAAGCTGTGAAAGAACAGTTTTCCTTTTGAAGCAAAGTTTGACCATTAGCAGGAAAAGACAGGTTAGATAATGATAAACTATTTCCACTGGTTGGGGATTCGAGAACTGCAGGGCATCGTCCAAAAAATTAAGGCCAGGCCATTTAGGAGAGACGTTAGGAAACACTTCTACACTCAAAGGGTGATAGTAGTTTGGAGCTCTCTTCCACAAACAGCAGTGGATGCTGGATCAGTTGTTAATTTCGAGAGAGTCAAATTGTTGTTAAGCAAAGGTATTAAGGGATATGGGCCAAAGGCAGGTATATGGAGTTAGTCCACAAGTCAGCCATGATGTCATTGAATGGTGGAACAGGCTCAAGGGGCTGAATGGCCTACTCCTGTTCCTATGTTCCTATCAAGTTTGACTAAAATGAGTTTCAGAGGAATATTGAGCTTTGATTTGTGATAATTCAAATTTGCCTGCACATTAAAATACAATTCTAATGGGCTAACTGTGGATAATGAAGTGGACCTACTTTTGAAAAAGCATTGATGCCATAACCACATCGGATCAAATTACACCAGAGCAAATTTACATGTTTTGACATTTTATAGTGTTTGCTTTTTGGAAAAAAAATTCATTCTCAGGACATGAGCATTGCTGATGATGCCACCATTTCTTCCCCACTCCTAATTGTCCTCGAGGAACTGGTTGTGAAACACCATGAATTGAACCAAATGGCATGCTCAGTCATTTCAGGGGTATTTAAGAGTTGACCACATTGCTGCGGGTCGGGCATTGCAAATGGGCAAGTTAAATGTAAAGCCGGGAGATTTCCTTCCAAAAAGGATATTAATGAAATGGACAGACTTTAGCAATAGCCCAGTACTTTCATGCTCATCATTACAGATGCTGGTTTATTATTCTCTTTATCCTTTATTCACTCTTGGAATGTGGGCGTCGCTGGCTGAGCCAGCCGTTATTGTCCCGTTCCTAATTGCCCTGAGAAGGTGATGATAGCTGCTTCTTGAACTGCTGCATTCCATGTGCTATAAGTAGATCCACATTGCCTCTGGGGAGGGAATTCCAGGATTTTGATATAGCGACAGTGAAGGAACAGCAATACATTTCCAAGTCAGGATAATAAGTGGCTTGGAGAGGAACGTGTGGGTGGTGCTGTTCTGATTTTAAATTCCCAGCTGCTGTGGTGAGATTTGAACTCTGGTTTACCAGATTATTTTGCTAGCCCTCTAGTTTACTAGAGCAGGACAATAGCCACCATGTTACTGTATCCCCTAATTTTTAATTTAGGCGTCTGGTTCCCAGTCACCTATGAATCAAATAGCCTTGACCTCAATCAATACAATCAGGCTATATTTTCACAAGTTGGCTTCAAATTTGGAAGGGAACAGCCCTTATTTTAATAACTTTCCATAATGAGATAACCTAAAGTTTTCAAAAGTTGAGAAATTGCTAATGATTTGATGAGTGCTTGTTCAAAATCATGAAAAGGAAGAGGGACAATAGGGTCTAACATGAATGATCTCCCCACAGTTACAGGGGGGACATGGTGGCTCAGTGGTTAGCACTGCTGCCTCACAGTGCCAGGGCCCCAGGTTCAATTCCACCCTTGGGTGACTGTCTGTGTGGAGTTTGCACTCTCTCCCCACATCTGCATGGGTTTCCTCCACATGCTCTGGTTTCCTCTCACAATCTGAAGATGTGCAGGTTAGGTGGATTGCCCATAGTGTTCAGAGATATGTGAGTTAGTTGGATGGGATGCTCTGAGGGTTGGTATGGACTTGTTGGGTCAAAGGGCCTGTTTCCACACTGTATGGATTCTATGATCTATGACTTATTCCTATCACTTAATTATAACACTGTTTTGTGAAGTGCATGGTTAAGTATGTGATTGGTCTCACATTTTTCATTTAATTCCAAGACAAAGATTAGGTTCCTCACCTTCAATTTCTGCAGTAGTGGAGAAAAAGCAGAAAGAAAAATATGATTGGGATGTAGTTATTGTCATTTTAATGATGTTCTTTGCTTCCTCTTTTTTTCTGTTTAAATCATCCCACACAATTTCCTGAATGCCCCTCTGTATTTCCGTCTCTTAGTGATCCCGCTAATCATGTGGCTGAGGGCCCTGTAATTTCCTTCTGTCTCTTGCACCGTGTGCCACATATACATATCTGCCATTTTCCAGCAGCTTTATATCCCAGGGAGTCTGTGTGGATATTTTCAATTTATTGCAATATTTTATTTCCTGCTCTTCTCTTGCCACCCTGCCCCCGCACCATAAACTGTGATCCATATGCTGAAAACATATTTTTATGAAACTAAATCCTTGACAACCATTTCAAGCCTAACTGACTCCTAATGAAGGTTGCCTAAAAATGCACAAGGGTTCACAAAAAAGAAGCAAATGTTTTCCCTGGTTCTGAGTTTAATTTCCTCAATCTACCTCTTATATCACTTGATTTGATGCCACACAATTGAGTTTGGGTTCAAAACAAACTGATTGAGGGAAAAGTCAAGAACTGTGTTTAGCTTGAAGTTCAAAATAACATTATTTATCACACATTATTGCTTTAAAAAAAAGCTATATATGGTTATTATAGATATACCAGACTCTGAGCTTATAATTACACGAGATAAAGACATTTCTCAAGAAGGGTCCAGACCCGAAACGTCAGCTTTCCTGCTCCTCTGATGCTGCTTGGCCTGCTGTGTTCATCCGGCTCTACACCTTGTTATCTCAGACTCCAGCATCGGGAGTTCCTACTATCTCTAACCTATCTTCTTCTTGTGTTCGTGTCTGTTTGCTTATGTGAGTCTTACAATCCAGTGGTCTAGCTCTGCTACACTGTGCTATTTATGATCAATAATGTGCAGTTCCAGGTCACCATTTGGTAAGATAGAAGCAGAGTAGGGCTGTGAGCCTCGGACTCGTTGCTTCCCTTTTCGTTTCTTTACTTTTTTTTTTCTTCTCCCTTTTTTTTCTCTCTGTCTTTTATTGCATTTAACTTCTTGGTGAAGAGCTCAGTAGTGGTGCCAACATCGGCGGTGGTGAGTAGGTCCAGCAGCATAGGCTGGTGGTGATGGCATCGAAAGCAGGTTTGTGTTCCTGGCGATTTCGGCACCAACGTGGTGGTCGTAGGCACTGACTCGTGGCCACTGCGGTGGAGGCAAGTTTGGGTTCCTCACGGCGTCATGGAGACGGTGACAGGGCTGAGTTTGGACCCAGTACGAGACCCGGCTGAGTCGGTGAGGTGGCCCCGAAGCGGGCTCATGGCGGCACAAGAGTTGAGTTTGGGCCGGTGCGGTACCCAGCAGCATCAGCAGCGTCTGCACTGGGCGAGGTCCGAGAGGATGCAGTGACGAGGGCATCTTTGGGGGCAAGACGGAACCAGAGATTGGTGACTTTCTTTCCAGCGGCAGTGAAGCAGTGAAGGGGACTCATGCCTGGCCACCAAGCCCATGATGGACCACTTCACAAAAAGGACTGCAAAGTTGGACACTTTCTTTAGTTCTTCATTTTTCTGCCTTTACACTCTACGTTTTGGCTTATTTTTCTGTGTTCTAAGATGGCGCCAGAGAGTGGCAATACTATAGAATACTTTTCACTGCATTTTGTAACAAGACAATAAATAAATCAAATCAAATTGTTGCAGACTGCACTTAGAGCCCTTACACACACCAGCCCATTATTGATCACTTGTAAGAATTTTGTTATGAGAACTGATGTAAAGTTCATCCTATATAAAGTTAAATACTGGAGTATTGTGTGCAGTTTTGGTTTCCTTACCTAAGGAAATTAGAAAGTTCCATAGCGCAATGAAGATTCACTGGACTGATTCCTGGGATGGCAGGTTTGAGGGATGAGCAGAGATTGGGGCAATGAACCTGTATTCAATAGAGCTCAGAGGAATGAGAGGGAGTCTCAATGAACCATGTAATATTCAGACAGAGCTGGACAGACTGTTATTGGGGATGGGGTTTCTTCTACCGGGGGATCTAGAATTAGGGCTATCGGTCTTAGAATACACAGGAATCCATTTCAGACCAAGATAAGGAGACATTTCTTCACTCAGTGGGTGGTGAAACTGTGGAATTAACTACCACTGAAGACTCTGGAAGCAGTTCTCTGAGTATATTTAAGAAAATAATTGATTTCTAGAGACAAAAGGCATTGAGGTATATGGGAAGAGAGTGGGAATATGGCTTTGGGCTAGAGGATCAGCCATGAATTTGTTGAATAGTAGAGTGAGCTCGATGGGCTGAATAGTCTACTCCTCTTGCTATTGTCTGTTTCTATACAACAGATGGGAGTTCTTGTTTAATCTTCAGAAGTGATCTGCCTCAGTATTGGATATTTCATTCTCTGAGATGCTTTGGCAGCTCATTAAATAATCCAACAATGCCCATCTCTGTTTCCTGTTGCCTCATCAAACAAGTCGTTACTCAAGTTATTTTAAATAAGTGCAAGAAATACTCAGCAAGTCTGGCACCATCTGTGTAGTGGTTTGCTTTTATTGTAAGTCATGCATGTCAGGGTCAGCTTAGGTTAACTTTAAAGTCACCTCCTTAAATACATCAATCTACCTGCAAGTTGCTGATGTGTAAAAATGCTTTTTAGTTTTATTCTCTCATGGATATGGGCATTGTTGGTCGGCTCAGCGTTTATTGCCCATCCCTAGTTGAGAAGGTGGTGGTGAGCTGCCTCCTTGAACTGCTGCAGTCTATGTGCTGCAGCCTTTAGGAAGAGAATTCCAAGATTTTGACCCAGTGACACTGAAGGAATATATTTCCAAGACAGGTTGGTGAGTGGCTTGGAGGGGAGCTTGCGGGCATGTATCTGCTGACCTAGTCCTTCTAGACAGGAGTTGCCATGGGCTTGATAGGTGCTGTCTGAAGATCTTTGGTGAATTTCTGCAGTGCATCTTGTAGGTAGTACACACTGCTGCAACTGAACATCAGTGGTGGAGGGAGTGGATGTGGTGCCAATCAAGCAGGCTGCTTTGTCCTGGATCAAAGAACATAGAACATTACAGCGCAGTACAGGCCCTTCGGCCCTCGATGTTGCGCCGACCTGTGAAACCAATCTGAAGCCCATCTAACCTTCCATTATCATCCATATGTTTATCCAATGACCATTTAAATGCCCTTAAAGTTGACGAGTCTACTACTGTTGCAGGCAGGGCATTCCACGCCCTTACTACTCTGAGTAAAGAACCTACCTCTGACATCTGTCTTATATCTATCATCCCTCAATTTAAAGCTATGTCTCCTCATGCTAGCCATCACCATCCGAGGAAAAAGGCTCCCACTGTCCACCCTATCTAATCCTCTGATAATCTTGTATGTTTCTATTAAGTCACCTCTTAACCTTCTTCTTTCTAACGAAAACAGCCTCAAGTCCCTCAGCCTTTCCTCATAAGACCTTCCCTCCCCATATCAAGCATTTTGTGTGTTGTTTGAGCTGCAGTCATCCAAGCAAGCAGGGAGTATTCCATCTCACTCCTGAGTTGTGCCTTGTAGATGGTAGGCAGCCTATGGGAAGTCAGGTGGTGTGTTTCTTCCTGCAGTATTCCTAGCCTCTGACCTACCCTTTTAGCCACTGTATTTATATGCCAAGTCCATTTGAGTTTCGGGTCAAAGGTGACCCCAAGGATGATGGTGGGGGATTCAATGATGGTGACACTGTCGAATGTCAAGGGGCAGTGGTTAGATGGCCTCTTATTAGAGATGGTCATAGCCTAGCATTTGTGTGGCACGAATGTTACTTGCCACTTGTTAGCCCAAGCCTGGATATTGTGCAAATCTTGTTGCATTTGAATCTGAGATAACAAGGTGTAGAGCTGGATGAACACAGCAGGCCAAGCAGCATCATAGGAGCAGGAAGGCTGACGTTTCGGGTCTAGGCCTGAAACGTCAGCCTTCCTGCTCCTATGATGCTGCTTGGCCTGCTGTGTTCATCCAGCTCTACACCTTGTTATCTCAGATTTTCCAGCATCTGCAGTTCCTACTATCTCTGCTTTTGAATATGGCCTGCTTCAGTATCTGAGGGGTTGCAAATGATGCTGAACATTGTGCAGTAGTTTTGACTTGGATTTCTCAAGGTTATAGAGGCTGGATATGGATACATGGAACAGGCAGAGCTATAGCAATGTATGCCAATTCTGAGAAGAGCATGTTGCTTACACACCATGTAGGTAAATGTATACACACCTAATACTGCCATTATTGAGTAACTAAGGAAGTAAAGCACTCGATGATCATCACTTTTATGTTATCTTCCATCCAAATAAAAAGCATTTATCCAACCACAGCATCCATTACTCATTTCTTATTTCCTAATCCAATGCAGCAGACTGCATTTCTGGACACCCAATTACTTACTTAGTGGCAATTCAACACTTAAATATGAAAGAGCTATTATAAGGAGGGTGGGGAATCCCATGCTGAAGCAACTAAGCTGTTGCAAAATTATCCGCATTCATTTAAAAATGTTTACATCACTGGTGGAATGTTATAACAATGGGCTGATGCAACCCAGCTATCCACCGAAATTAATAATCAATTAGACCTGGTGTTGTGCTGAAGTAGATATGAATGTGGCCAGTTTAAAAATTGCATTGAGAGAAGCCAGAAAATATTGGCTTAGTCTGAATCTAGAACAGTTTAGGGCCCCTTACCTAAGGAAAGATGTACTGGCACTGGATGCAGGTCCAGAGAAGGTTCACTAGGCTAATCTTGGGTATGGAGGGACTGTCTCATGAGGAGACATTGAGTAGGGTGGGCCTGTACTCATTGGAGTTTAGAAGAATGAAAGGTGACCTTATTGAAACATGCAAGATTCTTAAAGGAATTGACAGGACAGATGCTGAGAGGTTGTTTCCACTTGTGGGACAGTCTAGGACCAGAGGGCACCATCTCAGGGTAAGATGTCACACATTTCAGACAACAATCAGGAAGAATTTCTTCTCTCATAGAGTAGTGAGTCTGTGAAATTTTTTTAGTGCAGAGGGCTGTCAAGGTTGGGTTATTAATTATATTCAGGGCTGAGATAATCAGATTTTTAAGAAGTGAGGAAATCAAGGGTTATGGGGAAAAGTGGACGTGAGGAATATTAGATTAGTCATGATCTCATTGAGGTGTGGTGCAGACTTGATGGGCTGAATGGCCTACTGCTCTTACATCTTATGATCCTATGTTCATAAAAGCAGATTATCTAATCATTATCGTGTTGCTCTTCGTAGGTACTTCCAATGTATAAATTGGTTTATTTGTTTCTTACATTACAACAGTGACTACACATCAAAAGTAGTTGGTTGGCCATAAAGCGCATTGGGATATCTAGAGGACATGAAGAGTGCTTTATAAATGCAAGCACTTTCATTATGGTTTAGATGGATGAGTGTGAACAGACAGTTTGACCGTAGGAATCAGACAGAAGGGTAATCTTGTTATCTCTGACAGACATGAGTTTTCCAGTAGGAGATGCTGGGATAGCTGGGAGGGTGGGGTCAGCAATGGTTACTGGGGATGCTTTTCCTCTACATTCCCTTCTTTATCTTAATAATTGTGAAGTTAATCCTAGTTAAAATCAGCTTACCTGTGTTTCCAATCTCATCGAATCCCTACTGTGTGGAAACAGGCCATTTAGCCCATTCAGTCCACACTGATCCTCCAAAGACCATCCCACCCAGACCCAACACCCTATCCTATCCCTGTAACCCTGCATTTCCCGTGACTAACCCACCCAGCCTGCATATGGACAATTTAGCATGGCCACCCCACCTCACCTGCACATCTTTGGATTGTGGGAGGAAACCTGAGCACCTGAAGGAAGCCCATGTAGACATGGGGAGAATGTAAAAATTCCACCCAGGCAGTCACCCGAGAGTAGGTTGGAGCTCATGTCCCTGGCGCTGTGAGGCAGCAGTGCTGACCACTGAGTCACTGTGCAGATCTGTATGACATTGTGTTCAGTTAGCCATGTTTAACTTATTGGATCATTATTGAAACCATAAACCTTACTGAATCTCACAAATTTCTGGATTGCCGACTCTTCTACATATCTTACTGATTAATTCTGATGTTGATGGCAAATAAACTAAAGTGTGCTGATTACTGCCAGCTACAGCTGTGATCTGTAGCCTCTCAAGTAACTTATTTTCCAGACATGTACATTTGCATCTGAAGCTTGAAGATAAACAGCAGGACCTTCAAGCAATGTAATGTGTTTTAAAAAGAAGTTTAATATTTTGGATGGTGTTCTTTGTACTGGAAAATAAGTAATAAGTGAGTTAATGGGGCTTATATGAGTTGAAAGACACGTTCAAAGGCTAGTGTTATTTCACTATCAGAGGAATGATTCCATCTGAACATCAAGGTTGGGGAATAGAAAATGTGGGGCTTTTTCATGCTGTTGAAATATTAGGTTAGTTAAATTTTTCCTGAGTTCACTCCTGTAAATCATCCTGAAACTCCTAATGCAGGTAATACCTTAAAACTGAATATTTTATTCCAGTCACTGATCATTCACACCAGTTGATATTTAGACTACTGGCTTCCATAGAGTCCCTAATGTGTGGAAATAGGCCATTCGGCCCAACAAGTCCACACCAACCCTCCAAAGAGCATCCTACCCAGACCCATCCCCTATCCCGGGAACCCTGCATTTCCAACGGCTAATGCACCTAGCCTACATATCCCTGAATACTATGGGCAATTTAGCATGGCCAATCCACCCAACTTGCACATCTTTTGACTTCTAAAAGATTACAGTTTACAACACAGCGCTAACGCAGTGAGGAATGGAACTTGGCCAGCATACAAACTGTTTTTTTCTCTCTCAGTAGTGTGGGGCAGATCAATGTTTTTCCATGCCTGCTGCTTGTAAACTAATGATCATGTCTGCAGTGTTTTTAAACTTGGACTGATGTAGGAAAATGTTACTGACACACGCTCAATATTGAAAATTGATGGGGATGAAAATTGAATGACTTTATAAATATTATCTGTCAAAAGGAGGAACAACTAGGTGTTGCCACTAAACTGCCTTGACCATGCTGAAATTGCTTTTTGCTGCAACAAAATAGAAGCGATTTGTTCCAATGGCTATGTATCAGTCTCGAAAGGTCTGAGAGATCCCCAGTCTAAACACTGCTCTTGGCTGATTTAGCTAACCTCATTGCTACAGGGAAGATGCAATTGGCAACAGCACTTCCTGGATTGAGGGGTTGAGAAATCACTCATGGTCCCATATTGCAATACTCTGTTAGAAGTAACCACTGACTGAGGACAGTATCGGGCCGGTTATGGTGTCTAACACAGTTGGATAACCTGCTGACACTTTCCATTGAAGCTCATGTATGAATTCACATTAGGCCAAGGTGCAACAGGGTGACTGGTCCCTGAGAGTAGCCTTTATTCACTTTGGTGACAAAGATGTAAGGACCTTCATGAGTATTGAATCTACATCTGTCCCTTCATAGTTGTGGTGCTCCACCACACTGCTATGCTTCATTAAAGGGAAACAATATGCTGTTCAATATTAATCCAAATGTGTCAGGATGCACCAGACCGGTTTTTGCTCACATGATCATGTGACAGATTATTTGCCTAATGTGTAACATTTTACCGTAATTCCAAAGTGAACTGGAGAGTAATATGTTAGAAGCCATTTTCCCAATTTTCTCACCTCGCCTACTATGTTTTTTCTCGCTGTTGTACAATTCCAGGTGCCTTGGTCCCTTAGCTAGGTGACCATTCTTCAAGCACCATAAGTGCTAGTAACTTTTTGAGCAGGGGTTTGAGGCAGCATGACCGAATAGTAGCAGCCAATGTTCCAAACTGATCATTATCAAATAGCCTTCAGCAGAAAGTCACTGGTGACCCAATTTGGAAAGTCCACTCATGGTCAGGGTTAGGAATTTTGTCTGACATTTTCTCCCCTAGGTGGGGCCTTAGCAGAAATCAATTTGCAAGTACTGTTGAGGCATTGAGATGTAGCTGCTCAGATTTTGACTTTTCTTTTCCACAGCTTTAGAACTGCTGAAACTCGCCATCGGGAAAGCTGGGTATTCCGACAAGGTTGTGATTGGAATGGATATTGCAGCCTCTGAGTTCTTCCGTGATGGGAAATATGACTTGGATTTCAAATCCCCACCTAATCCCAACCGTTACGTCACCCATGACAAGCTGATTGAACTTTACATGAGTTTCATAAAGAATTACCCTGGTAAGACTGTATATCGCTTAGTCTGACAGTGGTTGTATCTCTGAATTAAACCTATATACGGTGACATCACTTTAACCTTTGGTCAAATTTAGCAAACTGGTTGCTCTGGTTAAAATTTGCTCAGCTCATATGGTTTTGTATTTCAGCAATAGCAGTGAACTCACTGGACCATTGCTAAATCCAGCAACTGCTTACATCTTTAATTCATCAGCCTTAACCATTCCTTACCCATTTTATGGGTCAGGTGCTGTACAGTTGGCATTAGTGTCAAAATCTGTTTGTTTTTCAACTCGATTGTATCATCCTTCAGTGTTGGTGGAACACGTTCCATGATTAACAATATGGTTCACGGTAACAGTTTGGTTGTTCGAATCTGATAATTGATTTTAGTCATGTGGAGCAAGGAGAAGAACATTATTAGAATGGAAGCACTGATTCTATTCCCCAGTATTGCAGCAAGTGTGGTTTATCTAATGTATCCTTCACCAGTTTTCAATTTAAAGTTCGCTGTTTACAGGTTACTCATTACCATGTAATCTGGTCTCTTGGGAACACTGGGGGTTAGGGAGCGGAATTCACACTTGCTTGATTACCTACTGATCTACAATGTAAGCTCAATATGCCTGAGACACAATTCTCACCACAGATCGTGGAGTATAAGTCAACCTCCTCTTTATCAACAGCATATTTCATTTCTGGGCCTATACTTGGCAAATAAGTTAACTCCCCTTCTGCTAAGAAATACTGTACTTGCATTAGGAGTCAGCCTCAATTTTTTTCACCTCAGAAATACATGTTTTACTAACCTTTTTATAAGTCATGGGATCAAGAGCAAGTAATAGGGGCTGTGTTACAAGGAAGAAATGGCAGTTTAAAATGCCCACACAGAGCAAACAATACCTGCTAAATGATGCATGGAAATAGGTTCTCCAGTAACAGGAATGAAGTGATTTCAAGCTAAAAACTGTAACATTTGCTGACTCATCAAATAACTCAATGAATGGCAGGACACCAGGGAGCTCAGAAGAACAGAGGGATCTTGGGGTGCTTGCCCACAGATTCCTGAAGGTGGCAGGACAGGTTAATAGGATCGTTAAGGCATTTGGGATGCATGCCTTTATCATTCATGACATAGATTGTAAGAATAGGAAGATTATGTTGGAGCCTGTATAGAACTTTGATTAGGCCACAGCTAGAGCACCGTGTGCAGTTCCAGTCTCCACACTATAGAAAGGATGTGATTGTACTGGAGGGGGTGCAGAGGAGATTCACCAGGATGTTGCCTGGGATGGATCATTTCAGCGATGAAGAGAGCCTGGATAAGCTCAGGCTGTTTTCTTTGAAGGAGAAGTTTGAGGGAGAGATCCGATTGAAGTGCATAAGATTGAGGATCATGGACAGGGTGGACAGAAAGCAGCTGTTCCCTTTAGTTGAAGGTTCAAGAACAAGGGAAAGGGCGGTTTCGAGGGAATTTGAATAAACCTTTATTTCACCCAGAGGGTGATGGGGGTCTGGAATGCATTGGCTAGGAAGGTAGTTGAGGCAGGAAGCATAACAACCTTTAAAAAGTACTTGGATGAGCACTTGAAGTGATATAGTATTCAAGGTCATGAGCCTTGTGTCAGAAAGTAGGACTTGTGTAGGTAGTATATTTTTTGGTGATGAGCCGAAGGTCCTCCTGTACTGTATGATTCTATAAACTGTGCTGCAGTGAAGGTATTCGGTGTTAGAGAAAAACTTGTGCAAGAGTGGAAGAATCTGCACTGAAGAAGATGGCCAAGACCAAACAAACTGTGAGAACAGGGACCAGCCACTGGCCTGATCTTGAGAGGTATGGATCAGAGTGGGTGCTAGAAAATCATCAATACAGTTCCACAGTTACCTGAAATGCTCTGTGTATTTCCGCATTTAAGTGGGACACATTAAAGCCCAAAACTGTTAAAAGTTTCAGAGTGACAGTTGTAGTCGTAGAATATATAGAACATAAATATCTGGCATTGCATCAAACATTCAGGATAGTTCAGAAACTCCAAAAGAGCTCTGCTAAAATTACCAGTTTCCAGTGATTCATTGTCAGACAGTGCCAAAAATACAAGTTGCATTATATCATATCAGCAACACTGATGAAAGGCCTACTAATTTTAATATGACAAGCAACCAACCACTGGAGTGGAGAGAGTTGAAAACCATACTAGTGAAAACTATAAGATGAGAATAAGACAAGATTTATGGTGGAACTGGTCTGATTGAACAGAAGTAAAGCCTGTGGTTAAATAAACACTGAAAATCACGTTTAAAAAAACAAAAAGCTGCAAATAATAAAGATCTGAAACAATGGCAGAAATTGCTGGAGAAAATGCTGCAGAAAAACAAAGTTAACATTTTGCATCCAGTGACCCTTCTTCAGAACAAAAGTTCTTCACTTCTGAAGAGGGTCACTGTGCTTAAAACGTTAACTCTATTTTGTCCACAAATGCTGCCAAACCTCCTGAGTTTCTCCAGCAATTTCTGTCTTGTTACCAAAAATCATGTTCCCTGCAGGGGTTTATTGTGCATGTTTGTGATGGTGACGGATGAGGATGGAGTAAAGGTACTGATCAGTAAAGTGGGGAACAGGTATCTCAGTGGTCAACATAAAAAACAGTTCGTAAATGTATGGAATATGTACAGAAACTGTACAAGCAATTAGTGGAAAAGCCATTTGTAATTAAATGACACCTGAATTACACTTATATCGGGGTCGAAAGTCCATAGATGAATCTTTTGGACAATTGCCTCAATAAGTGACTCAAGGACAATGCTCACACTGTACACAATAGTCAGATGGCCATTGGAGGTAAGGAAACCTTGACGTCACGAAGAGTGGAGATATGTTTACTACCCCGTTTGATGTCTCATTGGGTTTCATCATCAAATTGTGGAATGTATATCTTTTGTCAGATTGTGCAAAAGACAATGATTTGTTGCGGAAGGATGATTCTGAGAATAAAAAGCGTCAGACCTGATCCAAAATAGGGTCCCTAAGATTATGTGAAATGACTCAAATGAATTAAATGAACCCTGTGCATCAGAAATCAATGTTTTTGATTTTTTTTTAATGTTTTGAATGTGGTAAATGTTATTAATGTTATCTTTGTCAAATTGATTCAATAGCATGCATCATAATGATTTTAATATGACTGCTGGTCGGGCTTCTTCCTTATAACAAAATAGCAGCCACCTACACCACCACTGGTGGCTAACATTTCACACTTCACTTGTAAGTCGACTGCTGTTTTTGGGAGGATTTTCCGAGATACCACAAATTGACTTAAATGACGTGAACTACTGTAAGTTGCTGAAAAGAGGAAATAAGTGAATAGCTCAATAATAGGAAAAGTTTATTTCAAAAAGTAACCCTGTCCACTGTTTTATAAATACTATGTTCACTCAGTAACTGAATTACCACAGCATTGTCTCAAAACCTCGATAGAGAGGAGAAAGAAGGCTTGAGAAAAGAAATTACGGAAGTGAAATAACTGCACAGAGACCGGCATCCCATCACCAAGTCACTTTTTACGTGCGTGTGGACAATATGTGGGCTCTGACCAGCCAGCTCAGAGCCACTCCCTAGACTCTGAATCTCCTGTTTACATCAGTCAGCCAGGGCTCCCTGATCGGCCCAGGTTAACAACCCCAATCAAGGATCTCATGGTCAATGATATCCACCTGGCCCTGATTCCAATCACTAGAAGAAGTCTGTGTCGGGAGTAACTGAACTAATTCTGTCCAATTTCTCAATAGTACCTCATCAAATCAGTAGTCAGGTTGATTCCAGGTTTGGGTGGAGTGAGGAGGAAGAAGAAACAGAAGACTGAACAAAGGCTTAAGTGACTAAACATAATTATGCTAGAGACATGGCTCATGTGTCCAAAATAGAATGGTGAAAGGTTAGACAGGCTGGACCTGTATCCATTGGAGTTCAAAAGAATGAGAGATGGTCTTATTTGATCCTGAGGTGACTTGACAGGATGTATCCTGAAAGGATGTTCATCCATATGGGAGAGACTAGGAGACACAATTTAAACATAAACTTTAGGAGCATGAGCTGGGTCTTTGAGCCTGCTCTGCCATTCACTATGATCATGGTTGATCATCCAACTCAGTCCCCTGTTCCAGCTTTCTCCATACCCTTTGATCCCTTTAGCCCTAATTTAGGCCTAAGAACTTGATCTATCAACTTCTTGAAAACATTCAATGTTTTGGCCTCAACCACTTTCTGTCGCAGAGAATTTCACAGGCTCACCACTCTCTGGATGAAGAAATTTCTCTTCATCTCAGCCCTAAATGGCTTACTCTATATTCTTAGACTGTTATCCCAAGCTCTGGAAAATAAGGGGTCTCCCATTTAGGATAGAGATCAGGAGTTTCCTGAGTGTTGTGAGTCTGTGGAATTCTGTTTCCCCTGGAAGCTGGAGAGGTGGGACCATTGAATTACTTTAAGGCAAAGGTAGATTGACTGCCTTAGTCAAGAATCTTAGGGTATAGCAGGTAGCCAGGAAATGGAGTTGAGGTCGCAATTCGATCAGCCATAATCTTATCGAATGGCAGAATGGTCTCAAGGGACCAAATAGCTCCAGTTAATATAAAGGAAGACTGAGGTGGAGGCCTTTAGTAATGAGCGTAGTACTAGAAGATATAAGTTTAGAATTCAGATGCTTGAAGCAGCATTTGAGATTTGGAGGGGCTTGGACAATCAAATTGGAGGTGAGTAGACGTTATTCCCATAAGACAATGGACTCATGAAATAGAGTTCAAGGAATTGATTTCATGGAAATTTGCACTTTATTTTCTAGATCTAGACATGGAGAGGCAAGACTAAAGATAAAGAGGTTACAAAATACAGTTTGATGTTGCATTGCCTTCCTCCACCCTTCAGTTCTCAAGAAACAAACATTGAATTATGTGACCCTTTTATATAAATTAGCATTTGAGCTGTTGGTGATGAATGTAGTTCACAGTTAATCCTGCAGGGATTTTCTGATGAAGAGTCTAGGCCCGAAACGTCAGCTTTCCTGCTCCTATGATGCTGCTTGGCCTGCTGTGTTCATCCAGCTCTACACCTTGTTATCTCAGATTTTCCAGCATTTGCGGTTCCTACTATCTCTAATCCTGCAGGGAGCTGGGTTTGACAGACCCAATTGGACTTTTTCTTGTTCTGGATTTAATTGGTTCTTAAATTTTCTTTTTTTTTTTGCATTAATGTTGTCCTTAACTGTGTGAAAAGATTCAGAAAAATAAATAACTCTGCTTTCCAGTTGTCTCTATCGAGGATCCCTTTGACCAAGATGATTGGGCAGCCTGGAAACAATTTACAGCTCAAACAACAATCCAAGTGGTTGGTGATGACTTACTTGTGACAAACCCCACTCGCATTGCAAAAGCAGTTTCAGAGAAAGCCTGCAATTGCCTGCTGCTCAAAGTGAACCAGATTGGCACAGTCACAGAGTCCATTGAAGCGTGAGTTATTTTGTGTGTGTTTGTTTATATGGCAGTGGGGCTGGTTAGTTCAGGTATCTAACCAGCTAACGTGGGATTAAAGATAACACCATGGCATGGGTACAGCTCCTGTTTCAGCTGGTACTTGGACATGTCTTCTCATGTAGAGTGGTAATCTTCAAGTTTATATTACCAGTTTAGGATGGAAATGTCAAATACTAGATGGCATAGGTTTAAGGTGAGGAGGGAAAGATTTTTTACACAGAGGGTAGTTGGTGCCTGGAACAAGCTGCTTGGGAAGGTGGTAGAAACAGATACAATAGCAGGGTTTGAGAGGCATTTAGACAGATGCAGAGAGTAGAGGGATACAGACTATGTGCAGGCAAATAGGATTATTTTAGAATAGCATCATGGTCAGTACAGACATGGTGGGCCGAAGAGTCTGTTCCTGTGGTGTGCTATTCTATGTTCTATGATTGTTTCACTCTCTCTAATAGAGAGGCCTCTCTATGGTCAATGGTTCATTATCTACCAACCTTATTTAATGTAGCAAAAACTTCCCAGTTGCTGTGGAAATGCCCATCGAACAGAGAATATATTGGAAAAAGGTAACCAAAAGTGGGCTCAGATTTGGTAGAAGGGCATAGGGTTTATAGGGAGAATTCCAGAGTACACGATCTAAATGACTGAAGGCATGGCTACCAATGCTACAGTGAGGGAAGGGAAGAAGAACGGATGGAAGCATCTGAGAAATGGAGAATTCTGGAGCAGTCGAGGAGCTTTGGGAGCTGTGAAGGAGAGGCAATGTCATGGAGGGATTTAAACATACAGAATGTTTAGGAGGCAGTAGCCAATATAGTTCTGCAAGGACAGGAGTCATGAATGTACTGACAAGAAGACTGAGTAGTTAAGTGCTCGCTCAGTCAAAGTTCAAAGCATGCACATTGAATGGCTAATCAGGAGAGAATTGCAATAGTCAAATCTGAGGAATCGGAGGGGAGGCAATAGCCTAGTGGTATTGTCACTAGGGACTGTTAACCCAGAGACCCAGATAATATTCTGAGGACCTGGTTTTGAATCCTGCCATGGCAGATGGTGAAATTTGAATTCAATAAAAATCTGGACTCCAAAATTGGCCAAATGTTAAACATGTTAATTGTTATTTTTAAAAAATCCATCTGGTTCACTAATGCCCTTTAAGGAAGGACAACTACCATCCTTACTGGGTCTGGTCTACATGGGACTCTAGATCCATTGCAAAGTAGTTGATTCTTAACTGCTGTCTGGAATGGCCTAGCAAGTCACTCAGTCCAAGGGCCATAGGGATCCATAATAAATGATGGCCAGCCAGCAATACCCACTTCCCTAACAGATCAAAAATCTGAGTATCCCAGTCTTAAATGTTTCAAGGAGGGAGATTTCACAATCCCCTCAAGGCAGAGAGTTCCAAAGATTCACAATCTTCTGGGTGAAGTAACTTCACCAGATCTCAATGATCAGCCTTCATCCTGAGACTGTGACCCTACAGTTTAGATTCCCCTACCAGTGGAAGCAATCTGATAGCTTCTACCCTTATGAGCCCCTTCAGAATCTTGAGCATTTCAGTGAGTTTGCCTCTGAATCCTCTAAAGGCCAGACAAAATAGATCCAATTTACTCAGCCCCTAATTCTGTGAACCTTCCCTGCACTGCTCAAATGCAAGTATATCTTTTAAATGTGGAAGCCACGTCTTCACAAAGCACTCCAGGTGATATATCATTTCAGTGAATTCTTTAAGAAAGATTTAACTGCCTCATTTTCTTTGGGGGTTCTCTTGCCAATTTGTATTTTTTGTGCACAAGATACCTTTTTCAAAGCGTCTTTTCTTGTGTGACAATTACTGGAAGGACAGAACCTCAGTTATGGGTATCAGGCATCAAAAACGCATTGCCAAGTTACAGTCTTGGATAGAAGCCCTATTGGACAGACTTTGTAACAGATATCCACCTGAGATATTGATGAACGTGTTTTCTTTGCCAAGTCTTTAATTGGATCTGCTTTGGCCTTCTATCATTTTTTCTCCCTTTGTTTTTCCTTCCGTTTTACCCTAGTGTTTTCTCTTGTTAAGTATGTGTTGGATTTGCAGTACAGCTTCAATTCATAGGCCAACTTGGCTAGTTTGAGGTAAACTGTTTAATAATCCAAGGTCATGGAGTCTGCGGAAAAATATCTGACAGACTTGCTTCGTGGGTGTGTGTGTGTGAAATGCTATAAGGAATTCCGTTACTAAGTAATTCCTAAATGCAAATAGTTTTGGGTAGCTCAATTAGCTGGATGATCTGTTTCCATTGCGGAATGACGTTACCATGAAGGACTCTCCTTCTCAACCTCTGGTGACCATTACCGGTCGCCTCTCTTTAATGAGAGAGCAGCCTTATGGTCTGATAAGACTATGGCGATTTGACCTTGACAGGAATTCACCATACGTTAGCAATCTGTCTCGCTGAGCTCAATCCAGAGAGATCTGAGGAGAAATAAAAGACAACCAGCTCTTGACCAACCTTGAGTTCCTCAGTTTTGATCTTTTATTGTATGGAAACCAATATTTTAGGATTTGAGCATTTTTCATATTTGGCTCAAAGTGATCTAACCATTTGAATGAAAGCTATCTTAGTTTCACTTCAGTTTTTTTGCCATGTACAGTATCTCGGGGTATATTGCCATTTAAGCTATGCACAGTCTGGTTCGGCTACATATCTATTGCAGCCCAAGCCTAGAAATAAACTCCAGGCATGAGCCAGACATATCAGATGTTGAGTATTAAATAGACTGTCGGAACTCCTGTCTGCTCCATAACTTGCAATACTATTTAAATGAGTTTGGGCAACACTGGAGCAGCTGTAGATGCAGTTGGCTTATGTTCGGGTTTATGGGATCAGCTTTCTAGCCTGTTCACTGTACAAGCAGTTAGTGTTGGCCTGGTGGCTAAACATGCCACCTAGTGGTAATACTAATTGTTTGGTTTGGACTGGATTATCTGAACCCCTTGTAGACATACCAAAGGAGTTCCTCAGTGCCTTTTAGGTGCAGGAAGAAAATAATCAAACTGGCAGCCAACTCCTGGCTGCAATTGGTAACCCTGGCAGCAAAGTAAGTGGAAGCTCACTACAGGCTTAAAGAACACCATCTAGTCATTGATAAGACTATTCCTGGTTCTGTGATCATCCACACATTAATTAAATACTACAACGTGATACAGTGCCAGGCTAGGTGAGGAAAGAGAGTGGGTGGAAAAAAAAAGTAAAATCTAAGAACAAAATACTCCTAAGCATTTAGTCGGGAAAAGGATTTTACAAACTGGTTCTCCGGGCTGGGCCACAGAACTTGATTGTCAGGTTGAGACAGTAGGAACTGCTGATGCTGGAGTCTGAGATAACAAGGTGTACAGCTGGATGAACACAGCAGGCCAAGCAGCATCAGAGAAACAGGAAAGCTGATGTTTTGGGTCTGGACCCTTCTTCAGAAACGGGGAAGGGGAAGGGGGCTCTGAAATAAATAGAGAGGGAGGGCGCGATGATAGAAGTTGGTAGTGGAGCAGATAGATGGGAGAGAAGACGGACAGGTCAAGGAGGCGGGGATGAAGCTAGTAAAGGTGAGTGTAGGTAGGATGTTGAGATGGAGGTTGGTCAGTGAGGCGGGAGCAGTGGATAAGTGGGAGAGAAGACGGACAGGTCAAGGAGGCGGGGATGAGAGGGGGTCTGGTCTTGGGATGAGGTCGGGGGTGGGGAGATTTTGAAGCTTGTACCTTATAGTCTTGGAAACAATTAATACAGTTGTGTAGTCACCGAGCTGTAGAGCTGTATAGCACGGAAACAGACCTTTCATTCCAACTCGTCCACGCTAACCAGATATCCTAAATTAATCTAGTCCCATTTGCCAGCATATGGCCCATATCCATCTAAACCCTTCCTATCCATGTACCCATCCAGATATCTTTTAAAAGTTGTAATTGTACCAGCCTCCACCACTTCCTCTGGCAGCTCGTTCCATACACGCACCACCCGCTGTGTGAAAAAGTTGCCCCTTAGGTCCCTTTTAAATCTTTCCTCTCGCACCTTAAACCCATGCCCTCTAGCTTTTAACTCCCCTACCGTGGGGAAAGCACCTTGACTATTCACCCTATCCATGCCCTCATGATTTTATGAACTTCTACAAGGTCACCCCTCAGCCTCTGATGCTCCAGGGAAAATAGCCCCAGCCTATTCAACTGAGTCTGAAATCAGTGAAGCTTCTAGTCATAGGGACAAAACAAGGGAACTTCAAGGTCCTGCCACACTGCTGTTTTCTGGACGTGGCCAGCAATGATAACTTGTGAAACGTGGAGTAAATCTGCGTGTGACTGAGGGGTCTCATGTAGAATAATGTCAGGTAGGAGTGACATGACCCCTCCCCTCAATGACATGTATAAATCAATTGGAGCGTTATGAGAATCTAGTGTGTTTAATGTATTTGAATCCTGGTACCTTGTCACCAAGTTACCACTATTTCATTTGATTTTACAACATGCCATGGCAGGATTTGAATGCAGTGTTGATAATACCAGCATGATGACTGACAGATAACCTTGTCCCTTTATCATCCCCTTAATTTCTGAACAGTAAATGCTGAAGTAAATGTTTACAGTGGAATCCTTGTGCATTAATATTGTTATTGGTTGCACTAATTTTTTTTCGTCTTCCCATCAGTTGTAAGCTGGCCCAGTCAAATGGATGGGGAGTAATGGTGAGCCATCGTTCGGGTGAGACTGAAGACACTTTCATTGCTGACCTGGTTGTTGGTCTTTGCACTGGACAGGTAAGCCCAAGGGACCAGCAAGTCATCAAAAATTTAGCTGTACGGGAGGTGGAAAGGCTGATTGCGAGAATGATACAAACAGTTTGCAAAGAGATATTATCGGTTAGGTAAGTGGGCAAAAAGTTGTAAGTGGAGTATTTTAGAAGAGAAGACAAAATAACAGAATATTATTATAATGGAGAAAAAACAATAGAAAGGGACTTGGTGGTACGGGAGGTCTTGTGCAGAAAACACAGAAAGCTAGCATATGGGCAGCAGGTTATCAGCGAGGCTAGTGGAATGTTGGCCCTTATGTAGAGGGGTTTGGAGTATAAGAGTAGGGTCTGAAGAAGGGTCCAGACCCGAAACATCAGCTTTCCTGCTCCTCTGATGCTGCCTGGCCTGCTGTGTTCATCCAGCTCCACACTGTGTTATCTTATTTAAGAGTAGGGAAGTCTTACTGCAACTGGACAAGGTGCTGGTGAGACCATACCTGGGGTACTGTGGGCAACTTTGATCCCGTTATTTAAAGAAAGAGAATTTCTTTGGAAGCAGTTCAGATCACTAGGCTGATCCCTGGTATGGAGGGATAGTCTTATGAGCAAAAAGGATAAACAGGTTGGTGTTCTATGCACTGGAGTTCAGAAGAATAACTGATGGTCTCATTGAAACACACAGGATTGTTAAGGGGCTTAACAGGGTAAATGCTGAGAGGATGTTTCCCCTCATGAAGGAGTCTAGGTTCAGAGGGCATTGTCTCAGAATAAAGGGGCACCAATTCAAGACTGAATGAGGAGGAATTTCTTCTCTCAAAAGGTTGTGTGACTTTGGAACTCCTGACCACCGGAGAGTTGCAGGGGCAGAATCCTAGTGGATATTTGAGGCTGAAATAGACAGGTAAATTGATTCTTGATTAGTAGGGAAATCAAGGGTTATGGACAAAGGATAGGAAAGTGGATGTGAGGAATGCTAGATCAACCAGGATCCTATTGAATGGTGGAGCAGAGTCAAGGGGCCTATTTCTTATGGTCTTACGGTAACAGTAGGATCTAAAAGGAGTGCTTTTTTCCAGGACAAATCCTGAATGCAATCGATAAGACAGTGATTTGACATTCCCTTTTGACTGCCATTTGACAAAGTTATCAAGTTTTCACTTGGGTTTGGTAATAAAGGCCCAGTTCTTACAGTTAAAGAGTGCTTTGGGGCTTTTGTTTCATCACCTGGAGAAGTGAAAGTGTAGTGAAAGTCACATACGTTGGATTGAAATGTCATGAATTTTTGATGTCTTCTCAGATTAAAACTGGAGCTCCTTGCAGGTCAGAACGCCTGGCTAAATACAACCAGTTAATGAGGTAAAGAGTTTTTAAATTTACGTGCATTGTTCATCAAGATCGTGAGATCAGTCTAAAGTGTAATATCCAAGATTGTACATTGGTTTGTTTCTGAGATTGATTTTGTTTTAATATTGTAGGCAATGAGTGGCTGACAGCACATTGCCACCCATTTACAGATTTCTTGATTTGTTATTTAATCAGCTTTAGGCTCACCCGCCCCACTTCTGGATAATTAGGCAGGACATAAATCAAACATCTAATTCACTATCCCTTTATTCCCTGCCCAACGGGAGAAATTAAAATTGGCCCCTTTATTTTCAATAAGCTGTTGTAGCATCATCTTCACACCATTTGAATGGACAGAGTGTTGCACAATTAATCACTGGAGGCACTATAATTGTACTTTAGATAAATTCCATGGTTATTCTGTGCCAGTCATATTGTCAAGTTTGCTGCTGCACTGGGTGCACCATTAGGAAGTCTCAATTGAAACTGGCAAACTAGCTTGGGGCAGCATGGTGACTCAGTGGTTAGCACTGCTGCCTTACAGCCTCGGGCAACTGTCTGTGTGGAGTTTGCACATTCTCCCCACGTCTGCGTGAGTTTCCTCCGGGTGCTCTGGTTTTCTCCAACTGTCCAAAGATGTGCAGGCTAGGTGGATTGGCCATGCTAAATTACCTATAGTGTCCCGGGATGTGTGGGTTAGACATGGGAAATGGGTCTGGGTAGGATGCTGTTCGCAGGGGTGATGTGGACCTGTTGGGCTGAATAGCCTATTTCTACACTATAGGGATTCTATGATTCTCTCGCCATAATCTTATGTCTCCCACAAAGCAGCTCCAAGGCTGTAGGAAGCAAGAATGGCATAATACTAATGTTAAAAGGGGGCTGGAGGAAGGTTGGAGAGAAGATAAAAGGAAAGTGACTTCTTTGACTCGAAGCTATCACTATCTTTCACTGGAAAGTTCTCTGTTTTGCTGAAGTCCAACCCTAAAGCTCTGAGAATCATAAATATAAAGACAATTCGAATTTATCCAGAATAAACACTGGTTTGGGTGAACATGTATGAGCAGGTCATGTGTGGGTGATTTATTAATCTGTCTCTTTATCACTGATTTCATTTGCGACTGAATCATAGAATGGTTACTGCACAGGAAGAGGCCATTCAGTCCATTGTGTCTGCGCCAGCTTTTTGTGAGGGAGATTAACCAGAACGCCAGATAAAAGTCATGGTCCTCTTTGATATCCAGTTGAACAGGGAGCTGCGATCTTGGTTTAACATCTAATCAAAAGGAGACAATGGAACACTGGAGCTAGCATGATTTCCTGTTCAGGTCATAAACACATCTTGCCACAACTAATGGTTCAATTGGTAAATATTCTATCTGAACACAAGGTACTGAGACCATTAGGTGCAGCTGGTCTCAACTGAGTCAAGTGAATGGCACAGTGGCTCAATGGTTAGCACTGCTGCCTCACAGTCCCAGGAACCTGGGTTTGATTCCAGCCTTGGGCAACTGTCTGTGTGGAGTTTGCACATTTTCCTTGTGTTAGCATGGGTTTCCCCCCACAATCCAAAGATGTGTAGGTGAGGTGGATTAGCCAGAGGAAATGCAGGGTTGCAGGGATGAAATCTGGATGGGATGCTCTTTGGAGGGTCTGGGCTGAATGGCCTGTTTCTACAACTTCTATGAATTAACTGAGCTCTAGCAGGTGATTTGTAGGCTTTCAACAATTATACCCTGTTCACCCTAAGGATGGGAAAGGGATAATCAAACAGGTATCCTTTTCCTCGTAGACGGTGATCTGTTTTCTAAAGTCTTTTCTGGTCCATCCTGTTCTCCTTTGCTCATGTCCAAACCAGACATTTACAAGATAAAGCAGGGTGATTATAGTTTAACGTATGAAAATGGGAAAGCTACGAGACAGCGTATGGTCACCGATGAAGCTTTATCCCACTATGTTGCTAATTTTGGTTAGTGTCAAAAAAAACTTGTCTTCTGCGGTGTGGTTCTCTTTCAAAGCAGAGAAAGCAAAAGGGGATTATTTGATGTATGTGTTTAAAATCATGTGGGTCTTAAACAGTATTTTTATATTTGCTGTACTCTCACCAGCTGATAATCAAAGGGCAAAGATTTGTGGTAATCGGGAAAATAACCAATCATGACAAAAACGGGAAAAATTGTTTGCGTAAGGACTGGTTAGGATTTCAAATACACTGCCTGATAGTGTGATGGAAACCAGTTCACAAATGGCTTACAGAAAGGGAATCGGATAAATATTTGAAGAGGTAAAAGTTCCCAGGGATATTGAGAAGGGGAAAGAAATTGCAGGGATACAGAGGAGAGAGAGCGGGAGTTGGACAAGTTGCATTGCTTTCCAAAAGAAGCAGATCAGACTCTGGCGGAACAAGTAGCTTCTTTTTGTGCAGTCCCATTCTACAATTCGGGAATTTGAATTTCTTGTTTGACCTACTAATTTGCAAGGCTAATTGCACATTCTTCTGTTAATCTTTAACATATATGGCACAAGTGTTTCAGTGACTTTCAGTTGGCAAATGTATAATTAGAAATTAGGTTACCCTTAAGCTATTGCTAGTGACTCCTTCTTGGATAGTTTGGCAGCTGCCACTTGATCAAAAAGTAGTGAATGAATAGGATTTATTCAGGATTGCTTTCATAGCCCTATGTCTTTAATTCTGAGCACTTTCCATTTTGCTGCGGTATCATGACCATAATACCAGTAAGACCTTTAGTAAAATGTTCACTTGTCACTAAAACTTCTTTCAACAGAATTGAAGAGGAACTTGGGCAGATGGCTTGCTTTGCTGGCAGAAGTTTCCAGAACCCTCTTGCCAAATAAACCAGGCAGCATGTTTTCTGTCAACAATCCAGTGTTTAGAGCAGCTTTCACTTTGTTCCTCCTGTACCAGCAGAATTGACATTTGTTTTTGTACTGTCACTGTTGCAGAATTACTGTTCTAGGAGAGGAAAGGGAAATGTGTCAAGTTTTTTGATGTGTTCTTTAGAAGAAAAAAAAAATGCAAGGCTTAAACCATCATGTACATTTGCTGTGCTTAACACAAAAGGCTGCCAGATGTTGAGATCTAAGTGTCTCCAGGCTGTGTTAAATATAAATGAATTAAATGTTCCTGCTCTTGTGATATTGCATTTGTTAGGTTAAGAATCTCTGTGATCGTGTTTTCAGAATGCTTTTCTAATCGAGCTTGAACTTATCATCACCATCTCCCTTGTAGTTGGCCCAGTGTCTGGTACAGCACAAGGATTGCTCTTGGTTCGGTCAGTGACCCAGGTTGAATCAGCTGATCTCAAATTTTGTCCCCACTCGCTCCGTGATGACCTGGGCATGCAGCTTGTTGGCCTTCGCATCAGCCAGGCTTGGCTCTGATGTCCTTCATAGTTGATCATCCTGCCACCACAGACTGTCTGTCTAGGTTTTGTGTAAGATACCAGAAACTGGGGTCTGAAGTACACGGAGGCTGAGAAGAACCCCAGCGGTCAGCTTGCCAGTTTCTTGGCACCTCTGAGTCATTTTTTGCATTTGCAACATTCGGGTGTGGCACCCGATACCCACCTGCAAGTGACAGGGAGCTGGTCAGGCTTTTAGCGTAGAATACCAATGGCACATAGGCCATTCTGTCCATCATGTCTGCTCCCACCTCTCTCTTATGAGCAGTGTGATTTAATACAATTCTCCTGTGTTTTCCCCATATCCACATACATTGCTTCTATTGAAATATACATCTAATGCTCTCTTGCATGCCTCAATTGATTCTGCTTCCACCACACTGCCAGCCAGTGCATTCCAGGCCCGAACCATTCATTCTGTGAGAGTTTTTATTTCTCAATCACATTTGCAAATCACTTTAACTTTGCACCCTCTTGTATTCAATCTTTTTATGAGCAGGAACTGTTTCTCCTGGTCTCCTTTATCCAATCCTTTCATGATTTTGAAAACTTCTATCAGATATCCTCTAAGCTACCTTCTCATCAAGGAGAGCAGTCCAAATCTCTCCTCATAATTAAAATTTCTTACCCCAGAATCATTTCCTCTTCTGCACTCTTGTCGAAAGCATTCACATCTTCCTATAGTCTGATACCCAGAGCTGTACAAAATTCTCCATCTGAGATCTAACAAGTGCCTTGTATAAGTTCAATATAATATCCTTGCTGTTGTACTTTAGGTCCCTATTAATAAAGCATTCAGTATTCAGGGCTTTATTCTCCAATTGTCCTGCCACCTTCACTGATGTATTCCTCTGCTCCTGCACCCTCTGAAGTATTGTACAACTTATTTTATATCATCATCATGTTCTTCTTATCAAAATGCATCACCTCACTATTGAAGATTGGTTAACACACAGAACACAGAGTCAGGATTAATGAGTCTTTTTCAGATTGGAAAGATGTAACTAGTGGAGTGACACAAGGATCACCCCAGTCAACATGGTCAAACCAAAGTTCGATAGTGATTTAGTATAACTTCACGACATTTCAGTTCTACGCCAGTGGAAATAAAATCTTTGCTTTTTTTTACGACTTTGCTAACCTGTGGTGCAATTTATGGTGACTTGGAATATTTTTAAGCTGAGATCACACTGTTCCTCAATGCCACCTAGACTTGCATCTTCCATGCATGAAGTAACCCTCTCTCTTCTTCCGGCCAAAATATACTCCTCCACTTTACATTTGTTGAACTTTGGCCCATTCTGCTCAATCTCCCCACCTGTGAGAGCCCTCCCATCCCAGGAACCAAACTGGTAGACCATATTGTGCTTCATCTAAGAGTTATTATGTATCTTCTCAGAGTAAGGAGACTAAACAGCCATCGCTGTTCCCTCCCTGTCCGCAATGATCTGAAGTTATATAGTGACAGCTAATTCACTTAGTATTTGAAACATTAAGTGAACATTCACACACAGGTACAGGTAGTCCCCAGGTTGCGACCAGGTTGTTTCTCGAGCCTGTTCGCAAGTCGATTTGTACGCAAGTCAGAACACAATGCAGGAGCCATTCATAAGTACAGGAAATGTTAATATGTCACATCTTTAAAATGACACCCCTGTATGAGATCATGTTTGTAAATCCAAGTGTTCATATATCAGGGACCCGTGATGTTGAAGGATACACTTTGCCAAACATTTATTCCCATTATGAAAGCATTAGGTGATGAGTTCCCTCCAGTGGCTGTTAACAATATTGCAACATGTTGAAAATGGTAAAACAAGTCAACTCATGATTCACAATTATTGTGTTCAATGGTTCATTTTAGTCCAATCTTACAATGATTACATGGAAAAAAGACAAGTGATATATTATCTGATGACACTTAACAATCTAGATGAATTAAACGGTATAAAACTGGAAGAGTGTCAGAGGTATTGTAAGAAATAGCTCAACATTGAGGAGCTGTGGACAATCCTTTCAACCTTTTACTTGCAATTGCATTCTATGAGTAATGATGTTCACATCATCTCAGATGAGTATATAAGTTGGAGTTTATTGAAACTCATTCTTCCAGAGAATCAGTTGAGTTAGAACATTGAATGTTTATGAAGACTTTCAGTTTGGTAGGTTAATATAGTTCTAAATTTTAGCAGTCCATTATCAATCACAAAGTTGTCATTGCTTTAATCTACAAAGGATGAGCAAAAACAAAATCAGTTTGCAATTTTTCTAATGAAGGGAGCACTTAAATCTCACTAACAATTTTCTGAGCTTGTAAGGAGGCCATTTGACCTATCATGCCTTTACCCACTCTCTGAAAATGCTACCAATTAATCCCAATCCCTTCTTTACATCCCCACAAATGTTTTCCCTTTAAAACAGAGATCAGTTCGCTTATTAAAATAAATGTTGAGTCTGGTCCATCACAACCTGAAGGATTTGACTTAATTTAACAGCTTGTAAACCAACCAGCTCTCAGTTTTTGGTACATTCACACCAAACCGTTCATTCTCCTTTCTGGAGATAATGGTTATTGATATTATCATGTGGTATTTTAGGGTGACTATTAGCTTGATTTCTTCTGTTCCCATTCAAGGATACTGAGCCCCTTTTTAATCCCTGAAGCTATCCCAGCTAATTGCGATTAACTTGTCATGGACCAGGGACAAATCCTGAGTTCTTTCTGACATCAAAGTGATAGTCATCGAGTTATACAACACAGGAACAGACCCTTCAGTCCAACCTATTCCCACCAACCAGATATCCTAAACTGATCTAGTCCCATTTTCCAGCATGTGGTCCATATTCCTTCAAACCCTTCCTATTCCTGTACCCATCCAGATGCCTTTAAATGTTGTAATTGTACCCACCTCTACCGATTCCTCTGGCAGCTTGCTGTATGCATGCACCACCCCCTGTGTGAAAAAGTTACCCCTCCAGTCCCTTTCAAATCTTTTCCCTCTCACCTTATACCTATGCCCTGTAGGTTTGGACTCCCCTACCCTGGGAAAGAGATCTTGGCTATTCACCCTATCCATGCCCCTCATGATTTTATGAACTTCTGTAAGGTCACCCCTCAACCTCCAACACTCCAGGGAAAGAAAGCCCCACCTGTTCAAGAACAAAAACAGAAGTTGCTGGAAAAACTCAGCAGGTCTAGCAGCATCTGTAAAGAAAAAAGTCAGAGTTAATGTTTCAGGCCCTGTGACCCTTCCTCAAAACAGGCTTATTCAACCTCTCCCTGTAGCTCAAATCCTCCAATCCAGGCCACATCCTTCTAAATCTTTTCTGAACCCATTCCAGTTCAACAATATCTGTCCTATAGCATGACCTCCCAACTGCTTTACTCAGTGCACTGACCGATGAAGGCAAGCATGCCAAACACCTTCTCCACCACAACATCTAACTGCAACTCCACTTTCAAGGAAATATGAATCTGCACTACAAGATCTCTTTGTTCAGCAAGACTCCCCAGGACATTACCATTGAGTGTATAAGCCCTGCCCTGATTTACCTTAACAAAATGCAACACCTCACATTTATCTAAATTAAACTCCATCTGCCACTCCTGATGAAGGTCCTGTTGTACTCTGAGATAACCTTCTTCACTGTCCACATCACCACCAATTTTGGTGTCATCTGTAAATTTACTAAACTTACCTCCTATATACACATCCAGGTCATTTATATAAATGGCAAGAAGCAGTGGACCCAGCACTGATCCTTGCAGCACACCATTGGTCACAGGCCTCCAGTCTGAAAAGCAACCCTCCACCACCACCCTCTGTCTTTGAGCCTACCTTTGAGCCAGTTTTGTATCCAAATGGCTAGATCTCCCCGTATTCCATGTGATCTAACCTTGCTTGACCTAACTAGTCTACCATGAGGAACCTTGTCAAACACGTTACTGAAGTCCATATAGATTACATCCATTGCTCTGCCCTCATCAATCCTCTTCGGTACTTCTTCAGAAAGCTCAGCCAAGTTATTTAGATTTGATTAAAACTGGAAGAACTGTGGATGCTGTAAATCAGGAACAAAAACAGAAGTTGCTGGTAAAGCTCAGCAGGTCTGGCAGCATCTGTGAAGAAAAATCAGAGTTAACATTTCGGTTATGGTGACGTCTGTTCTGCGGAAGGGTCACCGGACCCGAAATGTTAACTCTGTTTTTCCCTTCAGGGATACTGCCCGACCTGCTGAGCTTTTCCAGCAACTTTGTTTGTGTATTGAGATATGATTTCCCATGCACAAAGCCACGTTGATCATCCCTAATCAGTCCTTGCCTTTCCAAATACATGTAAAACCTGTCCCTCAGGATTCCCTCCAACAACTTGCCCACAACTGATGTCAGGCTCACCAGTCTATAGCTCCCTGGCTTTTCCTTACCACCTTTCTTAAATAACAGCACCAAATTAGCCAACCTCCAGTCTTCTGGCACCTCACCCGTGGCTATTGATGATACAAATATCTCAGTAAGGGGTCCAACCCCATCTCTTCATGAGCTTCCCACAGAGTTCTGCGATACACCTGGAGATTTAATGTGGAGTTCCTCCTCAACTGCAGTTGTTTCTCTTCTCCATTTTCCACTTCCTTACTTCTCCCTGATTTTAGCTGCCTAGACCTTGTTCTTTGGAATTCCCTTCTGGGAAAAAAATAATATTTTCTGCTCCTTTTATAATACATCTTAAAACCTACTAGAATCCTTACAGTGTGGAAGTAGGTTATTTGGCCCATCAAGTCCACACCAACCCTCTGAAGAGCATCCCACCCAGACCCACCCCATCCCTGTATTTACCATGGCTAATCGACATAGCCTGCATATCCCTGGACACTATGGGCAATATAGCTAATCCACCTAACCTGCACATCTTTTGGACTATGGGAGGAAACTCGCGCAGGCACAAGGAGAACGTGCAAACTCCACACAGACAGTCGCCCAAGGGTGGAATCAAACCCAGGTCCCTGGCACTGTGAGATAGCAGTGCTAAAAAATTGAGCCACCATGCCACTCACTACTCGGAAGAGTGTAGCTATCCTGTTTAATACTTTGCCTGTTTGCGTCAGAGCTATTTTCTTCACACTTCAGCAATACCTTGAGAGATATCCCTATATTTAAGAAGTTTTATAACAGCATTAGTATTTCCATGGGGCCTTTTAATGTAATAAACAGATTAGTCGCTTCATAGGGGTGCTGTAAGGCAATTTTGATTTAGAGACGTAAATGGCAATATTAAGACAGATAGCTTGAAAGGACCATATTCTTAAAAGTAGACAGAGTTTAGGGAAGGAATTCCAAAGCTTGGGAGCAGCCATAGGCATTTCACCAACGACAGATATATTAAAGTTGATGCTAAAAAGAGGAGTGCAGATATCTCTAGGGTAGTGGGGCTGGTGGAGATTCCAGTGAGAGGGGCCCACGAAAGGCCACAGAGAGGCCTGAAAACAAGAATGACAATTTTAAAATGCAAATGTGGCTTAAACTGGTGCTAGTGCAGCTCAGTGTCAAAAATGTAAGTTGTTTCATCTATCAGAGGGTAGCTAATTTGACGTTCTGATTTCTAAGCCAAACAGGAGTTTGGCAAAGGAAATGATGCGGTGTTCTGCTGTTTTGACTCTTCTATGCAATAACTTTAACTGAATGACCCTTAACGTGTCTGTCTCAAAACATGCCAAAGTGTAGAATAACCAACTGAGCCTGCATACAGCTCCAAGTCACTTGTTTTGTTCACTTCTCAAAGTGAAATAATAACTCTTTGACTGACGCTTCCTGTGTTTACTGAAACGAAGGTCAGGCTTAAATGTCCAGAAAATACTTTTAAACAAGGTGTTTCTGTTTGCTAAATACTGAAATGTTAGATTCCACCCATTCCAAAACTGCTTAATTGGTGCTGTAATACTAATCATAGTGACTGACCGACTTAGTCTGTTGACATTTTACAATAAAGATCATTGTGAACTGGTCTGCTTTGCTGTATTTCTTCATGTCCTTAAACTTGTTCCTTCTAAGTCCTCCCCAACCATACACTCTGCTCTGCAATCTCTGCAAGAATGATGTAAAAGAGTGGTTCATGTGAGCGGCAAGGATTTATACGCAGATTTATCAAATGAGGAGCTGAAGCTGTTTGCTTTAAACAGCAGAGGTTACACAGTGTACCCAACTGGATGACTTTGCAGTGGTGGCCACTTATAGAAGTTTAAGATTTAATTCTCTTTTTTTAATCCACTTGTGGGACGAGAACGTTCCTGGCTGGGCCCAGTATTTATTGCCTGTGTCTGGCTACCCTTGAGATGGTGGTGGTGATCTGCTGCCTTCTTGAACCGCTGCAGTCCATTTGTTTCGCCGTGTCATTTGCGGTGCCTAGGTCAATACCTGGTGCTCTGTCCAGTTTCATTTCTTCTCTGAGATTTCGTAGTGATTGGTACTGAAATAACTCCACAGAGGCTGGTATCCTGTCACCAAGTCACCCTTTATTTACACGTGGAAAGTTGTTGACACTGATCCAACTCCCTCAGAGCTAGATCTCAGATTGAACAGGATGTCTGGCACTCCTGTTTATATCTGTCAGCCAGAGCTCCCTGATTGGACCAGATTAACAGCCCCAATCAAGGAACTCATGTTCTATGAGGTCCACCTGGCTGACCTCATTACAGTCACTGCATCCTTCTGGGGTGTTTTATCATCAGGTAAGGTTCTTCCAACTCTGCCTCAATACTGGCAGCGTGTACCACACAATAGCTCACCTCTTGCGCCTGGAAGAAATTCATTCTTCAGGTGGCAAAGGCGTCATTTCAGGTGAAATCTGCTGAGTCCATCTCAGATTTGGAGGTACCTTCAACATTTGATGGAGAGGGAGAACCCAGAGGTTCTGGAACAGTCAGAAAAACTGTCGAGGAGCAGGGCATATTTTGCTTCTGCACCGTTTGCGAGTTTTCAGCTTTCAGATGGTCCACATGCTTGTTCAGGACTGTCGCACCTACCCGAACTTCATACATCACTGGACCTGACCTTGCGTCAACCATGCCACTTACCCATACAGGGCCATTCCTGTGGTTCCTATGCCAAATTTCATCCCCCAAAATAAACTGTTTCTCTCAATTAGCGGAGTCTTGTGTCCAGCATTCATGTTCCTGATGCCATTTCACTCTCCTCCCAGATCCAGGAAGATCAGGTTTAACCTGGTGCAGAGCCTTCTCCCCATTAGCAACTCTGCCGGAGCTATCCCTGTGGTTGCATGAGAAGTGGTCCTATAATCAAATACAAACTGGGACAGTTTGGTATCTGGTGAAGATGTAGGCTGTTTCTTTAAACCTGCTTTCAAAGTTTGGACTGCTCCTTCTGCCAGACATTGAATGATGGGTGGTATGGAGCTGTCCTTATATGGCAAATACCATTCAACTTTAGGAAATACTTAAATTCCCTGCTGGTAAAGGATGGCCCGTTACCTGTGACCAGGAGTCCATGAATTGCAAAAGACGCGCGCAGTGTTTTTATCATCGTCCCCATGTTTGACGAATGAACTCTATGCAGGTTCAGCCATTTTGTGTGGGCATCCACAATAATTAAGAACACTGAGCCCATGAAAGGACCTGCATAATGAACGTGGAACCGAGTTCCAGGGTTTACCCAGACATTCCCACGAATGTGGGGGAGCTGTTGGCGGTAATTTTTGTCCTTGTTGGTACTCTGGGCATTGCACAACCCACCCCCAGCCCCCCCCCCCCCCCCCCCCACTCAATGCAGTTATGTCTGCATCTAATCCTGCCCCCCCAGCCATAACTCCTCACTAACATCTTCATTTCGGATACCCCTGAATGACCCAGGTGGAGTTCAGCCAGTATCTAGTGGTGACATTTCCTCAGGACAATCACTCTTACTCCTCACGGTTATATGTTGTCCTCTACTGTGATCTGGTCTCTCTGAGTCAAAAGAAGATTCAATTCTGGTTGAGATGGCCCTTTGGTATCCCCCATCAAATGTTTCAGTCCAAAGTCTGATATTGTCAACTGTGACTGGAAGGGTATCCAGAAAATTTAAAACCATTACAGACTCTTCCCGTGGTGGTACCACCGGTGGTATACCTGCCAATGGGAGGCAGCTCAATGCATCCACATTTGCTACTTGGCCTCCTGCACGGTGTTCCAATTTGTAATAATACGCACTTAGTATTTGAGCTCACTGCAGCATTCGGCCTGAAGCCATTGGCAGCACTGCCCTGTCCTCTTTAAGTAGACCTTACAGGGGTTTATGGTCCTTTATTATTACAAATTTACGTCTGTGAAAGTATTGGTGGAACTTTCTGACTCCAAATATGACTGCCAAACCACACTTCTCAATCTTGGCGTATTTACGCGTTACATTAGCTAAAAAGTCCTGGGTGCATATGTTATTGGGCATTCCTCTCCATTGAGCCTATGAGCTAATACCACCTCGATTCCATACAGGGAGACAATTGCATGTCAATACCGGATCTCGCTTGGGATCATAGTGTGTCAACACCTTAGAAGGTGACAGCTATTTCTTCACTTTGCTGAAAGCTATGGCTTGGCTATGCAACCAGTTCTAAGGCTGACCCTTTCTTAAGAGTCGATATAAAGGTGCCAGGATGGAGGCCAGGTTATGAGTGAGCTTTCTGCAATAATTCACCAACTCAAGGAAAGACCTAAGCTCTGATATAGATGTGGGAGCCGGGGCACCTTTGATCACACTCACTTTATCTTCCAACGGTTCTTGTCAACTCTGTAGCCCGAGTAGATCACTTGAGGAACTGGAACACACATATTTCCCTTCTAAGGCGTACACCCAACAGGGAGAAACATCTACAGACTATGTCCAAGTTCTCTTCGTGCTTCTTATTGGTCTTCCCAGTTTTAGCACATCAATGGGATAAATGGCAACCTGGAGCAGACCTTGTAAAACGTTTTCCATCATCCATTGACAAATTGCACAGGCTGATGATAACCTAAATGGCAATGTCATGTAAACTGGTACAAACCCTTATGGGTATTAATTGTAGCCTTATTCTGGAAATCCTCATCTATCTGCAATTGCAAGTACGCATGTCCAGCTTCAGGAAGGACAGCACCTCTGCCAGCTTTCCTCTGCTGCATAAAGTGGCTTACCATTTGTTTAAAATCCCCACAAAGCCGATCCATCAGGCTTGACAATCGGTACAAACAATGTTACCCTTTCTGCAATCTGGACTGGTTTGATGATTCCTTCACTTTCCAGCCTTCTGATTTCTGTGTCTACTTTTGCAGGTAAGGCAACTGGCACTGGGACCCTTGCGGAATCATGGAATTGCTTCCTGGTCAACATGCGAGTTGGCCTTGGCTCCTTTGATAGTGCATAGACCTTCCTGAAAAACCTCTGGGTATTTAATTAGGACTTCACTCAGGCACCCATTTTCTAATTGAAAAGTGTAGAGCCAATCTCGGTGAATCTTTCTCAACCAATTTCACCCCATCAAGCTTGGGCCTGAGCCTTTTACTACAATCATGGGTAACTAAACCAGCTGCTTCTCATAAGAGACCGGAATCAAAGTTGTACACTTAATCTGTAAAGGTGTCCCGGTATAGCTTTTCAGTCTAGCCAAGGTCTTGCGCAAACTTAAGGGTTGGTTTCCACAACAAATTTTGTTAAAGACTGGTTCTGCGATCACTGAAATGGCCATGTTGGTATTGACTTCCATTGGAGATGTTTTATTCTCATTGCCACTGAAATAACTCCACAGAGGTCAGTATCACGTCACCAAGCCACCCTTTATTTACATGTGGAGAGTCCCTGGCACTGATCCAACTTCCTCAGAACCAGCTCTCAGAGTGAACAGAACCTTGGACACTCTTGTTCTTATCTGTCAGTCAGGGCTCCCTGATAGGACCAGATTAACAGCCCCAACCAGGAAACTCATATTCTATGAGATTCACCTGGCTGCCCTCATTACAATCACTACAGATACAACTGAGTGGATTAGTAGGCCATTCCAGAGGGCAGTTCAGAGTCAACCACATTGTTGTGGGTCTGGAGTCACATGTAGGCCAGACCAAGTAAGGATAGCAGATTTCCTTTCCTGAACAGATGGCTTTTTTCCAACCCAAAAAATCAGCAACAGTCTCATGATCGTCGCTAGATTCTTAATTCCAGATATTGATTGTATTCAAATTCCACCATCTGCCATTGCAAGATTTGAACACAGGTCTCTGTAAGATTAGCTGAGTTGCCTGCATTAATAGTCTAGCAATAATACCACCAGGTCATCACCTCCCTTGCTATCTGATTACATGGAATTCAACGTTGCTCATGATTCTTGATCACATGACACTTGATCAAGTGACTTTTGCCCACTGTTTGCCAAAGCCACTACATGTTTTCACTATTACAAAGTCCCAGAGTTCACGCCAAGTTATAAAAGTAACTAGACCACATTTATGGAAGCCTAGCTTCGGGTGGTGCTGGGGAGGAGGCGTGTTGGATATTGGATGAAAGTGCAGCTCAGAGCTCAGTAAAACACCAAAACCGGTTCCTGGAACAAGTTAACACCAGTGCACGTCACAGAACAGCATGAAGTCTCATTCCAGTTTGTCATTTTCTCTCTCTCTCTATTCCTTCAACAGCTTTTTATTTCTTTCTCTATTCCTTCAATAGCTTTTTTTTTCTTTCTCTCCCTGTCTTTCTAGTTTGTGCTTTTCCCTCTCTTTCTTCCCTAGTTTGTGTTTCTTTCTCCCTCCTCCCTCCAGTTGTTCATGAGAGGGATGGTTAGCTCAGTTTGCTGGATGGCTGGTTTGCAATGAAGCATAATACCAACAACACAGTTTCAATCCCACCCTGGCTGAGGTTACCATGAAGGAAACTCCTTCTCAACCTTCCCCCTCCCTGAGGTCTGGTGACCCACCACCAGCTGTCTCCCTCTAATGAGAGAGCAGCTCTCTGGGACTGTGGCTACTTCTTTGTTTTACCCCTCACTCCTTTAGATTGTGTTGTGCTCTGTCTCTGTCTCCCTGTCTCTCTCTCTCACCCACCTCCACCTCCAGTTTATGTGGTTGTCCCACAGAAGCCCTAGACTATCCTGGTGACATTTCATTGTCTCTGGGCCAAGTATAAGGGTGATAGCAATGCAGCTGAGTTCCAAGTAATGAGGACACCAATGTGACTTGGACGCAACTGCCACTGGCGAGCTGGGAAAACTAGAATCTATCTCTCCATTTACTTGGCTATAGTTCAAGTTGGTGATAAAGGTTAGTTTCTGAATCTTTCAAAACTGTAGGGACTACAAAAATCAAACAGAACAACTAACCAAATATAACTAAGTGCATAATACTGTGGAGTTATGTAATAATGACAGAAACTGCTGGAGAAACTCAGCAGATCTGGCAGCATCTGTGGAGAGAGAGAGAGAAACACAGTTAACATTACTGATTATAAACACAAAATCCTGGAGAAACTTTCTGTGGAGAGAGAAAAGCTGTTCACATTTTGTGTTCCATGGCTTCCAAAGAAGAGCCATGGAATTCAAAATGTTAACACAGATTTTCTCTCCACAGATGCAGCCAGACTTGCTAAGTAACTAACAATAGATGCAAACAGAACTGGAAAATGTCTATGGGCCCCTGTGTAAGAATCAGGTAGTGGGACTAATGAGTAGTTTTCACAGAGTGGCACAGGAGCAATGGGTTGAATGAGTTCCTTTGTTACACTGAGATTTGATGTATTACTTCTACTTAGAGGACTGGATTACCAAAGCTGCAGACCGTACAGCCTTGAATTCTGAGTGTCATTGTAAGACACTATGATGTTGGTTGCTTTTAAAGGTCTTCAGAAATGCATTTCCTTACCCTATTTCAAACCATTATCTTCCAAATTTTAAAACTTTCCTGTTGCAAATGCTTGCTTTTGAATTTAGATAGTGGTGTGAACATTTTCAACCTCTACTTCCTTGCTCCTCTACTTGAGCCCAGCAGTAAGTTAGGCCTTTCATTATGATGCAGGATATCACAAACAAGCCTGATCCTGTTCTCATTCAACAGCCCAAACCCCACAGCAAGCAGTAAATTGTCTCCAGTGCTGACAATATTAGTCATTTTCCCATAACCTGAATTCCCAAAAAATACAAGCCCACAGGATCTTCCCAGCTGAGCATAGCTCAACAGTAAACTAAACTGTATAAATTATAACCACCCATTCATGAAGTTTTCTGAACAGTTTGTAAACTTTTTGCAGTGCGTCCGCTTGGAAATGTCATTTCTCTCTTTGTTTTCAGTTATTCTGTCTTTGTAAATTCCTTCCCGAAGCCAAGTCAACAACTTAAAACATGTTCTCAGCTGTACCAATGTCCTCTACATCCAGTAAGTGCGTCTTATCCTCCACAAAATCCCCGTTTGCAGCTGAGAGATGGCATACCTTCCATTCAGTGTCTCCTTTCCTGATACGCATCTGACTCAGATCAAACCAATTGTTTTACATTCATCGTCACACCGTGACTGAAGACTATGACCAACATCTAACAAAATGCAAGGTTTGAGAAATTGCATTCATGATATCCAGCCCTTGATGCAACCATGTCGGGATTACAATGCCCTGTTTCTTATTTAAAGTTGGTGTCACAGAGTCATAGAGTTACTGAGCTATACAGTACGGAAATAGACCCTTCGGTCCAACTCGGCCATGCTGACCAGATATCCTCAATTAATCTAATCCCATTTGCCAGCATTTGGCCCATATCCCTCTCAACCCTTCCTATTCATGTACCCATCCAGGAGCCTTTTAAATGTTGTAATTGTACCAGCCTCTATCACTTCCTCTGGCAGCTCATTCCATACACGCACCGCCCTCTGCGTGAAAACGTTGCCCATTAGGTCCCTTTTAAATCTTTCCCCTCTCACCTTAAACCTATGACCACTAATTTTGGACTCCCCCACCCTGGGGAAAAGACCTTGTCTATTTACCTTATCTATGCCCCTCATTATAAACCTCCATAAGGTCTCCCCTCAACCTCTGCAGCTCCAGGGAAAGTAGCCCCAGCCTATTCAGCCTCTCCCTATAGCTCAAACCCTCCAACCCTGGCAACATCCTTGTAAATCTTGACAGTTTACATTGTGATTTTTATTGACTGCAACAATGACTCAACACAAATTGTGGCACGAACATTCTATTAACAACAGCAAAAGCTTGTATTTATATAGCAACTTTAATGTAACACAATGTTCCAAGGTACTTCATAGGAACAATATAAAATTAAATATAATTCTGAGCACATAAAGGGATATTAGAGGTTAAATATTGGTTTCAAGGTGGTAGCTTGAGTCAGTAAATTTGCCAATTTCCTGGGTCCATCTTGCTGGACAAATACCTTGAAAGACATGGTTTGGGCTAGGACAGAGACTTGAAGGTAGGAACAGATCAGAGTCAGGCCTACCAGATCTGGTAGCAGAGCATAGACAGCCATGGGGCAGGTAAGTGCCAAGGCAGAGTAGTTTAATCATTTGCATGGGTTCTCTTGGGCATTGCCTGATTTGTTTCAGAAGTTGTTCAGTCCCCTTGTCTCATCCCTCATACCTTTCACCATCCCACCAATTCCATACCAATCACATCTCATGTCCTCTTCCCACCTCCAATAACCCTTCATGTCTTTCATACCAATTCAATGGCAACTCATGTCCTCCAACCAATCTCCATGGACCCTTGTACCATCCATACCACCTTTATTGCCAGTTACTGGTAACCAGGGGCAGACCGCATGAGCAGTGGTGGAATGAAAAATTAACTTCTAATGATCTAACACAGCTCCCATTCCAACACACCTGATTGTAAAAAAAACCTAATCATAAAATTGATTGAAAGTTTTCTTCAATTGGTTAATCTCGCATTTAAAAAAGCAAACAAACTTCTATGTAGACCCCATATTAAAGACAATTAATCCTTCCACTGCTTCTTCAAGGTGTCAATCAAATTGTAAACTCAAATTGAGTTATAATGAGATTTTTGAAACTCAGCCACATATTCATAAGGACATAATAATAGCTCTAGGGAAACTGTCAACAAAGAACTCTATTGAAACTATACAACCAGGTGCTATATGTTCCTACCCTTTGCCTGTCAATCAGAGTGGCCACCAGGAATTTTTTAAGTCTCATTAACTGCTACAGCCAGTTTTTATTAATTTAAAGAATATGTAAACATCTTCAGATCTTGAAACATGAACTTTATATACCCTTGAAGAGCATTAATGTATAGTCCATCAATTGTTCCCTTGTAACAGACAAAGTGGGATCTGTTTGAATGACCATGCTGAGTTTGGGTGTTCCTCCTGTGTGATGCATGTCCCATCCCTTTCCTCTATTGACAAAAAATGGAACCATTGGAAATGGAGGCTTCCCAGCTCTGCAAAATGCTGACCTAGATTAGCTGACCTGAGCTTTGGTCAAAGAGGTAAATTTTAAGAAGCATCTTAAACATAGGAAAGCAAAGTGGAGAGGTGGAAAGGTGTGGGGAAGGTAATCCAGAATGAGGATGTAAGCACCAATGGTGGAACGATCTACATCAGAGATGTGCAAGAGGTTAGAACTTGAGGAGCACAGGCATCTCAGTGTTGTGAAGCTGGAAGGGGCAAGGTAGATAGGCATATGGATGATAGTATAAGGTAGGGGTGGAGGTTAGATAGACCTTAGGTTTAGGGTAAAAGTTTGGTACAACATTGTGGGCGGAAGGGCCTGTACTGTGCTGTGCTGTTCTATGTTCTAAGGTAATGGAGGGATTTGAAAACAAGGATGAGAACGTAAGACCAGCATTAAAGCAACTTATAACGTTGATAATCTCCAGGCAGTAGGAGGCCAAGATTTACCTGCGTCCCACAAGTTTCTGTTGCTTCTCCAGTTAAAAGACAAAATGCAGAGTCCAATTATTCTTTTTCCACTGCCCTCCACCACCTGCCTTCATCTTGACATGGTGACAATTATAGGTTTTTGGCCTCAATTTTGGAACAGAAATGTAAACAAAGGAGAGCAGTGTAAGGAAGTTTTAATTCTTGCTTGAGTGCCATACAAAAATAACATAAAATACCCAAGATCTTTCACTGCCAAATGGTACCAAGGGTTTTCCTACCCATTCGTCTCTATCCCACTCTGTTTATTTAAGGAATCAATGCTGCTTCTTGTTCAACATGCTCACTGAGTAAGTTCACAGACAAATTTTAGGAGTATATTTACATTATAAAACAGTCAACTAAATAAAAAACACTCTATAAAAGCATGGTAATTTTGATGGTTTTTGTCTAACAGATGTAAATTATAGCTAGGTCTTACTTCATGTTACCTTCATGACTGTATGTAACAAACTTGGAATTACACAGTCTCAGCAGTCACCACCCTTCTGTGTACAGAGAATAATGTGCATGTCTTGGAAAATACCAAGATAAGCTCCAAATTTTAAATTTGTACATTTATTAATTTTAGTTAACTTTAAATATTTTTACTTCAAAACTGATATCTTTAACCAAGAATGAAGCAGCGACCGGTAGGTTTTTACAAATAAGCCAGACTTTCTTAAACGTTGTTCTCCTTCTATGCTCCTTCTGGCTGCCATATTTTCTGTGTTAAAATAGAGAAAATTATTTTATTGACTACAAAGTGTTTTGCGAGGTCCCGACATTGTTAGAATTGGAATTAGAATTAAGTTTTATTGTCACGCGTACAGTACTCAAGTTCGGGATACATGAGTACAGTGAAAAGTGTACAAAGTCACCATTCCCGGCATCTTCTTATGTACAAAGGTATCTAGGTACAGCATCTTAGGTACAAAGCAGAGAAAAAAATAAAATTGTAAGTTCAACATCACAGTCGTCAGAAAGTAGAAAAATAAATAAAGTTACAAGTTCAGCATTACAGTCCTTCTTAAGTATTTAGCCAAGTTGGCCTCACAATCCCCATAAGGGCTTGATCTGCCATGCACTGGGCTCCTCTACCACAATTTCTCCCTCTCCCTGCACAGGCTCGATCTCCCCTACACTTAACGTCGTGCAGATGCTGGGAGACCTCAGGCCACCTGCTCCTGCCTGCTCAAGGTGATGCAAATCTCTGTGTCACTTTGCAAGAACTCTTATCCTCAGTGTAGGTCTCCTCACAGATAGCTCATTCGCCCCCCCCACCGTCCCATTATGGAAACACTCTCCCCATCTTGTAAGCACAGGTCTTATCCCAATGCATTGAGAGAGGTTTTCTCTCTCTGCTGCTCATCTCCCTGTCAGCGCTGAATTCACTTCTTAACTTGCCTTCAGGTGAAATTTGACTTTGCGTTTCACTTAGAGGACTTTTTGATCTGGTGAGGAAATCAGTCATTTCCATTCAAAGAGCCCCCCGTGCCAGAGTACAGCAATAACTGTGTGTTTAAGTTGTATTGAGGATTGAGAAAGGGGTGGACGAGAAAGAAGGGATGAGAACTTGGAACATTAGCAGGTGAAAGTGGCAGTGATCCTTTGATCAAAACCCTTGTGGTAGCAAATTAACCACTGAAATGGGAACTTGGCAGCAGTTAGTTTGCCATTCTGAGTGACTAGACAACAGGCACATGGTTGTGTGCAAACAGTACATTTTGCGTGTGACCTGGTACATACTCTTCAACATGATACAAGGCAGGACCACATCAAGATGAGCAAACAATGTCATAAAGCATGGGAGTGATGCGTGAGAAATTTATCAATATCAACTTGACGTGTTATGACCTTGAAACGTGTTTGCAATACAAAAAAAGTTAACACTTGCTCTACTCCATGTTTCTGTTTATTTTTCCCACGGGGCAGGGGGTTTAAAGGTGGCAGTGTTGGAAATCAGCACCAACGTGAGTGCATTGTGTGATTACGCGAGACACAATTTGGGGAATTGTTTACGAGCTGATAGACTGATCAATGTCATGGTTCTCTATTTCATAACAAGAGGACTTTTTTCAGCAAACAAAAACTCAGTGAGGTATAGCAGCTTTCCAATGGATTGTGTTGTTTGGGATTACCATTGTCTGACTTACAAACTGATGCCTACCACGATCCTTAGGCTCAAAGTCCAAAATACTTAAAACTCCATACTTTTAGGTCATAGTTTTGGGCACGGGGTAGTCGATTTAAAACAGAGATGACTAGAAATTACTTATCTCAAAGTGTCATGGATCTGTGGAATTCACGACCCCAGTGTACGATGAATGCTGAGACATTGAATAATTTAAGGAGAAGGTAGTCAGATGTTTGGTCAGTAATGGACTTAGAGGGTTATGGGGAAGGAACAGGCAAGTGGAGTTGAGGCTCAGCTATGATTGTATTGAATGGCAGAGCAGACTTCAGCAGCTAAATGGCCTACCCTGCCCCCAGTTCTTATGTCCTTATGTTTCAACCTATATTTTTGCTGTTTGCTCAATTTGATATCTTTCTAAAAATACTCTTTCTGCATTTTCAAGTTTTCCTTTTATTAAAAAGATCTGTCAATAAATACTCTGTATATATTCTGCGATTAGACTATCAGGGGTACAGGCCATAAATGTGGATGAATATTGCATTTTTAAATGCTTGCAGTGGCAGATTCTGTTCTGTGAAATGTTGCTACTTATCATGATGTGCTGCGGGGAAAGTGTTATTACTTTAGCACTGACTAAAAAAATGACTCTTCCAATGTGAAATTCAGTGACTTTTATGAGTAAATATCCAAGACTGCCAATCCTGTGTAAGTTGATGATTCACACTAATGTTTACCCTGAGGTTTTTCTCACCACATGTCTCATTCGATATTGCACAGAAAGACATCGACAGGCCATTAAAGAAAAAGGAAGAAAAACATGAGCCTCGCTCTGTACCGACAGCCATGACCCCTGCCCCAAGCATCCCCACCCCTCCATCACTTACGTGTGTAAACTGCAACATAAATAAATTTATTAAGCCAAGGAATTGCTAACTATATTAATGCGTTCTCTTCAAACTCAAATGAGATGGGGCTGACAGCTGGTTGTGACATGCCACTTGCCAGTGATGACAGATTGAGTACATAAAAAAATGAACTGTGGGTTTGACAAAAGGATCAAGTGGAATGTAATACAAATAATCACTAATTGCAAGCTCTCAGTTAAATGTAGCCAATTGAAAAGCAATATTCTACACTTACTATTTTAATTTTATCAGTAATCAGCTCAGGTTATAAATATAGGAACAGGAGCAGCATGTTTAACCCCTTGAGCCTCTTCCACTGCTCCATGAGACCATCTGTGACCTAACTCTTTAATCCTGCATTTCCCCATATCCCTTAATACTGCTGGTTGGCAAAACAAAAATCAGTTTTGCTATTAACAATTCATCCAGCATTGATTGCCATTTGCAATTGAAAGTATCAGACTTACACCACAGTTGTATCTCAAAGTGTTTCCTAATTTCAATACCAAAAGGTCTGGCTCTAATTTTTAGACCATGCCCCAAATTGTGGGGCAAGTTATTACTTTATATTTTGGACTTTTATTTTTCATGAAAGCCTCTTGTACGCAAGCAGTGTCCCTACTTCTGAGCCAGGAGACCAAGTCCACCTGCTTCAGTGGAATGCAAGAATATTTCTGAACAGGTTGATTAGAAAATATGTTCATTAGTGGCCAGTGAACAGACTCACTGGTCTAATTCAGGACAGTAAGTGAAAACATGGTGGGGTGTGGGGTCAATAGGAGGCTGTTTGATATGGAAAAAGCGAGACGCTAAGAGGAGGAAAGAGGGTGAGGGGAGTAAAGGGAGGTGCCCTCTTTACACGTATTAAAACCGACAATCACATTTTATGACCTCAGTACGCAAGCAACCATGCTGGAGGGAGAGCCTTTCCACAGGGCAGCTTGTGGCAGCTGGAGAGACTTTCTGGAACTCATCAGCTCAGGGTGGCACAGTGGCTCAGTGGTTAGCACTGCTGCCTCACAGCGCCAGGGACCCAAGTTCGATTCCATCCTCGGGTGACTGTGTGGAGTTTGCACATTCTCCCCGTGTCTGCATGGGTTTCCTCCGGGTGCTCTGGTTTCCTCCCACAGTCTAAATATGTGCAGGTTCAGGGGATTGGCTGTGCTAAATTGCCCATAGTGTCCAGGATGGGTGAGTTAACCATGGGAAATGCTAGGGTTGGGGTGTTGGGTCTGGGTGGGATGCTCTTTGGAGGGCTGGTGTTGATTTGATGGGCTGAATGGCCTGCTTCCACACAGTAGGGATTCTATGAGTCTGTATCCTGTCCATCAATGAACAGGACAGCTTTGGAGTTGTCCTCTGACAAGTGGCCATAATAGATTACTAAGCCCAAATAATCAATAAGCCACCACTTGCAGAAGGGAAGCCCTTTGACTGTTGATTGTGCCTCAGGTAAATGGGCAGCCATGAGGAGCTGGCCAGTCATATGAATTTTCATTGCCTCCTGCTTCAATACTCACCTCATGTTCGAAGGCAAAAATTCCTGCCATAATCTCTCCAACTGTTTCTCTTTCCATCTACTCCACAATGTGTCTTCTGGCTCTTCATCCTGAAGTAGGTTACCTTTCATCGAGCAGCTCCTACTCAGAAATCGAACTTTATTATGAGTTGACAGCCTTACTTTGCTCCTTGCTTCAGTGGATCTGAATTCAACAGGGAGTTCTGCAGCAAGTGTTTCATCACAAAGCATATCCACAAGCGATGTTCAAGTCAGAGAGGTGATAGAATATCATGCTCGTTTGAAAAAGCAGTTCACTTGGGCAGTGTTCTTCTCATTGGAACCAATATTTACACCCACTATCACTGGCATATTGTGGTTGCAATATGTTTGACCCGCAGAATGCATCGCAGCAATACACAAACGTCGGCACAATACCAGCTCCCTCTCCTGCAAACTGCAGCACTGAGGAATACATGAGCAACAATGTCAAAGGAAGACCATCACCTCCTAGTTGCCCACTGTTGCAACCTGCACCTGTGCAGCTGTTCCTACACTGGAATTCCCCATGTAATTCCATCACCATACGAATCATGCCGGTTCAAAGAAAAGTTTCACCAACTCCTCAGGTTGACTAGAGTTATCAGTTTTTGAGATAAATGCAGCCTACACATATTTCCCCCTGAGCTGCATTGAGTGTGGCAGTGCAGAAAGAGATAGCCCGTTCTGCCATCTCTCCCCCTATGTAATGGACAAAATAACTGTGTCTCAAAAGGCTCTCATGCATCTAGTACGGCATGAAACAGAAAAATCATGTGATTATGTCTGTTTCCATGGCTAACCTGTCTTGGAACAGGTTGGTAGACTGTCTCCATAGACTCAAGCACGGCTGACCAGAAGACTCACTTGCTTTCACCGCTTGCCAGAGACACATTGTAAGGATTTACAGATATATAGTCCACCTGTTTTTGCCTGTGTTATAAACACACCTTTTGTGAACATCAAGTCCCAGTGTGTGACTCAAACCTGAAAATTTCTGAGTCACAGGCGAAAGGTGCAATCTGCTGTATCATCAGATCTCTTCAAAAACTGGGGCTTAACATGGCAATTAACAATTTCCAGTGATGAGGAATTCTTATAGGAGCTCCCTAGCTTGGCAACAATACTGCACTATGCTTACAATGTCAGTGTGGCACTAATTCATTACATTTTACAAGGTTATATTTCAGTTTACTTGCAAAACAAGGCTCCTTCATATTTTGGGGAATTCTTTTGCCGTGGCTGGACATCAAAGGTATGTCTCCGCAGCACAATTAAAGCAAAATCTTCAGCTGCTGGGAGTAGCTCCATTAAAATACAATCAGTTCTTCTCTTCTAACTGCAAAGTAATGGCTCACTGCTGCAGACATGTGCTGTCCCACAGTGAGACAGCCAGCACAGGTATGGCCAGTTTTAACCCAATTTTCTTTTTGAAAGCATAGAATGAAAATTGGAAGTATGAATTTTTTCTGCATTGTTTGTGTTTGCAATTAAAGTGGGTGGAATTTTTAACAGTATTTGCCAACAGCTCAGCAGCCTCAAAATAATTAATAGTGCTTCAGTTTCCCAGTGCAGCCAAAGGTAAATTGATCCAGAGTGAAACACATTACTGCATCCAGCAAGCTCATTGGTTTGTGGATTTTGTGAAATGGAATGGAACTGCATAGTTCTTTTCTTTTCCATACTTAATATCCATGTACCTCTCTGCCTTTGTTTGTCTGCCGTATGTCAGAGGGGAAAATCAAGAAATACAGCATTTAAGTTGCAGAGTTATTAATTAGCAACTCATATTTCCTAATTGCCATTGGTTAAAGACAATTTGTTCATAATAAACAGTTATTTTCTTAAGTTCAGAACCTGGTGAGTGTTTTCTTTTAAACTGAGTTTGTCAATCAGATAAATTGACAGTTTGACTAAGTATTTTTGCATTTGTGATGACTCCAGAAATAGTGAGCTTGATTTGTAGTGCACTACGTCAGTGAGTCATAAAACCAGCATTTTCTATTTTTACTTCATATTTCCAGAACATGTAGTACTTTACTTGCACAGGATGGCAAATGCACTTTTCAGTCTCAAATTCAGTGGTGTGTTCATCCATTGAGCCATACGGGGCTAATTCACAGGGTAACTGTCATAAATTCATTGACCTGATCTTATTTCTCACTCCAAAGGCACCAAGTTTTTCTAGTGTTGTCCCTTTTCAATTTACTTGCATGTTTCACTCTGGGGAAGAAACACTGGAAACTGCTGGCATTAGCAGAGAATCTAAATGGGAAAAGAAGCCAGATTTCAGTTCTCTAACATGTGGATCTAATGATGTGGTTTCCAATATTTTGCAATTTAATTCTGTCAAAAAAATTAATTTAAATATGACCTTTTTTTCGCCAAGTGACTTTATGTGCCAATGGTTGTACCAGACACCTCACAGTCAACAAACAGTCCCTTCGGGGCTGAGAGTTTATGATTATGGAACAGAGGACTAGTAGCAATCACACTGCACTGGCATTCACATTATGTCCTCACTGCATCTCCTCTCAAGATGGCACATATCAAACATGAGTCTCACTTCATGCATGTAACAATTTATTTGGCTTATCTGTAAATCTCAGTGTTAGGCAGGACAGGAGGAGGCCTGTATACCTGTGCCTCTTTGAAAGAACTGTCTAAATTTGTTTCACCCCTGTACTCTTTTCCCACAGCCTGACAAATAAGTTATATATTGTTGTAGAGGAAAAGGTGATTATAAAAAATCAAGGAGAAATGATTATGTACAAATGAAACTTTAATAAGGTCTCAGTTAGACTACTAAGTGAAGTGGCACACCACAGCTGGGGTATTGTGGTGTTAGAGTGGGTACACTACAGGTTCACTTAGATGCTGCCTGGTGAAAGTCATTGAATTCTCTTGTTATCCTGGCCAGCTTTAGTGACTCAATCAGCCCCATAAAGAACAGATTATCTGACCGACCATTCATCAATTTGCTGTCTGGGAGAGTTTGCCGTGCGCAACCTGTCTGCCTTGTTTGCCTACATTGTCACAGTGTTAACGCTTCAAACAATAATCAATTAGCCATGAAATGTGTTGAGATGGGATGAGAGGCTGTTTCAATTAAGGCTGTTTTCCAAAAATCACCTTCGCCATTATGCATCTGGTGCTCTTCTATCTTGACGTTGCCCCATTCATTCACATTGATTTTCTGTTGTTGCTGCTTCTTCTTTGATGTTCTCTCAGATATTGGTACACCAAGCTGTACTAAGCTGCACAACTTACTAGACCTGAGGGCACACAAGTAACAGCTTTAAGATGTTCCTGAGCAAATTACTGTGAAATGGATGAGAACAGGCTGTTCTGACATTCTCATCTTCTTGGTAAGGGAGAAATTTCCTCTGATGAGCCAGGATATGAGTAGGAGCGTGCATCCTATGAGGAACTGAGGATTTTAAGTCATATCTTGCCGCACTAAAACAACAATGCTTGAATCTCCTTACCACCATGGAAGATTGGCATAATCCTAGAACTATGATATGTGGCCTCCATCAATCTGGGAAATGGATAGAAACGTAGATACATAGAAAATAGGAGCAGGAGTAGGCCATTCAGTCCTTTAGATGACAAGGTAGAATTGTTGATGTAGAATCAGCTGCCCACTGAAGGGTCTAGGCCCGAAACATCAGCCTTTCTGCTCCCATGATGCTGTTTGGCCTGCTGTGTTCATCCAGCTCTGCACCTTGCTGTCTCAGATTCTCCAGCATCTGCAGTTCCTACTATCTCTCATATCTCTATCCCAATTTCTATTTCAATTTCCAACTATGCATGCCTGACATCATACAGCACAGTTCTCTGTTGGCAAAAGTCAAAATTATCCTCAATGTCTTCTGTTTGTTACTTGATAGAGAATCATAAATAGTCACCAGACTTCTCCCTTAGTTGACTAAACTCTTTTGTACAAACAACACTCCCCAAGTAACCTTTCTCGTTGTGTGGCAGATGTGACTCAGCTGGTGACACCACCTTTCAACCATAAAATTGTCAGTTCAAGCCCGACAGCGGGACGTTAGTGCAAAAATCAAAGTCAATACTCGAGTGCAGTACTTAGTGGATGCTGCTCTGTCAAAACTTTTGGTTGAGCTGGTAAACAAAGGTTTCATCTGTCCTCTCTGGTGGGCGTGTAAGATCTCTTGGCACTCTTATAAAGAAGAAGATAGAAGTTAGCCTCAGAGTCTTGGCCAATATTTATCCCTCAATCAACATTACAAAAATAGTTTTTCTGGTCATTACTACATTGCTGTTTGTGGGTGTATGCTTTGCAGCAACTTTCTGTCTGCGTTTCCTTATTGCAAAGGATGTCTTAAAAGTAATCTTTCTGTAAAGTATGTTTGTAAAAGGCCTTATATAAATATTAAGCATGCCTGACACATAAATTCGTCCAAGCAGTGAAAGCCCGTGTGCCAAAACGGTCTTTTTCATTTCCAACACACAAATTCCTGATCCAAGTACATTGTAAAAATACAACAACCCATCCAAGCATTAAATGCTTCCTAATTATATACTTGTAATCGTTGAGAGATTAAAATAATCCATCCCCTGTCAAGTTTAATGTGGAGACAGCAGATGCATTTCAGAAGTTGAACCAGTTTTGTGCAGAAACTGTTTGTGTACATTCTTGTCCGTTTAGTGTTGTTGAGTGATTGATTTGATGGATTGTGGTGCAAAGACAGAACCATTGGTTATTTTAATCTGTAGTTTATAATTAGCAAAATCCTCATCCAACCACTACATTCCTACCAAAATAGTTTTATCAGTATTCAATTATATCATCGTTGGGTCTAATTTGGTTTATTTTGTTAAATGTGTGCCAGAAGATGGCTCAAGGCTGAAAGCTTGCACCATTGTTAAAAGCATCTAAGGTGAGAGTGCATTTATCTACAGTGATGGTTGTGGGTAGTGTCTTAGAAATTGTGTTTAATTGGTCTTAATGGATAGGTTACATTTTAATGCAGATTCAGTCCTGAATCATTTGTGTGTTGTGTTGCTGCTTCTATCATGTGCTAGTCAGTACAGACATGTTGTTGTATACACAGTCCTTGTGGCAGGATTATTGTTGTATTCAGTAAACAACTCTCACATTTGGCACTCTGTTACAAAATCCTCTAAAAAATAAGGGCAAGGAGTGTGAGATTGTGGTTTGGGTCACAGAGTGAAGGTGGAAGCGGCACTGAGTCCAGAAGCAATACTCAGAGATAGTAAGAACTGCCGATGCTGGAGTCTGAGATAACATAGTGTGGAGCTGGATGAACACAGCAGGCCAGGCAGCATCAGAGGAGCTGGAATCGGGTCTGGGCCCTTCTTCAGAAATCCATTCTAACCCTAACCCTAACCCTAACCATCTGATAACACAGTAAGAAGCTGGAGGAACACAGCAGGCCAGGCAGCATCAGAGGAGCAGGAAAACTGATGGTTTGGGTCAGGACGCTTCTTCAGAAATTTCTGAAGAAGGGTCCAGACCCAAAACGTCTGCTTTCCTGCTCCT
>NC_063362.1:6735880-6752321 GCF_021869965.1 Rhincodon typus
AGGAGCAGGAAAGCAGACGTTTTGGGTCTGGACCCTTCTTCAGAAATTTCTGAAGAAGCGTCCTGACCCAAACCATCAGTTTTCCTGCTCCTCTGATGCTGCCTGGCCTGCTGTGTTCCTCCAGCTTCTTACTGTGTTACCCCAGAAGCAATACAAGTCTGCCTTATTGTAATGAATTAGTACTTCAGTAGTCCTCACTTAATTGAAAATGCAGAAGGACTCTTTACTGTGACTCTAATTGGGCTACATGCATGACTCATTGCTGCAAAGTGGGTACACATCTGTTATCTTCCATGAGGAGGTGAATTCCCAACCTTAGCTGTATTGTGACCAAATGGTGGGGTGGGAGTAGAGGGGGGCTTAAAGGTCAGGCTTCCCCAGAGGAAAGGTGTTAGAAAGGGGCTTTTCCCACAGACTTCTAAAGAGGAGGAGAACTTGCATTTACATTGTACCTCATGTTATGTGCCCAGGTCATCCATACATTTTCATGTAACAAAGCACAAGCACAAATTTACATACAGCAAGGTCCCACAAATGACAATGACATGAATGATCAGTCAATTTTTTTTATTACCTGTTGATAATTGAGGATAACTGTTGACCAAGGAAGTTGGAAAACTCCCTGAACTTTTTCCAAAAAAATGACTATGTTCTTGGCAAGCAGACGTAAACTCGACTCCAAAAAGCATCATCTTTAATGCTGCAGAATTCCACTAAACCTGTGATTTGAGTCCTATAAACTCTTTCACTTCAAAGAGTAGTGCTCTTTCCAGCTCCTGCACTGTTTGCATTCCCGTATTATAAATATTCTCCATCAAACGTCAGTTGGAAGTGGAATCCATTAAATTGCCACCAGAAGTTCAACAACAAAGTGAATGGTCAACAGATGCAGTGAAAGGTAATGTTTCAGAATTTGATGTGTACCTGGTGGAAGGAGAACAAACACGTGCAACAATTGGCTTTTAATCCCTCAGTGGTCCCAACGATCCACCACTATTTTTCCATTGCTCAAGCTAAGCTTGATATCTTCCCTGTAGACCATGCATTCCGGTTTCCCCTCTTAAGGGACTCGCCGTGTCCCTCCCCCAACCCTAATTTTTATGACCTTCAAACCCACCTCTATGGCCTAACTTTCTGTCCTTCTTTTCTCCTGTCCTCATTTCCAATGATTGAGCCATGGACTTCCATCTGAATGGTCTAGGTATGTAAGCAAAGTAATGTAGTAGTTGACTCCAATGCCCTCAGCAGTATGACTACCAGGAAACTCTCCTGCTCTGACCGCCTGCGATTTGGTCTATTGGATTGATTTACAGGCTAACAATCATGGAGTTTGGCCATATTGCAACTGCACCTTCCATAGCCACCAAGTCCTGTTGTGAGAGACAGTTTCTGAAGAAGGGTCTAGGCCCGAAACGTCAGCTTTCCTGCTCCTCTGATGCTGCTTGGCCTGCTGTGTTCATCCAGCTCTACACCTTGTTATCTCAAATCCTGTTGTGAGACTTGAACCTGGAGTTTCTGGCCCAGATGATGGGACACCACCAAACTGTCACAAGACCTTCTTAAGGTATGGCTGTGTGTCCTAATATCTCCTCCTTTAATTCAGTGTGTTTTTCTAATGACCCTTACAATGCTATGAGGAGAGATTTTGATGGTTTTCCGTATTACAGGAACTATAGAAATAAGAGTTGTCTTTGAAATAATGTTCAAGTCCTTTAGTATCTGAAGCATGTCAACTCTCTATCGTTGTCACAGAGGGTTGGTTCATGGTTCATGACAATGGAGAAATTTAACAGTAGGAGAAAATAGCAGAAAAACCCATGGGGAACAAAGGTTTTTAATATTCAATTGTCTTAAGTGGTGTTTTTTGAATCTATTGTTTCACAAATTACAAATGTAGTCTGTGAATTTACTCCCCTAAAATGGTCCGAGAGTTTCAAACATGATTTGATTGCAGTTGCCATCCCAAATTGAAATTTTCTTCTGTATCCTGAGAACTGATTATCAAGTACACCTCTCTCACTCCCAGGTTGGATTAAATTTACTCATTTTTGTTATTCATTTTTGTGGGATGTGGGTGTCGCTAGTCTTTATTGCCCATCCCTAGTTGCCCTTGAGAAAATGGTGGTGAGTTGCCTTCTTGAACCACTGCATCTATGTGCTGTGGATTGACCTATAATGCCATTAGGGAGGGAATTCCAGGATTTTGACCCAGTGACAGTGAAGGAACAGCGATATATTTCCAAGTCAGGACAGTGAGCAGCTTGGAGGGAACTTGAAAGTGGTGGTGTTTCCATGTATCTGCATCCCTTGTCCTTCTAGTTGGAAATGGTCAGAAGTTTGGAAGGTGCTGTCTGAGGGTCTTTGATGAATTTCTTCAGTGCATCTTGTAGATGGTACACACTGCTGATACTGAATGTCGTTGGTGGAGGGAATGGGTGCTTGTGGATGTAATGCCAGTCAACCAGGCTGATTTGTCTGGATGGTGTCAAGCTTCTTGAATGTTGTGTGCACTGCATTCATCCAGGCAAGTGGGGAGCATTCCATCACATTCCTGACCTGTACCTTGTAGATGGTGGACAGGCTTTAGGCGGGGTCAGGAGGTGAGTTAGTCACTGCAGTATTCTAAGCCTCTGAGCTGATTTTGTAGCCATTGTGTATATATGGCGAGTCCAATGGAATTTCTGGTTGATGGTGACGCCAAGGATGTTGATAGTGGGGGATTCAGTGATGGTAACACCACTGAATGTCAAGGGGCAGTGGTTAGATTGTCTCTTATTGGTGATGTTCATGTCCTGGCATTTGTCTGGCACAAATGTCACTTACCACTTGTCAGCTTAAGCCTGAATATTGTCCAGATCTTGTTGCATTTGAACAAGGACTGCTTCAGTATTTGAGGAATCGCAAATGGTGTTGAACATTGTGCAACCTTTGGTGAACATGCCTACTGCTGACTTTACGATGGAGGGATGTGGCCGGACAGCAGAGCTTAGATCTGATCCATTGATTGTGGGATCACTTAGCACTGTCTATCACTTGCTGCTTATGTTGTTTGGCGTGCAAGTAGTCCTGTTTGGTAGCTTCACCAGGTTTATACCTCATCTTCAGGTATGCCTGGTGCTGCTCCTGGCATGCCCTCCTGCACTCTTCATTCAACCAGGGTTGATCCCTGGCTTAATGGTAATGGTTGCATGGGGGATATGCTGGGTCATGATGTTACAGATTGTGCTGGAGTACAATTCTGAAGCAGTTGATGGCCCACAGAGCCTCATGAATACCCAGTCTTGAGTTGCTAAATCTGTACGAAGTCAGTCTCATTTAGCACGGTGATAATGACACACAACATGATGGAGGTTATTCTCAATGAAAAGGTGGGACTTTATCTCCACAAGAACTGTGCGATGGTCACTCTTACCGATACTGTCATGGACAGATGCATCTGCAGCAGGCAGATTGGTAAGGATGAGGTCAAGTATGTATTTCCCTCTTGTTGATTTCCTCACCACCTGCTGTAGAACCAATCTAGCAGCTATGTCCTTTAAGACCCGACCAGCTCAATCAGTGATATTACTGCCGAGCCACTCTTGGTGGTGGATATTGAAATCCCCCACCCAGAGTACATTTTGTGCCCTTTCCATCCTCAGTGTTTCCTCCAAGTGTTGTTCAACATGGAGGGGTAGTGATTCATCAGCCGAAGGAGGACGGTACATGGTAATGAGGACTTCCAGAGCAACTCCACCCTGACTGTACGCCACTGTGCCACCACCTCTGCTGGGTCTGTCCTGCTGGTGAGACAGGACATATCCAGGGATGGTGATGGTGGTGTCTGGGACATTGTTTGTAAGGTATAATTCTGTGAGTATAACTATGTCAGGCTGTTGCTTGACTAGTCTGTGAGATAGCTCTCCCAGTTTTGGCACTAACCCCCAGATGTTAGTGAGGAGGACTTTGCAGAGTCAACAGGGCTGTTTCTCCCATTGTCTTTTCTGGTGCCTAGGATGATACCAAATGATCCATCTAGTTTCATTTCTTTGAGGCTTTGTACTGATTGACACAACTGAATGGCTTGCTTGGCCATTTCAGAGGGCAACTGAGAGTCAACCACATTGATGTGGGTCTGGAATCACATGTAGGTCAGACCAGGTGAGGATGGCAGATTTCCTTCCCTGAAGAACTTCCTGAAGGACTCTCAAAATAAGGAATACCTTTCACTGAAATAAAAACAGAAAGTACTGGAAAAACTCAGCAGGTCTGGCAGCCTCTGTGGAGAGAGAAGCAAGGTTAAAGTTTTACGTGGGAGATAGTAAGAACTGCCGATGCTGGAGTCTGAGATACCACAGTGTGGAGCTGGAGGAACACAGCAGGCCAGGCAGCATCAGAGGAGCAGGAAAGTTGATGTTTTGGGTCAGGACCCTTCTTCAGAAATGGGGAGGTGGAAGGGAGCTGGGAAATAAATAGAGAGAGGAGGGGTGGGGTTGGGGAAGGTAGGTGGGATAGTGGTAGGAGAATGCAGGTGGTGATTGGTGGGGATTGGTCAGTGGGATGAGTGGGGCGGATAGGTGGGAGAGAAGATGGACAGGTTGTGTCAGGTCAAGGAGGTGGGGATAAGAGGGAGGGTTGGACATGGGATGAAGCCAGGGGTGGGAAGATTTTAAAACTGGTGAATTCTATGTTTAGGCCATTGGGCTGTAGGCTGCCGAGGCAGAATATGAGGTATTGCTTCTCCAGTTTGCGGGTGGTGTCATCGTGACACTGGAGGAGACCCAGGATGGACATGTCACTCAGGGATTGGGAGGGGAAGTTAAAATGGTTGGTGACCAGAAGGTGTTGTCATTTGTCACATACAGAGCGCAGAATCTCTACGAAACAGTCTCCGAGTCTCATTTGATCTCACCGACGTAGAGGAGGCCACATTGGGAGCAGCGGATGCAATAGACCATATTGACGGATGCACAGGTGAATCCCTGTCTGGTATGAAAGGTTTGTTTGGTGCCTTGAATGGAGGTAAGGGGGGAGGTGTAGGGGCAGGTGTAACACTTCATGCGGTTGCAGGGAAAGGTGCTGGGTGTGATGAGGTTAGTGGGGAGTGTGGAGCGGATGAGGGAGTCGCGGAGAGAGCGGTCCCTACAAAAGGCAAATGGGGTGGGGAGGGAAATATCTCTTTGGTTGTGGGGTCGGATTGTAGGTGGCGGAAGTGGCGGAGAATGATACATTGAATACGGAGGTTAGTGGGGTGATATGTGAGGACAAGGGGGATTCTGTCTTTATTTTTGTTGGGGGGAGAGGGTGTGAGGGCAGAAGTACAGGAAATGCAAGAGATGCGGTTGAGGGCATTTTCGACTACCAAAGCGGGGAAGTTACAATTCTTGAAGTAGGAGGACATCTGGGAATTTCGGAAATGGAATGCTCCATCTTGGGAGTAGATGCGGTGGAGGCAGAAGAATTGGAAGTAGGGGATCACATTCTTGCAGGAAGGTGGGTGAAAGGAGGTGTAGTCCAGGTAGATGTGGGAGTCAATGGGCTTGAAATAGGCATCAGTTTCAAGACGGTCACCAGAGATGGAGACAGAGAGGTCCAGGAAGAAGAGGGAGGTATTGGAGATGGTCCAGGTGAATTTGAGCTTGCGGTGGAAGGTGTTAGTAAAGTTGATGAACTGTTCAAGCTCCTTGTGGGAGCACGAGGCAGCGCCGATATAGTCATCAATGCAGCGGAGGAAATGTTGGGGGATAGTGCCAGTGTAACAGCAGAAAAGGGATTGTTCCACGTATCCTACAAAGAGGCAGGCATAGCTTGGGCCCATGCGGGTGCTCATGGCCTCCTCCAGTGTCACGATGACACCATCCACAAACTGGAGGAGCAACACCTCATATTCTGCCTCGGGAGCCTACAGCCCGATGGCCTAAACATGGAACTCACTTATATGCCCCACCCATCCCACTGATCAATCCCCTCCACTCCCTACCTGCACTCACCTGTCACCATCCCACCTACCTTCCCAAGGCCCATCCTTCCTTTCTCTATTTACTTCCCAGCTCCATTCTCCTCTCCATTTCTGAAGAAGGGTCCGACACAAACTGTCAACTTTCCTGCTCTTCTGATGCTGCCTGGCCATCTAAGTGATTGACTGTTGTTTCAAACTATTAAGTGTATCTCCCTGATTGGTCAGAACTACAGAAAGTTCCAGAAAACCATCTAAAAGGTATAAAAACACCTGCGGACCACTCTCTTAGAACCTCTTTTGGAATCGTCTGAGGCTTTCTGAGGAGACCATTATGGAAGAGGCAGAGACCAGTTGATCATCGAGAGAGAGAGAGAGAGAGAGAGAGAGAGAGAGAGATGGGGATAGAGATGTGGAGAGAGAGAGGGAGAAAGCAGCTTTGCAGACCCAGTGACGGAACCACAGAGCCAGAGACTGTGTAAATTTACAAGAAACTCAGGAAGTATTGTAACCTTAAGCAGCCAAATAGGATTAGGGATAATATATTTAGTGTTAAAAATTTTTGCAATTTTGTTCCTAATAAAATGGGACTGTTTTGCTTTGGTACCTGCTTGTGCTCGTATTGATTTGACTGCTTTGGTATTGTGGGGCACCTGGGCAAATTCATTCATAACATTCTGGTTGGAGATGTCTTTTAAAGAGGAACCAGACAACAACATTAAGAAAATAGTGGTGAGCTGCTTCTTGAAACATTGTAGTTCTTGACATTAATGCAATATTTCACTGAACTTGTCATCAAAGAGCTCTAACTCAACTGAAGTCAATGGAATTGGGAGGAAAACAGTACGCTGGTTGGAATCAGTACTTCGTACAAAGGAAAATATTTGATTTTGTTGGTCAATCAACTCAGTCCCTGGATATCACTGCAACAATTCCTCTAGGTCATGACCTAGGACCAAACATCTTCAGCTGCTCCATCAGAAGTAAATTCCCCTCCAAACCATACCATCCTGACGAGGAACTATATCTGCTGTCACTGGGTCGAAATCCCAGAAACCCCTTCTGAGCAGAGCTACAAATGTACCAATACCTCACAGACTGTTGCTGTTTAAGAGTCATTCATCACCAAGCTCTCAAGGGCAATAAGGGTGGAACAATAAAACACTAGTATAGCCAATGGTACCCAGATCCCATGAAGAAATAAAAATACCATGTAATGCCTCGAGGGAGAAAATTCCAAGATTTTGACCCAAGAGCCATAAAGGTCCAACAATAATTTCCGAGTGAAGTTGCTCTGTAACTTTTATGGCAACTTGGAGATGTTAGTGTTCCAAAGCATCTGCTGCCCTTGTCCTTTGATGTGGCTTAGTTTTGGGAAATGCGTTGAAAGAAGTTTTAGCAAGTTATTCTAATTTGTCTTGTAGATAATACACGCTAAGGCCACAGAGCACCAGTGCTAGAAGGAGTGAATCTTAATGGTGCTGGATAGTTCTTCAGGTCTGCAAAATCGAGAAAGGCAATTTGCTCTTTGTGTCTTTCTTAGAACCAGTCTGGTCAAATCCTATTACCTCTCACCTCATGTCTTGTATCTTCCTCTGCATCAAAGGCTTATTTTCTCTTCCCTTAAAAGACACTTTGGTCTCTAACACAACTGCTTCCTGTGACAGAACCCAAACACTCTCTGCCTCAAGAAATTTCGTCCAACGTTTCTTATCACAACCTCAGTGACAATTTTAAATTTATGGCTCCTCATCACTGAATTCTTAATCGGAGGGAATGAAATTTTTCTATTCGTCTGATCATAAAAATCTCCATTAAATTCCTTCTTAACCTTGTCTGTTCTGATGGAAACAGTCTTGGTTTTCAATTCCTTTCTCAGAATAAGTGTTTTATTCAAGTGTATAATTTTATGTTATCAGCTTACTTTTATCAGAACTGCTTAAATATCCAATAGCACTGATTGGCCATATTAAAACCTTTCACATCCCACACTATAATATGATCATGTACTGATAAATAAGCACGCGGTGCGCAGTTTTCATGATTTATAGCACAATCAGTTACATGTTTCATTATGCATTCTGATCAAACAGAATGCTGCAAATTACAATTGGAAATAAATTCAAAAATAAAACCAAAGACTAATATTGCCTGTTTTAATGAGCTTTTACCAAGTAAACAGCATCTGCCTCTAGGCATCGTTTGCACCCTGTAGCAACTAATGTTCTTGCATGAAGAAGCTTTTGTTTGCATGATTGTATATCCTCTAATGAGTTAAAAATATCAAACCTATGTAGCAATGTGCGAAAATTTTGTTAACAAAATATTAGTGAAAGTAAATGTTTGAAATTGTTTTTCCTCACATTTTTTGCACATGAAATGAAGTGCCATTACGTTAATAAAGGTTTCTCTGTCTCCATCTTTCCTATGGGAGCAGCACTGTCTGCAGGTTGCAGAAGGTGCCTCAAGGCAGAAAAGTCTCTGTGGCAGCAGTAAAAGCTCATTGTAAGCCTATATCTCCCAAATGAATAGTATTTAACTGAGATTGCTGTTGGCTTAACTGGCTAACTTAACGTTATAAAGATATTATGGAAAGCAAAGTTGTGCTATCCTCATATTAAACATTGAAGTACAGTGTATGTTTATGCTAAATTGAGTCTTTGCAGGTATTAGCCATGGCTATGATTATTACTTAACTGTGTAAACATTAGGTGAGTGTTTTGTAAGTGAGTTTTGATGTCTTGAAAGATCTGCAATTTCCTATAATTGTGGTATCTACGTGATAGCATTTTGTTGTACAACCATTCGAGTATAGTAACTTATTATAAGAGATTTTAATTTTAAGCATGTCTTTTTTATCTCATAGTGTAGTCCTTTTATTATCAGATCCAGTTTGTAAGTTAATGATGTAGCCATGAATAGATTAAAATTTGAGGTACATCACTCAGGAATGATATCGGAAAGTACCTCTTCACACAAAACATGGTGGAAATCTATAAACCAAAAGTTGTTGAGGCAAGATGAATTTGAAATTTCAAAACTGAGGTTGATAGACTTAGGAGAGAAAAATGGAACTGAGATAGGTAAATGGAGCTAAAATACAGATCAGCAATGACCCTAAATAAATGACAGAAAAAGACCCTGGGTTTGAATGGCCTATTCCTGTACCTACTTTTTATCAATACAAGCAGATCCTTAAGGTGATCCCACTCTCTGGAACTCTTCCTAAGCTATTCAATCTTGCTGCTTTGACCATTATCTTTGAAAGGTTACAAACATGGAAACATACTTATGAACATACAAATTTGGAGCAGGAGTAGGCCACTCATCCCCTACAACCTGCTTGATAATTCAATAAGATCACAGCTAATCTGTTAACTCCACATCTTGCCTGCCCCCAGTAAATTTTCACCAGCTTGCATATCATTCCTCGGGATCTTGTATGTGTCCGTCAAGTTGTCTCTTTCTCTTCTAACTTTAGCAGCTACAAACCAAGCCTGTCCAACCTTTCCTTGTAAGACAACCTGTATATTCTATGTATTAGTCCAGTAAACCTCTGAACCCATTTTCCAACCCATTTACATCTTTCCATAAATATGGAGACCAAGACTGTAAACAGAGCTCTGGATGTGGTCCTGTATAATTGAACTTAGCCTCCCTAATTTTGTCTCCAAATTCCCTCACAATAAGCAATAACAATCTATTAGCATTCCTAATTCGTTGCTGTACCTACATGCTTATCTTTTACAATTCATGCACTCGGACATCCAGATCACTCTGTAGATCTCCTGTGAGGTTACTCAAACCCTGACTTCAAGCTTAACTATTCCACTTTTGAAAAAAATCTGTTTCTTCTTTGTGAAGCAACTTAAGACATCCTAAGACATTAAGGATGTTATATAAATTCAAGCTGTTGCTATTGTCTTGAAAAATAGCCACTTGGGGAAAGCACTGAAGGACTGCCAGAACCCCATTAGGACTCAGAGCCTTGTGGAGAGGGGACAGAAATTGAAACAAAACAACACAGGTTGTTTCTGTTTCATTTTAATTTTCCAAAAAGACAGTTGCAAAAATATAACTTGTTATTGTCATTTCCATAGCTCTGTGCTCTGGGCCATACTGCTATAATGGTCCCATGACATCAGGGCTAAGCTCAACACAATGAACACGCTTAGATACAAACTCCCGAGCATCCACAATTGCTATCATAAACTATGAGTAACATTTTCTTGGATACTTGTAGGAAGATTTCCTTTGTGCTCTGTGCAGCAAAACCATAAACAGCTCTTTATAAAAGCATTTATGATTTGATACACATATCGCAGAGAGAACAATCTTCCACAATAGTCGTTTTTTTTTATTGGTACAGATATTGGCATGCTTAGGTTCTTCATGGATTGATTTCATTGTTGAATGAAGCTGACATTTTAATTTTTTTTTAAAAAAGTAGCATTATTGTGGCATATTTTATGTTGAATATATTAACAAGAAATTATTTTTTAAGCAAACACAAGGCACATAAAATTCTTGAGCCACTTACTATGAAGTGTAGCTGAGGTGATGTTTCCAAACAGTTTTTATCTTTGAATAATTTTCTTTGAGATAGGCAACAGACTTGGCTGAAGGGACCCACCTACCCATTACACCCTGTGGCTCCTCCTGCAGCCACAGGTATCTCCACTGGATGCCAACTTGTTATTCAGAACATTCAGGCATGGAACTCAGAGCCAGTGTTAGAAGTATCACCATGGAGCCAGTGGTCACATTATCCTGAGGTGAGTGCACCACATCCAACAAACATCCCTCCGCCACCAATGTTCAAGAACAGCAGTGTGTACTATCCACAAGATGTATATCAAAAATTCACTAATACCATTGTGGACAATTCTGATTAACAGTCACAGGACTCGAATATGTTTTCTTTCCACAGATGCTACCAGACCCACTGAGTTTCTCCTGCAATTTCTGTTACCAACATTTACAAGTTCTCTGCAAACCATTTATCATCCAGACTTGGAAATGCATCACTGTTCCTTCAGCAATGCTGGATCAAAGTCCTGGAACTCCTTCCCTAACAGCATTGTGGATGTAGCTGCACCAAATGGACAGCAACACTTCAAGAAGGCAGCTCACTACACCTTCTCCAAGGCAGCTACAGACAGCTAATAAATGCTGGCCTGGCCAGCAATGCCCAGATCCCATGAATAGATTAAAGAATGCACACTGCTGGATAGAATGATCCAATATTTATTGATCATATTATGGGTTTCAAATAATTGCTTAGTAGTACAGAACTTAAACTTTGCTAAGAAAGAAAGGCATGAAGTTGGAGCTCATCAGGACTGAAATGCAAGAAACTCAACCCTAGGCAAGAAACAATCTTTCTAAAAGGTGATTTCCTTGCATTTCAGCCCTGATCAGAGGAAGATCAACATCTTTGGCTTTACTTCTCTTTTTAGCAATAATTATTGGTTCCATTTGCCAGAGCTGTCTGAATTGGGATGTACATTTTGGCTGGGAGTTTTCACATGACCGAGCAGTCTGATCCAAGCCCTGTAAATCTTTGGGCACATGAAGCTGAAAATCCCATAAGGTAGCTGGATCCGGAATGCAAGACTTGCCTCCTATTCTTTAATTCTCTGCCATCGCTCTGCATCATCGTTAAGATTTTGCGATTCAAAGCCTTACACAACTTTATGGAGAACTTGTCAGCGTTTTGAACAATGGGTAACCATATAACATAGGTTGTAATTGCTTGATAGCACTGAGCAGACACATTGTCAGAGATGTTTTTATTTATTATTTTTTCTATTTTATACCAAATACTTAAGTTTCTGTACCTAGGTATCTCGTACCTAAGATGACGCCTTAAGTGGCGACTTGTAAACTTTTCACTGTACTCATTCAAGTACATGTGACAATAAAACTAATTTAGCTCAAGGAGATAGCAAGAACGGCAGATGCTGGAAGTCAGAATCGGAGCTGGAGGAACACAGCAGGTCAGGCACCATTAGAAGAGCAGGAAAGTTGACGTTTCAGGTCAGGACCCTTCACCAGGACATCCTGATGAAGGATCCTTACCCGAAATTTCGACTTTCCTGCTCCTCTAATGCTGCCTGACCTGCTGTGCTCCTCCAGCTCCACACTGTATTAATTCAATTCAATCATCTATTGGAGGAAACAATGAATTGAAGTACCTTTTGCATACTTGGGAGATATAAAAACTCCCATGGCTTTATTTGAGGAAGATTTTCCATCAGCCTGCCTGAAATTTGCACCTCATTCAGCGCTATGATAAATAAATCATCTAGTGATCATTCACTGTTGCTACTGGACATTGGTATGAGCCAATTGGTTTACAATTCTGCAACCATCTCTGCAAGTTAAAGGTAACTTGTTGACTCAGTGGGCCTTGAAACATTGTGAAGACGTAATAAGATATCACATCGACGACCCATCGAAAGGTACTTCATTGGTTGTAAAGCACTTAGGGATGACCTCAAGTTGTGAAAGATGCTAACTAAACATGATTCCGAATTTCCTTATGGAATTAATAATGCACTACTTTTATTTTTTTAAAAATCCTTGTGTTTACTTTTATTTAGCCTCTAACAACATATTTATAGTTTAAATTTTTATTCACTTATGGGACATTCCCATTGCTGGCTGGCCAGCACTTTTCTTGTGCTGGAGGTTGATCCACAATGCAGTTACAGAGAGAATTCTGGGATTTTGACCCAGCAACACTGAAGGAATGGCGATATATTTCCAAGTCAGGGTAGTGAGCAGGTTAAAGAGGAACTTGGAGATAGGAGTGTTCCCATGTATCTGATGCTCTTGTCCTTTTGGATGGAATTGGCCTTGGGTTTAGAAGGTACTGTCTAAAGATCTTTGGCAAATTTCTGCAGTGAATTCCTCTGTACAATGTTTGAGGTTTTTTGATGCAATGGATTTCCATCCCACATCAAGGTGTGGTGGCCAAAGAAGGTAAATATCAAGCTGCTAATCTTTCCAGCACATGCCAATGGCCAACATTAAGAGTGGATGAGATCCCTGGACAGCAATGTGATAGAAAGAAAGTTGGAGCCTCTACCATCACTGTCCACTGCTCCAGGCTGCAACATGCATGTAAAAGTATGTGTTGCCACAGCAACTCAGACTCCCTGAGTGAACTGTGACATTCCACCACCATGCAGCATTTAAGATCTCAGTTGGTGATTTATGCATTGTTTAACCTAGCATGTGCAGCATTTAACTCCCAGTTCAGTGACTTATTCAAAATACAATCAAGTGTGTACAACATTTAAATTCTAGCCTCGTCATTTACTTCCAGTTTAACCCCAGTGTGTGTAACAGCCAGTTTAATCTCGGTCAATGTCGCGCCCAGTTTAACCCATTTACACGGCATTGACCTCTCCCCCAGTTTAACCACAGACTATGCAGTGTTTAGTTTAGCCCTGTTTATGCAGTATTTATCTTGCTTCCAGTTTTGCCCCAGTCATCATGCCTCATACAGCCCCCTCACCTCAGATCGCCATTCCCCAGCACTTCCCCCTTCTGAGACCTACCTTCTCAGCAATCTGCCCCCAGATCCCTAATCACAGCTCTCACTCCCTCTACCCTGCCCCTATCATGAATCTCCTAAGCCAGCCCACTTCCTGGTTCTCCGGTCCCCTCATTACCTCCTACCGCACCTCTCCCCCCAACTATTTTTTACTCATTAACGTGATGAGGGCTAGGCCAGCATTTATTGTCCATCCCTAATTGCCCAGAGGGCAGTTCAGAGTCAACCACATTGCTGTGGATGTGAAGTCACATGTAGGCCAGACAAGGTAAGGATGGCAGTTTCCTTCCCTAAAGGGCATTAGTGAACCGGATGGATTTTTCCGACAATTGACAATGGATTCATGGTCATTGTTAGATTCCTAATTCCAGATATTTTTATTGAATTCAAATTCCACCATCTGCCATGGTGGGATTCAAACCTGGGTCCCAGAACATTATCTGGGTCTCTGGATTGACATCCAGCAATATTACCACTAGGCCATCACCTCCCCTGCTCTCTTCTCAATCTTCTCTTCACATCTCTCCCCTCTCATTCTCCCCATCCCTCTATCTCTCCTTCTGCAATCCCCATAACACTCACTCCCACTCTCGCCCCTCCGCCCACCCCCCATTCTCTCTCACCCCTTCCCTCCCCTCATTTCTTCTCCCTCCAACTGTCCCCTTTCAATCTCCCTCCCTCCAACACGGTGTCTTCCATACTCTCCCTCCCCCTCCCTCCCTCCCCCTCTCTCCTACACTCTCTTTTTTCCCTCCCTGTTTCACCCTCCTATCGTCCATCCCTCGACCCTTCCCCCTTTCCTTCTTTCCCTCCCACACTCCTTCACTCTCCCTCTCCTCCTCTCCCTTTCTTACGCTCCCTTCCTCAGTCCCTCCCTCACGCTCTCCCCTCTCATCTCTCCCTCCTTCCCCCTCCCTCATGCCTCCCTCCCTCTCTCTCTCTCCCTCCCTCTAACCATGCCCCAGCTCGCTTCTCCCGACTGCTCTCTCTTTTTCTCTCTTTCTCTACACAGCTCTCTCTCTCCACCCGCTCACTTTCTCTGTCTCTCTCTCTACCCGCTCTCTCTCTCTCTCCACCCGCTCACTCTCTCTCTCTCCACCTGCTCTCTCTCCACCCGCTATCTCTCTCTCTTCCTCCACTCACTCTCTCTCTCCACCTACTATCTCTCTCTCTCCACCTGCTCACTCTCTCTCTCTCTCCACCTGCTCTCTCTCCACCTGCTGTCTCTCTCTCTCCACCTGCTATCTCTCTCTCACTTCCCCGCTCACTCTCTCTCCCATCTGTTGCGCTCTCTTCACCCCGGTCTCATGTCTCTCACTCCCACCCTCTCTCTCTCTACCCCCTGTCTCTTGCGTGCGGTCTCTCTCTCCCCCCAAATCCTCACACCCTCTCTCTCTCACCCAACCCAATGCCCCTTCTCTCACCCAACCCTCCCTCTACCTTCCCCCTCTCTCCCTCCCCCACCCCATCTCCCCCCTCTCCCTCCCCCATCTCCCTCTCCCCCCAACCCATCTACCCCTCCAGCCTCCCTCATCTCTCCCTCCATCCAACTCTGCCCTCCCCCATCTCCCCCTGCCCACTCCCCAATCCCCTCCTCCATCCTCCCCCTCTCTCCCTCCCCCCTCTCCCCCTCTCTCCCTCCCCCATCTCCCCCTCCACACTCCCCCATCTCACCCTCCCCACTCTCACCTCCCCCATCTCTCCCTCCACCATCTCCCATCTCTCCTTCTCGCCTCCCCCATATCTCCCTCCCCACTCCCCCATCTCCCTCTCCCTAATTCCCCACCTCTCCCTCCCCACTCCCCCAACTCTCCACACCCCCATCTCCCCTTCGCCCTCCCCCCCTCACCCTCTGTCCCTGTCCCCTCGCCCATCTCCCCCTCTCTCCCTCCCCCATCTCCCCCTCCGCACTTCTCCATCTCCCCCTCCCCATTCCCCAATCTCCCCCTCCGCCCGCCCCCCTTTCTCGCTCCCTCCCCCATCTCCCCCTCCCCACTCCCCCATCTCTCCCTCCCCATCTCTCCCTCCACCATCTCCCCCTCCAACTGCCCCCATCTCTCCCTCCTCCATCTCCCCATCCCCCTCCCCCCACGCCATCTCCCCCTGCCCCCTCACCCATCTCCCCCTCCCCCATCTACACCTCACCCCATCTCTTCTCCCTCTGCCCACTCCCCCATCTTCCACTCCCTCATCACTCCCATCTCTCCATCCCTTTCCCTTCCCCCTCTTCCCTCCCCCATCTCTCCCTCTCCTGTCCCTCATCTCCCCCTCCTCCATCTGCCCCACCCCTCTCTCCCTGCCCACTCCTCTATCTCCCTCTCCCTCCCCCCACACAATCTCCCCTTCTCCACTCCCACCTCCCCCATCGCTACCTCCACCATCTTCCCCTCCGCTCTCCCCATCTCTCTCACCCCCACCCGCCTCCGTCCTCCCCCAGCTCCCCCTCCCCCATCTCTCCCTTCATCTGCCCCATCGCCTCTCCCCCAACTCTCAATCTGCCCTCTCCATCCTCTGCTCTCCCCCATCTCGCCGTCCGCCCTCTGCCACCTCTTCCTCTCCTTCTCCCCTTCCCCCATCTCCACCTCCCCCTTCCCTCATCTCCCCCTTCCCCCACCCTATCCCCCCATCCCATCTCCCCCACCCCACACCCATTTCCCCTTGCTCCCACACCCCATCTCCCTCACACCACATCTCCCTCTCCCCCATCTCCCCCTCAGCCAATCCATCTCCCCCGTCCCCTCCGCCATCTCTCAATCCCCCATCACCTCCTCCCCAACTACCCACCCCCCATCTCACCCTCCGCCCCTCCCCAATCTCACCCTCACCACTCCTTCATCTCCCCCTCTCTCCCTCCTCCCCACCCCAACTACCCCTCCCCACTCCTCTATCTCCATCCCCCCACTCCCCCACTGTCCTGACCCCTCTGTCCCTCACACCCCCCC